>NW_024412394.1:1337150-1362919 GCF_014898765.1 Herpailurus yagouaroundi | reverse complement strand
GGGGGAGATGTTTGGACAGGGGGAGTAGAGCACCACAGTAGTCTCTTCCCTTTGGGATAAGGGTGATGCTCAACCAGCGTAGCACCCACCGAGTCCCCCTCCCCAGCTTTCTCTTCCTGCCTTGAGTTTGTGGGTTGGAGGGGAAGAGGGGGAAGGTGCTTCTTCAGGGGGGAGGAAAACCCCAGTTCCTATTCCCCTGATCTCTCAGCCCAGGATCCTGAGAACCTCAGGGCGGAACCTAATGGAAGGCTGGTCACTTCCTGTGGGGCCTGTGCCTGCGACCAGCCACGGAAGCCAAGTTGGGATTGAGACCTGGGAAGGGCAGGGCAGTTATGGATATTTGCAGATCGAGGGGCGGAGTTCAGGGTAATTTGTGTGACTGGCGGGGGAACTTGATTTGAGAAAGTTGAGCGGACCCACCTGTGTAACAGCTAATATTATCTGACCAGCGCTTTCCAGTTTACAAAGTACTCTCCCATCAGTTCAAACAATTCCTTGGACACCTACTGCCGACACAGGGCCAGGGGCCAGGGCCTTGACCTGCACTTATACCCTGAGAGGCGGGTGCTTTGATCCCCACCTCGTTGTTGAGGGAGCTGAATGAAGCCTGGAGGAAGAGTGAAGCGCAGGAGGAAAAATAGGTCGGGTGTGGGTCAGGTTCAGAAGGTGAAGGAAAGCCAGAGGGAAGCAAGTTGGGCCTCTGGTGGTGACAGGGGCTGGCCAGTAAAAAAGTGCCTCCAGCCGCCCCTTCCTGCTGCTGCATTTTAAGACCCACTTAGTCCCTCCTCACTCTTTCAGGATGTGCAGGCCCGGCCTGGGGGCACCTGATGGCCTCCATCGCTAGCCTTGGACCTGCTGGGCTTTGGAAAGCGGGTGAGCCTCCTTCCTGATAGTTGCAGACAACCCCCCCGGGCCTCTGCTATTTGGGGGCCCGGGGTGGGACCATCACGTAGTCGAGGCAAGCCCAGGGCTGGAGGCCAGGGTGGGAGGGGCCCTACTCCTGGAACTTTTGGCAGCTCCTGTGAGGACCCTGAAGTGGAGAGAGCCCCAAAACAACAAAAAGAGACGGCCTTGCTCCGAGGCCCCGTGCCTCACCTCCTCCGACCACCGGTGACATCACAACGGCAGGAACAGGGACTATGGGGACCTTCTGCCTCAATCCCAACCGGGCTTGATCCCAGAGTGGGGTGGGGGCCGAGGCTGACCCCGCTCTACTGGCCAGTGTCTTCTCAGAACCTCTTCCTCCACGCCTCCCTCCTTCTGGAGCCGGCCCCCCCCGCTCCCCCTGCCAGGGGGAAGACCCACAGGCTTCTGAAACAGGCAGAGGAGCAGCTGAGTAAAGGCACAGAGAAGGTGCGAGAAAACAGAGGGGCTTCGGGCAGAACGCCAAGTAACCTAGCAAAAAAAAAGTGAGCCGGTGTGAGAAAAAGCCTAGAAGGAAGCACCCTCTGAAGTTGGGGTTATTGAGTACATTTTTTCTGTGTTATGTTGCACATCCTCCAGCTCTTGGTAATCTGTTTTTGCGGTGAGAAAGGAAATCATCCCTTACCCTTAAAGGAGCATTTTATTATTTACCTGATGTTTAGTCCTTGCATGTTATTCCTGCCAACCAGCCGATCATCTTATTTATGAGGTAGGTGTGATTAGCATTTTGGAGGCAGGGACTCTGAGACTCCATCATGGTGAATGACGGACTTGAAGGCACAATAGCAGCCTGTGGTCTGTTCTGGAGACTGTTCTGTGTGTCCCCGAGAACAGTGCCGATTCTGTTGTCGGGAGGAGTGTCCCGTAGTCTTTTAGGTCCAGTTGGTTTCTAGTGTTTTCCAAGTACTCTATTTCCTTACTGATCTTCTGTATAGGATAGTCTGTCCATCATTTGTTTTAATGTTTATTTATTTATGAGAGAGTGCAAGTGGGGGAGGGGCAGAGAGAGGGGGACAGAAGATCCGAGGAGGGCTCTGCTCTGGCAGGCTGACGGCAGGCAAGCCCGATGTGGGGCTCGAACCCACTAACTGAGAGATCATGACCTGAGCCGGAGTTGGATGCTCCACTGACTGAGCCACCCAGGCGCCCCGCCCCTGTCCATTATTGAAAGTAGGTGCCTGAGTGGCTCAGTCGTTTGAGTTGATTTCAGCCCAGGTCATGATCTCACGGTTCATGGGTTGGAGCCACCCCCACCCCCGTCAGGCTCTGGCTGACAGGGCAGAGCCTGCTTGGGATTCTCTCTCTCTCCTTCTCTCTCTGCCCCTCCCCGACTTGTGCTTTCTCTCTCTCTCAAAGCAAATAAACTTTAAAAAATAATAAAAAAGAAAAGAAAAGAAAGTAGGGGACTGAAGTCTCCGACTATTATTGTAGACGTGTCTATTTCTCCCTTCACTTCTGTCATTGTTTGCTTCATATATTTTGAGATTCTGTTGTTTGGGACATATAGAATTGTTACAGCTTCTTCACAAATTGAACCTTAAATCAATATATAATGTCCTCCTTTGTCGCTTGTAACAGTTTTTTATTTCAAATCTATTTGGTCTAGGATTAGCATAGCCAACCTGGCTGTCTTTTGGGTGGCTCTTTGCACAGAATATGTTTTTCCATCCCTTTGCTTACAACGTATTTGTGTCTTTGGGTCTAAAGTGAGTCTCCTGGGGGCGCCTGGGTGGCTCAGTCGGTTGAGTGGCCGACTTCGGCTCAGGTCACCATCTCGCGGTCCGTGAATTCGAGCCCCGCGTCGGGCGGGCTCTGGGCCGACGGCTTGGAGCCTGGGGCCCGCTTCCAATTCTGTGTCTCCCTCTCTCTCTGGCCCTTTGCCTCTCGAGCTCTGTCTCTGTCTCTGTCTCTCTCAAAAATAAATAAACATTAAAATAAATAAATAAAGTGAGTCTCCTGCAAGCAGCATATACTTGGATATAAAATATATATATATTTTTGGCCATGTTAAAGTTTACAGTTCAGGGGCAGTAAGTACATTCCTGTGCAACTATCACCGCCATCCGTCTCCAGAACTTTTCTCATATCCCCACACTGAAACCCCATACCCATTAAATAATAATTCTCCATCTCCCCCTACCCCACCAGCCCCTGGCAACCACCATTCTACTTTCTGTCTCTGTCCATTTGATTACTAGTGTATGTAAAGTCCTAGGTACCTTGTCCAAGTGAAATCATAAGCATCTGTCCTTTCGTGTCTGTTTTTCTCTCCCCCTTAACGTAGTGTCATCAAGGTTCAGACGTGTTGTAGGCATGTCAAAATGTCATTCTTTTTTAAGGATGAATAATATTCAATATGCCGTTGTATACATATATATGCCTTAGTGTTTTTTTTTGTTTTTTTGTTTTTTGTCTTTTAACGTTTATTTATTTTTGAGACAGGGAGAGACAGAGCATGAACTGGGGAAGGTCAGAGAGAGGGAGACACAGAATCTGAAACAGGCTCCAGGTTCCGAGCTGTCAGCACAGAGCCCGACGCGGGGCTCGAACTCACAGACTGCGAGATCATGACCTGAGCCAAAGTCGGCCGCTTAACTGACTGAGCCACCCAGGCACCCCTATGCCTTAGTTTTTGTATCCATTTACCTGTCAGTGGGTGCTCGGGTTGCTTCCAGCTTTTGCCTGCTGTGAATAATGCTGCTGTGAGCATGAATGTACAAATACCTGGCTTTCAACTCTTTCGGGTATATATTCGAGCAGAACTGCTGGATCGTATGGTGATTCTATTTTTAATTTTTTGACGAACCGAGATACATACCGATGTCTATAGCGATGATACATTTTATATTCCCAGCAGCAGTACACAAGAGTTCCAATTTCTCTACCTCTCCACCAACATTTGTCTATTTTATGTTTTGTGTTGTTATGTTACATTTTAAGTAATGGCCTTCCTAATGTGTATGAAGTTTTGACTTGCGGTTTTGGCTTGCATTTCCCTAATTAGTGATGTTGGACATCTTTTCATGTACTTATCGGCCATCTGTTATCCTCTTTAGAGAAATGGCTATTCAAGTCCTTTGTATTTTTTAATTTATTTTCAGTTAGATCATTTTTTATTTTATTATTTATTTATTTATTTATTTCTTTTTAAGTAGGCTCTACACCCATTGTGGGCCTTGAACTCATGATTCTGAGAGCAAGAGTCTCATGTTCTACTGACTGGGCCAGCCAGGCACCCTGGTTAGATCATTTTATTTTTATTTATTTATTTATTTATTTATTTGTTTATTTATTTATTTTTAATTTTTTTTCAACGTTTATTTATTTTTAGGACAGAGAGAGACAGAGCATGAACGGGCGAGGGGCAGAGAGAGAGGGAGACACAGAATCAGAAACTGGGTGGCTCAGTTGGTTGAGTCTCTAACTCTTGATTTCAGCTCATCCCAGGGTGAAATCCCAGGGTCGTGGGATTGATCCCAGGGTCGTGGGATTGAGCCCTGCGGGCTCCACACTGAGTGTGGAGCCTGCCTAAGATTCTCTCTCTTCTGCCATTCTCTCCCCATTCGTGCTCTCTCCCTCTCTCAAAAAAAAAAAAAAAAAAAAAAAAAAAGTTAAAAAAATCCATTCAGCCAATCTGTTTTCTTATGTGTGTAGTAAAATATACATAAAACTCACCATTAAGTATATACTTCAGTGGCATTAAGTACATTTATAATGTATAATCATCACCAATCTCTGTCTTTTCATTGGTGAACTTAATCCGTTTACATTTAAAGTGAGTAGTGGGGTACCTGGCTAGCTCAGTGGGTAGAGATTGTGACTCTTGATCTCCAGGTCATGAGTTTGAGCCCCACATTGGGCATAAAGCTTACTTAAAAAAATGAATAAATAAAATAAGTGATTACTGATATTGAAGGATTTAGTTTTGTGATAGTGTTCTTTTCTATATGTCCTCTTCTCTTGTTCCCCAGTCCTTCCAATACTGTGTTCTTTTGTGTTTGATTTTTTTCTAGTGTACCATTTTGATTTCCTCTTCACTTCCTTTTCTGTATATTTCCTACTTGTTTTCTTGGTGGTTACCATGGGGATTACAGTTAATATCCTAAGATTAGTAGCTAATTTATCATCATACACCATGAAGGCCTAAAACCAGTAGGATGATGTATTTAAAGTAGTGATAGGCAGGTGCCTGGGTAGCTCGGTCGGTTAAGCATCCAACTCTTGATCTCAGCTCAGGTCTTAATCTCAGGGGTCGTAAATTCAAGCCCCACATTGGGCTCTGCACAGGGCATGAAGCCTACTTAAAAACAAGTGGAAGGAAGGAAGGAAGGAAGGAAGGAAGGAAGGAAGGAAGGAAGGAAGGGGAAGGGAGGGAGGGAGGGAGGGAGGGAGGGAGGGAGGGAGGGAGGAAGGTAGGTATTGATAGGGTGTTCCCTATGGTGGCACATATACTAAAATTGGAATGATACACAGGAGATTAGCGTCACCCCTGCCCAAGGATAACATTCATGAAGCATTCCATATGTTGAAAGTTATGCTTACAAAAAAATAAATAAAATAAAGTACTGACAGTATTCTCGTATTTTTGGTATGTAACTCCTCTTTTGTGTTTCTTATATGATTTAAAAGGCAGATGCATAAAACAATAATTATAAATCTATGTTAACATGTACATAATGTATACAGACATATTTGTACCAATAACATAAAGGGGGTATGGAATTGACTAGGAGGAATTAATATATGTTACTGAAGCTAAGATGTTCTCAGTTCAGTCTAGATTGTTGTAAATTTATCTATTTCTTCTTAAGTGCACTTAGGTAATTTGTGTCTTTCCGTGTATCCTCCATTTCAACTAAGTTGTTGGATTTATTGGCATAAAGTTGTCCCTAATGGCCCCTCATTAGCCTTTTATTATCTGTAAAATCTGTTGTGATGTTACTCTCTCATTCCTGATATTAATGATTTGTATTTTTTCCCGACCATTCTGGCCAGAGGTTTATCTATTTTGTTGATCTGAAGCAGCATTTAGCTTCATTTATTTTTCTCTATTTTTCTGTTTTCTATTTCATAGATTTCTGCATTGAACTTTTGTTTTCTTCTGCATACTTTGGTTTCAGGTGGAAGCTGAGGTCATTGACATGAGATCTTTCTTCCTTCTTCCTCCCTCCCTCCCTCCCTCCCTTCCTTCCTTCCTTCCTTTTTTTAAAAAAGGATTTTTAGGGTGGGTGCACGGGTGGCTCAGTTGGTTGAGCATCTGACTTCAGCTCAGATCATGATCTCACAGCTCGTAGGTTTGAGCACCACATTGGGCTCTGTGTTGACAGCTTGGAGCCTCAAGCCTGCTTTGGATTCTCTGTGTGTCTCTCTCTGCCCCTCCCCCACTTGTGCTCCGTCACTCTCTCTCAAAAAAAAATAAACATTAAAAAGTTTTTTTGTAAGAAAAGACTTTTTTGGGGGGGCTCCTGGGTGGCTCAGTCAGTTAAGCATCTGACTTCGACTCAGGTCATGATCTCGGGGTCCATGAGTTCAAGCCCCAAGTTGGGCTCTGTGCTGACAGCTCAGAGCCTGGAGCCTGCTTCAGATTCTGTGTCTCCCTCTCTCTCTCTGCCTCTCCCCTGCTTGGGCACTCTCTCTCTAAGTAAATAAATGAGTCAGATGTTCCCTAAAAAAAGGCATTTAGTCAAGGTGCCTGGGTGGCTCAGTTGGTTAAGCGTCTGACTCTCGGTTTTGGCCCAGGTCGTGATCTCATGGCTTCATGGGTTCTAGCCCTGAGTGAGGCTCTGCGCTGGCAGCATGGAGCCTGCTTGGAATTCTCTCTCTCCCTGTCCGCCCCTCCCCCACTCACACTACATCTGTCTTTCTCAAAATAAAGAAACAAACAAAGGCATTTAGTGCCATAAATTTCGGTAATGGAGGTGCCCCACAAATTCTGTGTTGTGTTTTCATTTTCATTCAGTTCAAAATACTTCCTATTGTTAAAAAAAGTTTTTTTTTAATTTTATTTTTAAGTAATCTCTACACCCAACATGGGGCTTGAATTTACAATTCTGAGATCAAGAGTCGCATGCTCTCCCAACTGAGCCAGCCAGGTGCCACTCTAATTCTTTTTTTTTTAAATGTTTATTAATTTATTTTGAGGGGGGGGGGGAGAGAGAGAGAATTTCAAGCAGGCTCCACACCATCAGCCCAGAGCCCAACATGGGCCTCAGTATCACAAACTGTGAGATCATGACCTGAGCCAAAATCAAGAGTCAGACACTTGGCTGTCTGAGCCACCCAGCCACCCCCTAATTATTATTTTTTTTTAATTTTTTTTTCAACGTTTTTTATTTATTTTTGGGACAGAGAGAGACACAGCATGAACGGGCGAGGGGCAGAGAGAGAGGGAGACACAGAATCGGAAACAGGCTCCAGGCTCCGAGCCATCAGCCCAGAGCCCGACGCGGGGCTCGAACTCACGGACCGCGAGATCGTGACCTGGCTGAAGTCGGACACTTAACCGACTGCGCCACCCAGGCGCCCCAGTTATTTTTTGATCCAGAGGTGTGTTACTCATTTTCCAAGCATTTGGGGATTTTCCAAGTATCTTTCTGTTATTGGTTTCTTTTCTTTTCTTTTCTTTTTTTAGAGAGAGAGAGACAGCATGCGCCCATGGGAGCAGGGGAGAGGAGCAGAGAGAGAAAGAGAGAGAAACTTTTTTTTTTTTAATGTTTATTTATTTTGAGGGAGAGAGAGAGAGATAGAGCTCGGATGGGGGAGGGGCAGAGAGAGAGGCAGACAGAGAATCCCAAGCAGGCTCTGCACGGGGGCTTGAACCCACAACCCCTGAGATTGTGACCTGAGCCGAAATCAAGAGTCGGATACTTTACTGAACCGAGCCACCCAGGTGCCCCGAGAGGGAGAGAGAATCTGAAGCAGGCTCCATACTCAGCACAGATCCCAATGAGGGACTCGATCCCACGACCCTGGGATCATGTCCTGAACTGAAACTGAGCAGGGTACTCAACCGACTGTCACCCAGGCGCCCTGTTATTGGTTTCTAATATAATTCCGCTGTGATCAGAGAACATACTTTGTATGACTTGAATCCTTTTGAATGTTCTGTGTGTCAAGTTGGTTGATAGTGTTATGCAAATCTACTATATCCTAGCTCAGTATTTGTCTACTTGCTTTATCAATTACTAAGAGAGTAGTAATGAAATCTCTGACTCTAATTGTGATCATTTTTCTTGTAATTAGTAGTCAGTTGTAATCAGTTTTGGCTTCATATCATTTGAAGCTCTCTTTCAGGACACGTGAACATTAGCATTGTTATGTCCTCAATTAATTGACCCCTTTGTCATTATGAACTGAACTTCTTTATCCCTGGTAATATTCTCTGCTTTGAAATCAACTTTGTATTATATTATTGTAGCCCTCCCAGCGTTCTTTTGACTGAATAAGCATGGTGTATTTTTTTCCATCTTTTTGCTTTTACCCTATTTGAGTCTTTATATTCAAAGTGCATTTGTTGTGGGCAGCATATAATTGGGTCTTGCTTTCTTATCCACTCTAACGATCTCTGCCTTTTAATTTGGTTGTTTAAACAATTTACCTTTAATGTGATGACTGATATACAGTTGACTCTTGAACAGCATAAGTTAGAACTGGGCAGGTCCACTTCTGCACAGATTTTTAAAAATAAATATAGTACAGTATTGTAGATGTATTTTCTCTTCCTTATGATTTTCTTATGATTTTCTTTATTCTATTTATGTCATCCTAAGAATACAGTATAGGGGTGCCTGGCTGGCTTAGTCAGTAGAGACTCTTGATCTCGGGGTGGTGAGTTTGAGCCCCATATTGTGCATAGAGATTACTTTAAAAAAAAGAATACAGCATAAAATCCACACAACATACAAAATGTGTTTCATCAACTGTTTATGTTATCGGTAGGGCTTTTGGTTAACAGCAGGCTATTTGTAGTTCAGTTTTGGGGGAGTCAAAAGTTCTACACAGATATTTGGTTTGCTCCTAATCCCCATGCTGTTCAAAGGTCAAGGGTAGTTAGGTTTCAGTTTATCATCCTATTTGTTTCCTAGTTGTCTCATCTGTTCTTTGCTCCCTTTTTGCTCTTTTTCTGCTTTCTTTAAATTATTTTTTATTCCATCTTTTTTCTTTTGTTGCTTTATTAGCTATAACTCTGTTATTTTATTAGTTGCTTTAGGGTTTATACTATACATCTTTAACTCACAACAGTCCACTTAAAAAAAATTTTGTTTATGTGTTTTTGGGAGAGAGAGACAAAGCGTGAGCAGGGGAGGGGCAGATAGAGAAGGAGACATAGAATCTGAAGCAGGCTCCAGGCTCTGAGCTGTCAGCACAGAGCCCAACGTGGGGCTGGAAGTCACCAACCGTGAGATCATGACGTGAGCCAAAGTCGGACGCTTAACTGACTGAGTCACCCAGGCGCCCCTCCACAGTCCGCTTTTAAGTGATATTACACAACCTCATTTATCCGAATCTTACTATATTTCCATTTCTTGTCCAACCTTTGTGCTATTGACATAATACATTTTGTATCACGTCTGACTCCATAATACATTTCACTTTTACATATGTTAACTTGAATCCTTGTAAATTTGAGATTTGTTTATGGCCCAGAATGTGGTCTATCTCAGTAAATATTCTCAGTGCACAGACCCCACATTATCATTTTTTATTTTTTAACACAATTCTCTTTTTTTTTTTTTTAATTTTTTTTTTCAACGTTTATTTATTTTTGGGACAGAGAGAGACAGAGCATGAGCGGGGGAGGGGCAGAGAGAGAGGGAGACACAGAATCGGAAACAGGCTCCAGGCTCTGAGCCGTCAGCCCAGAGCCGGACGCGGGGCTCGAACTCCCGGACCGCGAGATCGTGACCTGGCTGAAGCCGGACGCTTAACCGACTGCGCCACCCAGGCGCCCCACAATTCTCTTTTTAAAAGATGTAAGTAATAAGAAAAAAATGATATACTTACCCATGTAGTTATCACCAGAGTTCTTCATTCCTTTGGGTGGGTCCATATTTTTATTTGGTATCATTTTCTTTTTGCCTGAAGAACTTCCCTTAACAAATTTTGTAGTGCAGGTCTGCTAGTGATGAATTCTTTCAGTTCTTATATATCTGAAGATGTCTTTATTTCCCCTTTATTTTGTAATCTTTATTTGAGAGTGGGGAGGGGCAGAGAGAGAGAGAGAGGGAGAGAGAGAGAATCCCAAGCAAGCTCTGTGTTGTCAGTGCAGAGCCCGATGTGGGGCTCAAACTCACGAAAGACGAGATCATGACCTGAGCCGAAATCAAGTCGGGCACTTACTCAACTGAGCCAGGCGCCCCTCACTTTTGTTTTTGAAAGATATTTTTTATTTTAATTCCAGTGTAGTTAACATGGAATATGTTAGTTTCAGGAGTACAAGATAGTGATTCGACACTTCCATACATCACCCAGTGCTCATCCGGACAGGTGCGCTCCTTAACCCCCATCACCTGTGTAACCCATCCCCCCACCCACCTGCCCTCTAATAACCATCATATTGTTCTCTACAGTTAAGAATCTGTTTCTTGGTTTGTCTTTTTTCTTTTTTTAAAAAATTTTTTAATGTTTATTTGAAAGAAGAGAGAGAGTGTGAGTGGGGGAAGGGCGGAGAAAGAGGGAGACACAGAATTGGAAGCAGGCTCCAGATTCTGAGCTGTCATCACAGAGCCTGACGCGGGGCTCGAACTTGCGAACTGTGAGATCATGACCTGAGCTGAAGTCAGGCGCTTAACCGACTGAGCCACCCAGGCGCCCCTCTCTTTCTTCTTTTACTCGTTTGTTTCCTAAATTCCACGTGAGTGAAATCATATATTTGTTTTTCCCTGACTGACTTATTTTGCTTAGCATTATACTCTCTAGTTCCATCCATGTTGTTGCAAATGGTGACATTTCAATTTCATCCTTTCATGGGGCGCCTGGGTGGCGCAGTCGGTTAAGCGTCTGACTTCAGCCAGGTCACGATCTCGCGATCCGTGAGTTCGAGCCCCGCGTCGGGCTCTGGGCTGATGGCTCAGAGCCTGGAGCCTGTTTCCGATTCTGTGTCTCCCTCTCTCTCTCTGCCCCTCCCCCGTTCATGCTCTGTCTCTCTCTGTCCCAAAAAAATAAATAAACGTTAAAAAAAAAATTAAAAAAAAAAAATTTCATCCTTTCATGATGAAAGGATTTCATCCTTTTTATGGCGAAATAATATTCCATTGTATATTTATACCACATCTTCTTTATCCGCTCATCTATCAGTGGACATTTGGGACATTTTTCTCTTCTTCCGGGCCTCTAATCACCATATGTTAGGCCACTTGAGATTGTCCTACAACTCCCCGATGCTCTTGTAATTTTTTTCTAGACTCTTTCTTCTGTTTCATTTTGGGTAATTTCTATTCTAATGCCTTCATGTTCATTTACCTTTTCTTCTGCAATATCTGATCTGCCATTAATCTTATCCACTGTATATTGTATTTTGGACATTGGAGCCTTCATGTCTAAAAATTCAATCTGGGGCTTTTTTTTTTTTATATCTTCCTTGTCTGCCCTTAACTTTTTGAGCATAAAGAATACAGTTATAACTGTTCTATTTTTATTTTTTAACTTTTACTGCTTACTTATTGTTGAGAGAGACAGAGTGCAAGCAGGGGAGGGGTAGAGCGAGAGAGAGGGAGACACAGAATCCGAAGCAGGCTCCAGGCTCTGAGCTGTCAGCACAGACCCCAATGTGGGGCTTGAACTCACAAACCATGAGATCATGACCTGAGCCGAAGTCGGATGCTTAACTGAGTCACCCAGGCACCCCCAGTTATAACTGTTTTAATGTCCTCCTCAGGTCTAACATCTGTCAGTTCCGGATCAGTTTCAGCTGATTATAGATTGTGTTTTCCTGCCTCTTTGCACGTCTAAGTATTTATGAATCCATTTTTATTTATTTATTTATTTATTTATTTATTTAAGTTTATTTTGAGAGGGGCAGAGGCAGTGGGGGAGGGGCAGAGAGGAGAGAGAGAATCCCAAGCGGGGCTTGAACCCACAAAACCATGAGATCATGACCTGAGCCAAAACCAAGAGTCAGACTCTTAACCGACTGAGCCACTCAGGCGCCCATTTATGGATCCATTAAAAAAATATATTTATTTATTTTTGAGAGGGGGGGAGAGAGAGAGAGAGAGAGAGAGAGAGAGAGAATGTGGGGGAGGGGCAGAGAGAGTTGGGGGGCAGAGAAACTGAAGCAGGCTTTGTGCTGACAGCAGGGAGCCTGCCATGGGGCTTGAAGTCACGAACCTTGAGATCACGACCTGAGCTGAATTCGGATGCCTAACAGACTGAGCCACCCACGTGCCCCTGAATCCATTTTTTTAAATGGATGCCACACAGTATGAATGTTACCTCACTGGGGGCTGGGTAGTTTTGCATTCCTATAAATCTTCTTGCATTTTGTTCTGGAATGAGTTTATATTACTTGCCAACGTTTTGATCTTTCCAAAGGTTGCTTTTATGATTTGTTAGGTGGGTCCAGAGTAGGGGGACACAAGGATGAGCAAGGCATTAGTGGAAGTGGATACATAAGCCTAGGCACTCCCCGTAGCAACACGGGTAAGGGAACACTCAAAACTTGATCAGGGTGGCACAGTGCAGCCTCAGCTCTGCCCTCTCTCTCCCCTTCCTGAGGTAGCAGCAGCGTGAAGAGAGCAGAGAGGGCTGCAGTATTCCCTGGCTGGGCTTGGGGGTACCCAAGGGATCTAAAGCCTTATCACTAGAACAAATCGGGCTTCAAATCATTTGTAAATTGGGGCCACCCCCACCTGCCCTGCCTAGCTCAGAATGGTGTTCTGTCCTGGCGGTAAGGGAAACGTGCTGAGTTTCTGACACTGAGACCCCGACATACTGGCTTAGCCAGTTGACCACTAAGCCCACTCCTAGAGGGCCCTCGAGATATGTGGTCAGAAGCTGTGGGGATGAGGACAAAAGCTGGGTATGTGAGCAGCCAAAGGGGTCTGAGTTCTAAAACTAATTATTTGCTCCTAACCTTGCAAGATGAGGCAAGCCCAGGGCATCTGGGTGGCTCAGTCGGTTTAAGCATATATTAAAAAATACATATATAGGAGGCAGGTCCTGCCTGGGGAGGTGGTTTCCTCCGTCTGCCCTCACCTCTGATAGAAGCCTGGGATGGGTGGTCTCCTTACTCTCCAGACTCAAAAGACTGAGAAACACCGGGGAATCCACCTGGAGCCTCCAGACCTGGGCATTTCTGTCATTCCTTTCCTTTTATCTCTGATTTCCCACCAGTCAGATGATGGTGTCTGAAGGCAAGAGGCCAGAGTTCTCAACTGCCCTCTGGTTCTCCGTTGGGTCATCTCTGCATCAGACCCGCCCTTATCCAACCTCCTTCGGAAGGGCCTGAGGAAACTGGCCAGACCAGACCAAGTGGCTCAACCATGTCCACGCCACTGGCTGTCCCTGGCAAGAATAAGCCGATCCAGCTTATTCCTGTATCTCCAGTAGCACCCAAGGACCCTGGAGGGCCTCAGCCTCGTTCAGCTCCCACAACTTTTGTGTTCTTGGGTGGCTTCCATCACCTGCCAGTCTCGAGTTTTCCTAATCGTGTGTAATGGGCTGGGGGGGGGAGGGGGGTTCTGGTACAAAACTACACATACCTTACCTGAGGTAATTGTAGATTCACATGCAGTTGTAAGAAATAATAGAGCTCCCTTATACGCTTTGCCTAGCTTCCCCCAATGCTAACTTTTGCAAAACTATAGTGGAAGATCACAACCAGGATACTGATATCGGTAAAATCCATCCACCTTATTCACATTTCTCCAGTGCGTGACATTGTAACTAACAGACCACGCAAGCTTTCAAATTCACCGGTGTCGCGAGTTGCTTGTGACCCAGGGGGACTGCACCGCGCTGCTCCACCCGTGCCCCTGCAAACCACGAAAAGGTTAACGGGGCTTTTAACAGGGCATCGCATGTCATCGGTTAATCCGCACACCAGCCTGTTTTACAGACGTTAAGACTGAGGCGCACAGAAGGGTGAGTGGGTAAGTGGGCCCAGGTCCCATGGCCGGGCAGGACCTAAGCCGGGCTTGCCTACTCTATCTACCCTCTGAGCACAGCCTAGGGGGCCACTAGGAGGGTTGGAAGGCTAAATAAACATAATGGAGACCTTGTGGGCCTGGGGCAGGGTCCGGCCGTGAAGGGAAGAGCAGCCAGCCGCCCCACGCCGCGACTTGGCCCTACACCGGAGCTCCACCCAGAAGCTTGAGCAAGCCGGACGTCACACCTTCCCCAGCCACCTGAGCTCCCCGGCGGGGGCGCTCGGCTGGGGTCCCGCCCCGGGGGACGCCGGGAAGTAGCCCCGGCCCCGGCCCCGCCCCGTCCCTCCCCTCCCCGCGCACTCTCCTCCCCCTTCTGCGCAGCGCTTGGCTGCCCTCTGCTGCCGCGGGCTGGACCCTGCAACCCGGGCCGTCCCCGCCTTCGCACCGCGCACCCCCCGCCTCCGGATTGGCCGCTCCAGCCGTCTCCGGGCCGTCCGCCTTCGGCCACTGGATTGGCTGCGCCCCTGTACTGAAGCCCCGCCCATTTCCCCGGGTCCTTTGATCACGCGCCGGCCGGCTCTTCCGGGGCCTGGGAGCCAACCGAGGGCGTTCCTGTCCGGGCTACAGCGGCGGGAGGTAAGGCATGAACGGGTTGGATGGGCTGCAGAGCGCCCGGACGGGTCCACGCCTCGGGGTGCCGGGATTCTAGGATTCCTGGGCCCCTCTGCGCACCGCTCCCCAAACCTCCCTCCCTCCCCCGGCCTGAGCCGCCCAGCGCAGTGGGAACTACCTCCCACTCGCCGATGCTGGTCCGCATCCTCGGAGCGGCCTGACACTCGCCCCACCTCGGCACGTCCCCTCGACCGTGGGACGGTGTGCATGCGACTGGGCAAGCTCGGTGCCCCGACGGACACCGGGACGGGTAGTTCGTACCTTGCCCTCCGATGGAGACCCAGGCGAAGCGGGGTCAGGGACGTTGGGGTCTGCGTGCAAGAGCCTATGGACAATTTCCTTGCATCTGTTGATGGGAGCTGACCCTGTCACCTCCCGCCTGTCAGCCCTCGCTAAGAGGGGAGGGACCTGGGCGGAGCCCCGGGTGGGGACCAGAGGGAGGTGACATCACCTCACAGATACAGTCCAGCCCTGCCCACTTGTGTCCACCCTGGCACATGAGACCAATGGGGGAGAGGCTATCCAGGCTGTATGTCTGCAGTCACACCGGGGACAGGGAGGGCACAGGGAGAGCCCATAGTCTAAAATGTGGTGACTGGACCAGGACGGAGGTAGTCTCCTCCAGATGCTCCTCCCTCACCCCCTAGGCCACAGTGCAGGACCAAATCTCCCCTTTGTGCTCCACTGGATAGGTGCTGGCAGCCCAGCGTCCCAGGAGGTTGGAGCAGGACCTGGGAACCTGTGTCTAAGCTTTTCCCAGTTGAGATGTGCAAACGTTGGCCACCACCTGAGCTGGGCCACACCCTGATTTGGGGGTAGGAGCCGAGCGGGACTCTGGGCCTCCCCTGGATGCCCTCCAAACCCAGGATTTGCTGAGAGTCACTGGAGGGTTAAACCCAGCACCCTGACCTAGAGGATCCCTTGTCCCGGTGCCTGACCTAAGTTGTGATACATCACTGCTCTTGGGGAGGGATCCAGAGCTTGAAATTGATAACCTCCCTTCCTCCTCCCCAGGGAGCCCAGCGGAGGCGCCCTCCCGAGGCACTACTGCCCATGCTGACTACCCAGCCCTCCGGCTGCCGATGTCATGAGTAACACTACAGTGCCCAATGTCCCTCAGGCCAACAGCGACTCCATGGTGGGCTATGTGTTGGGGCCTTTCTTCCTCATCACCCTGGTCGGGGTGGTGGTGGCTGTGGTAAGGAGCCCCCACATCCACACATATACACCCACACCTTTGCTAAGGCAGGGCTGGGTGGGCCTGAGCCAGCCTGCACACATCGTCTCAGCTGTCCTGCTGTTTTGGGAGTGGAGGGGGTAGAGGTGGGTCCCTCTCGCTTGTGGGCCATCCTGGGCTCGCTCAGCAGCCTCCACAGTGCTGTGTCTCTGTTACAGGTAATGTATGTCCAGAAGAAAAAGCGGTGAGTGTCCCTGCCCTGTTGTTACCTCTCCTGCATTCTGCTTCAGTTTCTTCCCTTGGGATCTGGGTTCCTCTGCCTACGCGTTGAGAGGCCCCTCAGCCATCCTTATACAAGCCCGAAATTCCCTACACCCCATTGTTAGGTTTTCCTGCCCACGTGCGGCTTACCCACCGGAGAGGGGCCCCTTGTAGATTCGGGCATGGATGCTTAGAACCTTTGTGTGCCCCTAAAGGCACCCACTGCAAGTGCCCCTGCCTTGGACAGTCAGGTGTTTGAAGGGAGTGGGCACCCCCCTGGGCTGAGCCCCCTCCCCTGCTCCCCAGAGTGGACCGGCTTCGCCATCACCTGCTCCCCATGTACAGCTACGACCCTGCTGAGGAGCTACATGAGGCTGAGCAGGAGCTACTGTCTGATGTGGGAGACCCCAAGGTGAGCACTCCGGGGGCAGGGACAATCAGCAGAGGTCTGTGTTCTCACCCATACTCCCCCTGAAACAAGAAACTGCTTCTGCCCTCGGCCCTCCCCATTTGGGGCCGCCACCAGTGTGGGGTGCCCGGAGGCTGTGTCGTGGCCTCTGCCCTGGAACCCAGCCTGGTGGCATGATCTCTTCCCTCACAGGTGGTACACGGCTGGCAGAGTGGCTTCCAGCACAAGCGGATGCCCTTGCTGGACGTCAAGACCTAACCTGACCCCCTTGCCCTGATCTCCAGAACCATGGGGTCTTGGGAGTGCCCAGGGCCTGCAGCCTGCTGCTTGCCTTCCCATTTGCACTCACCCAGCTCCCCCTGCTGGGTACCGGGTCTCCTCTCCTCCCATCCACACCCAGTAGCACCTCACAACCAACCCTCCCCGCCCCCCTTCCGGCCTTCAGGCCTTTGTGGGCTGAGCCTACCACCCACTCCCAAGGGGCTAATACAAGTTTTTCCTTCTGGGGTGGAAGGGTGGTTGGAGACCGTTTTCTGAGCCCTCCCCGACTCGGCTTTGGATTGGTTTCCATGGTGACAGGGCCTAATGTATAGTATTCAGTATATATATTTTGTAAATAAAAAATGTTTTGTGGCTAGGGGTGTGGTCGATTTCTTTGAGAGGCTTAAGTTACCCTTCCCTGGAGCTAATGCTTGTCCTCCCACCCCCCCCCCCCCCCCCCCCCCCCCCCGGCCTCCCGCAGCCTGAAGAGCACCTTGAAAGCCACCCCCAACAACTAGATCCTTAGTTTCCACCCTTCCCACCCCAGGTGCCCACCACAGAGAAGACTCCAGTCCAGAAAAGGATATTTTTTTTTATTCAAGTAACTGCAAATAGGAAACCAGATGGGGGGGCCCCAGGCTGGGACAAATAATGGCTACCTCCTCCCCGGCAGAACAGGGGGAAAAGGTGGCCCCTACACCCTTGTCGGTCAATACAGGCCCCCCCCACTCCTCACTCTGCTGCAGCATCCTAGGGGCAGGGCCCCCACCTTCCCTGGGACTGGGGTGGTCGGTAACCCAGCCTGCTCTGCCCCAGGCCCCTTCCCCTAAGAGCATCTTGGAGGAGGGGGATGTGGGCAGAACAGGAGGAGGCAATGAGGATGAACATTTGGCGCTGGTCGCAGCAGCAATGACGGATGTCTAAGAATGGAAACATTGAACAAAAACAACACAACTGTCCAGAGGTAGTTTGTGAACAGAGGAAAGATGGAACCAGAACCTTGGGGGGTGGGGAGGAGCAGAAGGGTGGGAGTGGGCAAGGCTAGCTCCTTGTTATTAGTGCCCCGTGTGAGGAAAGGGGAAACTGAGGCCTAGGGTAGAAGCGGATAGGGTTGGGCAGTGGCTCCAGCCCACCTTAGGTGGCTGCCACAGGGAACCTGGGCCTCCTGGATAAAGGGTGACCGAATTTCCCTCACTGCAATAGATCCCAGGGTAGCGGTGAGGTGGGCTGGAGCCCGTTTGGAGAGGGTAGGGGGCTCAGACCCCTCCTGCCTTCCTTCCTGTGCCCCAAACGGGGCTGTCCGACCTCGAGCAAGGACTAAGCAAGGTGGGAAGGAAGAAAAGTGGGCGTGAGCTGCACCTGGTGAGACACAGGCTGGGTGGGCGCATCTTGGGGCTGAGCACCCCTCCCCACTGGCCGTACCTGCTGCTGCCAGTGCTGTGGAGTGGGGCAGATCAGAATGAGATGGGGCATGGCCCCTTTTAAGGCCAGGGGAGCCCTCCCAGGCCCCTTAGTGGGAAGCCAGAAGGAAGAGTGGGGAAGCAGAGGGGACCCCCGTACCAAGAGCCCAGTCAGCAATGTCCCCAACCACTGAGCGTGGGGACGCAGCAGGGGCAGGGTGCGGCGAGGCGGGAAGTCGGCTTTGTCTGGAAGGGCAAATGTGCGCATGGGCGAGGGGTCGCTGGAAACCTAGACCAAAGGAAACTGCTCCCCACTCAGGCCTCGGGGCCCCGCAGCGGCTGGTGTGCTGTGTAGTGTGGTGGTGAGGGCACAGGTAGGTGGCGGTGACGCGTGGGCCTGGGGGGAGGGGCGGGGGCGGTGGGAGCGGAGCGGAGCTGTCCAGTCCCAGAAGGAAACTGCTCCCCGGTGAAGGAGCAGGCGGCACGGCGCGGTCACTGCTCCTCCTCGGAGGACTCCTGCGAGATGCCCTCTTCTTCCTCCTTCTCCTGTGAGGTGGGCAGGGCAGTCAGCAAGAGTGCCAGGCCTGCCCCCCCTCCCACTCAGGGGGGAAGGGGCACAGGCCAAGATTGCCCCCACCCCTCTCTGTGCTCCCTGGCTCTCCAGAAGGGGGATGAGTCAGGGCTGAGTGTGTGAGTGACTCAGCAACCTCCACGGCCCAGTTTCATTCATAAAAAAGGAAGAATTTAAAGGGAGGGAAAAAACCCACACACACGCTGCTCTCACACAGAGCCAGCCCCCCTTGGCCCTGGGGCCCGTGGTGGGTGCAGGGTGGGGGGGACCCGCACGGCTCAGTGCAGCCCCGAGCTCGAGGCAGTGAGGAAGTCACTACCGGGCTTTCTGGAGGAGGGGAAGGGAGAGGGGGCCAGGGAGAGGACCGGGGAAGGTGCGGCTGCAGGGTGCGTGAGCCCCCCCTGCTGGGTGCAGTGCAGGGGAACTAGGTGGCCTTGGCCCGCAGGGGCAGCTGCTGGGCTGGGGAGCCGGGCCGCTGACTGACCCCAGGCCAGGGCGGGGAGGAAGGGGAAGTGTGTGCCGCCGGGGCTCACTCACTGGGCGGGAATGTCGGGACACCACACGGGCCTGCGGCCCCCGTGCCAGGCACAAACTCCAAAACAACTTGTTTCCTGTTACTCACTCCTGGGGCCCGGCCAGCACCCTCTGACCCCCCTCCTCACCCTGGTGGTGGCCCAGCTCGAGGAATGAAGGCCTCAGGGAGTTCAGGGAGCAGGTTTGGGGTAGAAAAGGGCCAGGAGGATTAAGGCTGGGGTGGCCGTAACTTCAGTGTAGGCCTTAGGGGCAGCCTCCGGACTCAGGCCACCTTCTTCCATTAGCAGCTATTTGTGGGGGACTCAGAAATGGATAGGTGAAGGACAAACCTCACCCTATGCCCAGGTAGCACTCTTTCCCCATTTCTACTGGTAGGGGGCCGGGGGGACTAGATGGCCTCCAAGTTCTCCCTAAAAGTTGAGTCTGTTCTAGTAGGGGAAGGAGAGGCGGCCCCACCCCCCCCCCTCACCAGGGCGGGGGTCCAGTCTGGTTTGTACCTGGGACCCCTTACTGCTACAGACAGAGCCCTTGAAAAGCCCTGGGCTGGGTGCCAGGACCCAGAATCCCTTTCCCTCTCTAGGCCTGGATAGAGCGATGATGTCCCACCATGCCCGGCTCTGGTCAGCCAGAGCCGTCTTTCCACGGTGAGCGCCCAGGAGGAACAGGCATCACCCAACCTCAACACCCTCCCCAGAAAAACCAAACCACCGCTGTCCCTTCACCTACCAGTTTTTTGGGTCTGCCCCTTGGTTTCCTCCCTGGAGTTGTGGTAGTTTTCTAGATGGTCCGAGAAAAGATCCACTAAGTCAAAAATGTTCCTGACAGTACTCCCCCAAATGACCAGGGCCCCGATGGTGAGGGAGAGCAGGGAGGAGCAAAACTACGTACCTCTGCTCAGGGCGGCCCAGGACTGTCACCCCGGCAGGCCCACCCGAGCCCAGCTGGTGATGACTGGCCAGCCACACTGCCCACCCCCCCCCCCCAATATACACACACGCCCCCCACTCCCTCCTCCACCCATGACTCAGAGGATATGAGTCGTGTCTCAGAAAAAATAAAATAAAAAACAAAACAACTGCTCCGAGAGGCTGATGCCACTGTGAATCTGGCCTTCCCTGCTTAACCCCACTCCCTCGGGACCCAGGGGACCCTGGAATGGAAGGAAACACTCTCAGCCCAGGGACTGGTGCTGCTGTCCCTTCGCTCTTCCTGACTCTCCCTTCTCCAGACGAGGAAAGCCGCAGGACTTCTGACTTGACCTCCCCATTGTCCTGGGCAGGACCAAGTCCCCAGAAGGAAGACCTCGATCATCACCCTGCTTTCCCCCAATTCGCAAAGACTCCCCCTGCCACCCAACATGCCAGGGAAGAGGGGGCAGGGTACAGGCCCTTCCCAGAGCCCCCCACAGCCGTGGCCACGGGGACAGGGCCCTCTTCCTTCGTCCTTACCCGGGTCTTGGCAGCACCCTTGTTTTTGCTCCCCTTTGGTCGGCCCCGAGGTCTCTTGGGTGTTGGCACTTCGCTGGGTTCCTTCTGCAAAGACAGATGGGGTCATCAGGGACACAGATGCCACCTGTCCTGCCCCTTTCAAAAACACAGCTCTCTCCCGTGCCCCAGCAAGACTGAGTCAGCAAGCCATCACCCCGACCCAGAAATCCACAGGAACCATGGCGGGCAAGCCCTCATGATGCAGGTTCTGACTCTGACCATCTTTCGCAAAGCCCCTCCCATGCTGCCCTATGACAACAAAGTGACAAGAAACCAGAAAAGGGAAAGGTGTCACCGGAGAAGAAAGACACTGTCAGGGAGCTCAGCCACCGAAGGGCTCTCTAAGCTCTTGGGCAAGACACAGAATGCCTGGGCCTCAGTTTTCTCAACCGTAAATGGTGACCACACTCACCTCACGAGGCATCACGAAAAGTAAAGGAAGGATGTGGGAATGTCTAGCACTGGGCCAAGACTGCTGCCCACCCCCTCAGACGACACAGGCTGGAGACTGTGGAGGACGCAGAAGGGGAAAGGAGGCCCCGCGACAGTGGAGGGAGCCTCCAGCCTCCACCCGCAAACTGGACTCCCTCTAGGCTGCCTCCCAGAGCAGGAATGATGCCCGGATGTCAGAAACAGAGATCCCGGCCGTGGTTGCCGCTGAAATTTTAATAAGCCTGACAGGATAAAAAAGCTGCTGCATAATGCATAGAAGCTGGGCAGCAAAGGCAGGTCAGCTGTGGTTTCGGGGGGACTGCCCTTAGGCTGTTTAGAACTATGGTCCAGTAGCCCAACACTCCTTCTCAGACACCCCCCTGTGGACCCCAGCTAACTGGCTCCAGGTGGAGACCAAGGGAACCAGACTGACTTCCCTCCACACATTGTGGCCTCTGAAAGAGGCAGCTGAATCCCACCGCTCAGACTCCCCACGGCTCATTATCTCCCTAAAGAGTCAGTACAGACAGCACTCTTCAACCTATAGATGTGGAAGCCGAGGCCCACGGTATAAAGGGCAAGGGTTGCCCTCAATCCCTTTCCTCTTCCTGGGGAAAGGGAAGTGAGCTGGGCCTCACCAGTTACTGCCCCTGTGAGAGAATCCAAGATCTCCACCATAGGGCAGGGGGCCCCCAAAAGGCCAAGCTGGCCTTCTAACCCCGGGAGACCTCAGCAGGGGACAGTACCAGGGTTGAGAGGTTACTCTCTCACCAACTCCCCCACATTTTCAAGTTCTTGGGCTTCGGTTTTCCTTTTACAGAGCCAGAGCCTGGCCTAGGGCCACTCTAAGGGAGGCCCATGGATTTTTTTGTTACAGGCCTGGGATGAGGAAGTACAGAAATTGACAGGTATTCGTAAACTTTCACGGCCAATTGACAGAATAGCCTGTACAACGAAATCTCGGGACTGAAAACGTGAACTTCTATAGACACGTAACTCCTCTTTTCTGTGTTTTATCAACGCATTGGTCCACAACAGACTGGAAGTCAAGGGTGGGTAGTTCACCAGAGTGCGAGCTCTCGCCTGTGTGACTGCAAGGTCGCTTCTGGCTTGCATCGGCCGGCAAGGGCTCGGAGTTCACTCAGATTCCTCAGCCCCCACTTCTCTCCTGGGGTCTCAGCGACGGACCAGGGTGGGCACGCGCCGGGTGCATGTGGGAGGACACACACACTGAGCAAGGATCCTGCACCCCTCTTCCAGTTTTCACTTGGCACCTCCCTAGCCCAAAGGGGTAAACCGAGGCAAAGGTTCGGACACCCACCTGACTCCCTACCAGCGCCGTCCCGGGACTCACCGGAGGCTGCTTGCGCGGCCTGCCCCGACCCCGCTTCTCAGTGCCGTCCTTTTCCTGCTTGGAGGCCAAGGGCTGGCTGGACTTCGAGCTCGACTCGCTCATCTTCCCTTCTCTCTGGAGCAGGTGGAGGAGCGATGGCTGGGATGCTAGGAAAGCAGAAGTCGTTTTAAACACAACATTTTGCTTTGGCCACCTCCTACCCCCTTTACCACTCCCACCTGCAAGGCGGCCTGCCTGTAGGACCCTGCCTGCTCCCGGGGATCCAGGATCCCCAGCCTGCTTAGCTGGTGGGGGTGGGGGTCCGCCCAGCCCCAGCATGTTGCTACAGGGTGGGGTCGAGCCGTTGGCTCTAATCAGCTCCTTATCTCCTGCTCAGAAGGGCGCTTTGTTGTCCTGCCACCCCCACAGGGCCCAGGCCCAAGAGGCACAGCAGGCTCAGATGTGGCTGTGGGTGAGGTCACCAGGGCAAAGGTGTGGATGAGGTGGGGGGGATCCTCACACTGCCGGGGGTCCCTTCTCTAGCCAGCCGCCCCTTCTCTTAAGAGAAAGCCAAGCCTGAGTGGCTCACAGGCAACAAGGGAGGAAAAGTAAGCAGGGAATAAGCCTTGGGCTTCCATCTGGCAGCCGTGGGCATCAGTCCCTGGCCCACCTGCCTTGGCCCAAGCCTCGGGACCAGGCGCTACCAGGGCCAAGCTTGATACTCTGTACCAATCACCCAGCCAGGGATGGTGCCCACCCCACTAGCTCTCTCTCCGGATAGAGCCTTGGGGACTCAAGGATGGGAAGTCTGGGAAGGGGAAGTGGGCTGAAATCGCACGGGGGCGGAAAAGAAACCTAAAGCTGAGAGGTGGGGGTCTCCTCTTCCACCCCCGTCCACCTGGAGCCAAATGAGATTGTCCCCTTTGATGCCTGCTTTCGGGAGGGGCAGGAATTCTGCACTGAGATGGATCCTTCAGAACAGATGCTAGCTGCCCTCCCCCGTGCCCCGCTCCCCCAGCCTGGGCAGAGCTGGTCGTCAGTCCTCCAAAGCTTCTTGGTTCTCTTCTAGCATCTTTCCTCTTCTTATATACAGGCCGTTTTGTGTTTAATCAGCCCCACCAACTTTCAGTTTACCTAAAACTTCCCACTGCTTGCAGCATTTGCCCCCTTTATCTGGGAGCCTCTTCCAGAAGCTTAAAAGACAGTGAGGGTGCTCCACCCCGTCTGTCTTCCCAGTTAAAGATACTCAACCTGGGAGACCTATGGCTCTACACTTTCCTGGTAACCAATCCCTGGTTGCACTTGGCAAAGGGTGGGCCCAAGCGGCCTCACTTCTAAAAGACCTGCCATCTGTAAAATGGGGGTAATGGTAAGACATCCACCTCAACCGCCTGCTTCTCCAGACTGACGCAAGATCAAACCAGATGATGGTTGAAACGTGTAAACAATGGGAAATCTCACTCCAATCAAAACGAAAACTAGAACATTTGAAAATGACTTCTCTTTCCCTTTTTCCGATTTTCAGACAATTTCCAATTTTAACTCGATGAGGGCGGGGAGGAAATGTTTTTTGCAAACTAGGGACTTTTGGAGGACTGGAGGCCCCCATCCCCAAGCATCAAGATTCTCCAGACGGCGAGACTTTGTCTGGTAATTATTCTATTTTATAATATTTCAGACTTGAAGACCCTTTTAAACAAGGTGGTTGGTGATTTATCCTGCTCCGTCATTAGTGGCTTGGCCTGCTCTGTAATTACAGGCAGTGATTAGAATCTTATATTACACCACAGGTTCCCCTTCAAACTAAACATCAAAATTAATCAGCCTAAATGAGTGCTGACCTCACATGAGGTCTGTTGAAGGCCCCCTCACAGAGGGGGTTCCAGTTGGGCCGAGCCAGCCCCTAATCCCAGAAAGCCTGGGCCCAGCAGGCCTGGGAATCCTGGTGGGTCTCTGGGGGGAAGTTCTTGCATCATCTGGTGCTTCCCCCCACTTTTTGCTACTGGGGACCCTTTAATCCATTCTCCAACCACCCCCCTCCCAATCCAGGCCTCCAGGAACTGAATGAAGGCCTGAGGCCCTCTCTGGTGAGACCAACAAATGCTTGTCTCTTCCACCTGTTTCTGAAAATCAGAGGCCTAGCTGGGCGAAGCCATGTTTAGGGCCCGACCTCAATCCTTCAGTTTGTAATAAGCCCTTCTGGGCCTCAAGCTTGTCCCTCTCCATACACTGGGCGCGCAATGTGTATTCCACAAAGGCTTAGGGAATCTACAAGAACGACCCTAGGAAATCCTCATGGCGCTCCCTTGTTTTCTGGAAAAAAAAAAGTAGCCCAGAGAGGCCTGAAGAGTTGCCCAAGGTCACACAGCAAGTAGGCAAGCAGGATACAGTAGGTTCCTGGCGACCCCTCTAGCCCGCCACTTTCCCTACCCGCCTAGAGAATGGTTAAGTCCCTGTTGCCCCCTGCTCCAGACCCGGCCCCAGGGTGACTCTGCAAGTGTCTGCGCCGGGCCGTTGCAGGTCGGCCGGCGGGACCAGGGGCCAGAGCGCACGGGGGGAGGGGCACAGGCTGCTCTTGCAGGCGCGGGAAACTGGTGCACCCCGACCGCATGCACCGCCACGCGGGTGCACCCGGCCCCACTTCCTGCCAGAGGGGGCACCCAAGCCCGCCTTGGGGCAGGAAACCTGGCGCGCGCGGGCGCGGGGCAGAGGAAGAAAGACACCTCCCTCCGCGCCCTCCCCGCAAAATAAAGCCCCAGGAAAAAAAAAAAAAATGAAACGGGGAGTCAAAGGGACTAGTTCCAACAGAGCCCTGCAAAGCAGAGAAACCTGTTTGTGGGGGCGGAGGGCAGGCCCGGCCCTGGGGGCTGAAGAGGCGCGGGCCGGGCCAGAGGTGGGGTCCGGGTGAAGCCCCAAAACCAGGCCCGCGATTCGGCCTCATCTGCGTGGGGGGGGGGGGGCGCACCAGGAAAAAGGCCGAGCGGGAACGGGGCCGAATTGCGGGGTTCCTGCCCATCCCCCTCACTTCTAGAACTTCCCCAGGCTGCGGGGGGCGCCCGGCCCCCCACCCGCCTGCTGCGCCGCAGCCTGTTCCTCTCCCCGCCCCCCACACCCCGGGCCCCGGCTCGGGCTCCGGCGGGAGCGGCGGCCGCGCGAGGTGCACCGGGCTCCGCCGGGTGCACAACTCGCGCTCGCCGCAGCCGCGCGCCCCCTCCCCCAC
>NW_024412394.1:1295065-1336750 GCF_014898765.1 Herpailurus yagouaroundi | reverse complement strand
CCCCCCTCCGCCGCCGCCGCCGCGGGCCCCGGGGACGACTCACCGCGAGCTCGGCCGCCGGCCTGCGGTGCGCGCTCCGGGCTGCCGGGAGCGACGGTGCTGGGCGCTGAAGACCGGCCTGGCTCCGCCGCCGCCGCCGCTGGTAGCAAATGCGGATCTGAAACCGGGAGAGAGAGCAGAGGCGCTCAGAGACCGCCGCCGCCGCGTGCTCGCCGCCCAGGCCCCCACGGGGTATTTATCTGTCACATCCAGGCGGGGGGACAAAAATATTCACCCTCCCCCGAAGGATGGCGAGGGGCAGGAAGCTAGGCACGGCCCGTGCGCGGCCTCAATAAATAAATAATTTAATTAAATGATAGATATAAAAAAAAAGAAGCCACCGGAGGGGCCGCGAACTCACGCCTTCTTGGAGCCGCGCCAGCGCCAGAAATAGCCCGGGCTCGGAGTCCCAATTAGAGGAGCGCAGCCCCGGCTCAGGGGAGCTTAAAAAGAGCGACCCAGGGGCAGGGGGGACGGGCCCGCCCGCGCCAGCCGTGTCACTGTGGGGGGCGGGGCCATGCAAATGAGCCCGGGGATTTAAAAGGGCGGCCGCCCGCCAGCCGCCGCCGCCGCGCGGGTGGGTGCTGACTACGGGGAGGGGCGTGCGGTGCCGGGTGCCTGGGGGCGGGCGCGCGGGAGGCCTGGGCTGGGAATCCGAGGCGACGGCCCACTCCCCACTGTCCCGGGCCGGGAGACACGGGAAGGTGCACAGAGGGATCACCAGGGAGCTTTTCGCGGGGGAGGGGGAGGAAGGCATCTTTACATCCAGCAAGGGGGTCCCCGGGAGAGTCACCTCTAGGGGCCTTCCGGGCGTGTGGGCCTGACGCCCGCGGGGCGCGTTGGATGTGGGCGGGCGTTCGTGCCTGCGGGGTCCGCGCGGGCGGGAGGGGGTGGAGAGAAACGCGCCTGTGAGAGAATTCCGCGGCCTACCCGCCGCCCCCTGCGCCCAGATACACGGCTCGTAGATTTCCCCTGGGCGGACAGGTGTCAGCATGTGCATTTTAGTGCCAACGTGCGTGTGGCTGACTGGGGAAATTCAAGTCTTGTGAAATTCAAACGTGAAACTTGTGAAATCCAGACTTCTCGTTTATTAATGGCCGCGAGTGAGCCGTAATCAAGGTGCAGCCTCCAAAGGAAACAAACGATTGGCTCGCTTGCAGGTAAACCTGAGGGAGGCTTCATTCCTTTAGGTGACTCGGATGAGGTTTTGGAGACGTGCGTTTCCACTTTGTGACCTGGTCCTCTCCGCCGTGACTTTTAAGAAAAATAAGAAAGCGTGAATCCGTGGTCGCCTGGAAGCACTTTGAGGGCAGGGACTGGGTCTACGCAAGCCATACCCGCCACGCTTGGCCCGCCCGGCGCCAGGCGCAACAAAGACTTGTTGCACGTAGAAGAAGGAAGCCAAAGTGAAAAGATGGCGGGGAGGGCGGTGGGAGAAGAAAGGGCGCTGTCAGAGCGGCGCGCCCTGCAGGCCGGGCCCGGGGCCTTCTCGGGCGCACCTCCCCGCCCCTCGTCCCTGAGGCGGCCTTCCACACCTCCCGTGATGCAGGGAAATGCAATGCGGCCCAGTGACACACGGCTGTGACTCATGTTTTTCTTTGCTCCCCTTCTTCCTCCCCGGCCGGCCGAGGCCCCGGCCCAGCCCCCTCCTCAGGGGGCGAGCCGCCGATGGAGGGGGGACGCCAGGAAAACCCTGAGCCCGGAGTGGAGGCGGGGGTGGGGAACCGGAGGGGCCGGGCCTCCTACTTTCAGGAATGTTTCAGGAATGTTTCCGGTGGGGGTGGGGAGCAGAGCCGGGAGTGGGCCCAGCCCCCACCCGGGGCGGCGGGCTGGCGCTCCGGGCCGGGGGCAGCACGTGCTCGGCCGGGTGGGGGCGGGGGCGCCCGGGCGGGAAGGCGCTGGGGGCCCTCGGAGCGCGTTCAAAGAGGAGGGCGCGGGCCTGGGGCCGGCCGGGGCTGGGGGTGGGCCGGGAGGCCGCCCTCCGAGCGCTGGCTCCCCGCCCCGCGCCCAGGTGAAACGCAGTTCCTGCGAAGTGCCCAGGCTGCCCCTGGAGGGGAGAGGAAGTCACCGAAGGGCGGCCGGAGGGGAGAGGAGGGTGGAGGGGAAAGCCAGGGACAGGCTGGGGGAGGGGCGGCCTGCCCCTTTGTCTGGAGCCGGGGGTGGGGGTGGGGCGGGGTGGAAGGCGCGCTGCGCCCTCCATCTTTGTGCCCTGCGTGCGGAACGCGCGCTTAGTAGGCCGCGAGTTGAGTTGGCTGGAGGCATTGAGTTAGCTCGAGAACCTTTGCAGCGTTGAGTGGAAGAATGGCCCTTCGGTTATGGCCCTACTCCCCCCCAGGTCACAGCTCCCCGCCAGCAACCCGGGCCTCCACGCCTGGCCCAGGGATAGCCCTCACGGAACCTCGGCGCCCCTAGACACAGCCTTCCCCAAGGCCGCCCGCGCTGCTAGGCCCGGGGCTCATGGCCGGGAGGCGTGGGAAGGGTCCTGGTAGGCCCCTTCCCTGGACGCAGACAACCTGGGGCAGCTCTTGCCTTTTGCTTGTGACTTGTGGCCTGTGGCGGTCCCTGAGGGAGGTGGGGAAGGGAGACGGACTTCTGCCTTGAGAGGCTGTGGGAAAACTTGGCCAACTTTTTGGCCCACTTCTAACAAAACGACTTGATCTTATTTTTCCTACTCTTATTTTTCCCCTCGTCCTGATTTTCTCACCGACTTGTGTTTTACCTTGTATTACGTGTATTTTTGTAAGCCACCTCAAACCCTCTCTGGAAGGAGGGGCAGGTATAAATAAATTTGTGCGCAAGTAGAGTAGCTTGCTACTTGCATTACCCACACCCTTGTACAGAACTGCCCACTGACCCCCCCATCTCCTTGCTTTCTGGATTACAGATGGCCCGAATTCCCTTCCTTCCCTTCCCTTCCTCCTTCAGGAAGTAGTTATAACAAGATATAGCCCTTGCCCCAGCGAATTTCGTATTTAGAGGAATCAGAACCGGGAACACCCGAGAGAAAGCTGAGGCACAATCCAGGAGATGCCACCAGGCAGAGTCCATTCATTCATTCAATAGTTATGGAAGGCCTACTATGTACCAAGAGCTCGTCCAAACTCTCGGGGTATGACAAAGTTCCCTGTGCTCTTGAAACGGAAGACTAAGGGGTCAGGCCCTTAAACAGACTCAGTGGGTGCTACAGAGGGAGACAGGATGGGAGCTCTGGGTAGTCAGGGAAGTCGGCTGGAGCAGGCCTTGACCTGGCCTTGATGGGATTTGGATAAGTGAGGGGCCATGGGGAGCATGCAGGAAGAAAGAGCTATTCTGGGCCTGGGGAATCGACCTGGTTGGTCAAAGCCTGAAGAGTCCCAGGGGAATTGGTCATGTCATAACTGCTCTAACCCACAGGAAGCATTTTCTTAACTATCAGAGTCGGGTTATACGGTTTCCACAAGGACAACCCAGTGAACTTCAGGAATCCAACAGGAATGTCCAGGGAATGGGGAGTTCGGGTCACCTTTGTATTTCAGGACAGCTGAAGGGTAAGCTCACTTTCTCCTGAGCTACTGTGATTCTTCCCGACGTACGCTACTTTTCCCCCTGCCTTGCTAAGTGGCAGTAGTGGGAGCCTGACAGGCTCCCAGTCGAAGCTTGCATAGTCGGTCGGGGTGGCCCTTGGCATTCCCTGGGGGTTCACGTCTCTCTGTACATCTCTCCAGTCAGCACGCTTGCTTGTCAGCTTACCTCTTGCTTCGGAGTCAACTCCAGCTCTTAGAAGAGTCAAGGGAAAGACCACTGTGAATGGTACCATGTGGTATTTGGGTTAGTCGAGGTTTTCTGAAAGTCACAGGGGTGAAGTTTGGTAATGTTCTGTGTCCAGCCCAACATGAAAGGTAGATGGGAGGACATGGGAGGAAGAGGAAGAGGAATTGTTTAATCTGTGGCCCAAACCGGGATACTTTTTAACGTAAACGTTTTACGGATGAGAACTACATCCAGAAAATGCACAATCCCGTTATCAGCTCAAATGGGTTTTCATAGAGGGAACACCATTGTGTCACCAGCACCCAGATCAAGAAGCCACCTCCAGCTCCCCTTGTGTAACCGCTGTCCCCACTAGCATCCTGTAGTTTCGCCATTTATGCACATTGTATGGACGGAATCCTGGGTTATGTACTCCTGGGTCAATTTCCTTTGCTCAACGTTATGTGTGGGTTTCATCCATGTTGCATGTGGCTGCAGAATGTTCATTCTTGCTGCACAGTTATGTAGTATGAATGTGCCACAGTGTTTGCATCTGTCCTGTTCAACGGCATTTGGATAGACTGGTTCGGGGCTATGACAAATAGTGCTGCTGTGAATGTTCTAGAGTATGTTTTGGTGATGAGATGTGCAAATTTCTGCTAAGTACATGCCTAGGAAAGGAATTCTGGGATCATAGGGTATGTATGTCCAGCTGTTACAGACAAGCAGGACATTTCAGAGTAAAAGGGGGTACCGTTGGTAGTTATGACCAGACAGTGGGCATAAACCTGGCCTGGCCCATTCTAACTGGGATTGGCCCAGGACCATATCAACCAGCACTGACCCACGGCAGTCGAATATAGGGTCACCCTGGTGCACAGTGTTTGACCACTCTCCTGGAGAGTCACCCAGCTACTAGTACATCTGGTCATCTGGCAGGATCAGGTCTCCAGGCCCTGCTGACCACAAGCTGTGCTGCCAGGAGGCCTGGCAGGCCTAGAATGGGAGGAGAGCCTCTTCTGCTTCCAACTTTCGAGGGAAAACCTCTCCAACGAATTGGAAGGCCCAGGAGGCAGGCACCCCCGTGCCCTGAGCCAGCCACCCACGCTGCATGGCTGCAGGACGCCATGGACTTTGTCAGCTTTCTTCTTCAAGGCTGAAACCCAGGGCAGCCCCGCTCCTCTCCAACCTCAGAAAAACCTGAGGAAAAGGAGTGTATGAACACATACTAAATGCATATGTGTTCTCAGATCCCTCAACACTTCTACCAGGTCGAAAGTACTGTTGTCCCCATTATACAGGTGTTAAAACTGAGGCTCAGGGAGGTTAAACAACTTGGCGTTTAAACGGCTTGCTTCTATTCCCAGGCTAGGTAGGCCTGCTGCCTTCTCCCAGCCTGGCCAGATGGATTCCCTCCAGGCACCAAGATAGGTGCTGGGGATGTGGCCTTGAACTAGGTAGCTACATTCCCTGTCTTTAAGTGGTGCACTTTGGGCGGGGTGGGGGGCAGACAAGTACGTGGTAATACACTTTTACACACTGTGGTGCCTGCTGGAATGAGGGCCTGAGGAGCACAGGGCAAGGGCCCAGCGTGTGAGTGGAGCATCCCAGGAAACCCTGGAAGCAGGCAGCAGGGCATGTGATCCAGAGATGGGCTCGGGGCTGTGGCAGACATGGTAGGCTGGATTCAGCACCATTCCCCACACGGTTCTGGATGTGAGTTAGGTCCCAGCAAAGAAAGAGTGAAATTTGGAGGATGCAAGGAAAGGAGATATTGCTGTGTGGGCTATGGAAACTCGGGGTTTTCTGTAGCACATACAGTGTCCAGTCATCAGCTTTATGGGGATCAAGAGGGTAGGCATGGGGGCAGAGTAGCCTCCTGCCCCTGGATCACAGCTCCACTGCAGGTGAGGTCTTCTGATTGCATTCCCTACCCCCCACCCCCATCAGAGCAGAGGGAGGCTGTTGTGTTGTTCCAGGAGGCCCGGCCTGGAGCCGGCTCCTCCAGTTCCTCCAACGGCTTTTTAACCACCTAATTCCTGATACTAAATCTCTTTCCACCTAAAACATAAGGCATGTCCCACCTCTGCTCAAAATCCTCTAACAGTTCCCATCTCAGAGTAAAAAGTCCTCATAAAGGCCCACAAGGCCCTGCAATCTGCCCCGCTCCTAACCTCATCACCTGCCTGCTGCTCCGCTTCAGTCACACCAGCCTCTGTGATGTTCCCCCGACCTGTCAGGCAAGAGCTCACCTCAGGGCCTTTGCACTTGCCGTTGCCTCTGCCTGACTTGCTCTTCCCCCTAATATCCTCAGGGCTTACCCTCTCACTGCCTTCAAGTCTCTTTCAATATTACTGTCCATGCTATGTAAAACTGCACGTTTGCCCCTGCGGTCATTCATCCACTTTACCGTGCTTTTTCCCCCATAACGCTTCTCAATTTCTAACATACTGTATAACTGACTTTTCTACTTAACTGTCACCAGTGAAAATGGCATATCTGCTTCCTGTCCAGCGCTCTCTATTGGAAGGCCTGAGGATTTGATGGTTGTGTTCACAGGGGGATCCCCAGGGCCTTGCAAAGTGTTCAGACCTAAAAAAAGTATTGAATGAAGAATAATCAGCCAGAGTGATTTCTGTTATTACAGACACCAAGCCACAGGGCATTAGGTTAGGGATAGGACATCTGTCCCCAAACCTCAAGGCAGAGAAAAGGGCGAGGGACCCAGTAGATCATCATGGGAGTGACAGGGTGGCCCGGCCTGCACCTTGCAAGACACCTGTTTTTTTGTCTCACGGTGTTAAAATCATTGTACCATCGCTGTCACGTGATCTGCACACAGACTCATTTCTAGCAGGCACTACCTTCTGATCTTCTAGCCTGCCAGCAATCAGGGGAAATTGTTTTTTCCCTTGGTTTCAGGTTTAGTCATCAGGAGCTGGCAGCCACCTGACAACCATCTTGGCCCTTTGGCTGGGGCGGACCGGCTGGGTTGCTTGTTGGTTGATGGCCGGGCAGTGGTGGCGGCTCTCCAGAGTGTGCTTTGGGTGAGCGTCAGATTTAAGCTTTGCATGGGACAAAATAGTTTCTCTTTGGTCTGGGGAGCTACCTGATAATATCCAGTGCAACGAGCTCTGCGGGTACAGTGCCCCAAACAGGAATGGCTGGAAGTGCACCCACTTTAAAGCTGTGTGGACTATGAAAGCCCATCCAGGTGAGCCAGTGGAAGGAAATGTTAGGACACCGACTGCGGGCCTGTGACCCTGCTCTCTGGGGGCTGAGCTGTGTTCTGGAGTCCGGCTTGAGGCCCTGGGCTGGGTTTCTCTCCAGGTCACACGCCCTCTGGGGTTGGACGTTCATGTTAGTTTGTTCGCCAGCTCTAGTACTTGGGGACTCCAGTCCTGCACCTTTGGCCACCTGCTCTCCCCCACCTCACACCCTTTTGAGAACAGGCCCCGAGGGTTCAGGAGAATCTCTTGTGGTCTTTAACTTGTTTCTCTTGTCTCTATTCCCTGCCTGCCTTCCAAGCTGTGTGAGACTAAGTGCTGGGGCTGGGGAAGGGGACTAGTGACCCCTGAAGTCTTCAAGAGTGACTGTCCTCCACGATTTGTGGGGAGGCGCCCTTCTACCCAATGTCTGGGGTCGCATGGGTCCCCGCTGGGTCCTTCTGTCTCCCTAGCGGCGCACTACTCTAACTGGGATGTGTCCTGGGTTCCACAGTGCTCTGTCTCCTCCAGGACCCCGTGAACCTTTCTTAGGGCTGAGAGCGTGACTCTGGGGTCTCCATACTGGGGACGAGCGGGAGGACTGCTGCCTGCCTGATCCCAGTAGCACGTGGGATGCCTGGGCTCTGCTCAGGGCCTGGCCGGCCAGAGTCTGGAGAGAGAAAGGGAGAACAGGGTGGAGGTCGAAGGGTGGGGGCCGGGGTTGAGGAGGAGGTGGGCTAGGGGTGAGGGGAGGAGCCAACACCAGGCCCGGGATTTGTCGGAATCCTCCGGGGCTTTGTTTTGTTCTTCTCCCCACCCCCGAGCCTCGCACCAGGGCCTAAGGGGGCCTTGGCGCTCAGCACAAGTTTGGTGAATGGATGGATGAATGAGAGCCAAAGGAGCTGGGGGAGGGGCGGAGGAAGTGGGTAGCTGGGGGGAGGGGAGAGAAGCAGGCTGGGGGAGGGGAGGTAGCCACTGGCGGGAGGGCGGAGGAGGAGGGAGGCGGGCGGAGCAGGGCGAGCCTGCTGGTTTGGAATCTGGGTAGGAGATGGCGGCCCGGACGGGCCTGCCCGGCTCACCTCTCCATCACGCTGGTTTAAACCTCATTACTCCCTGCTCACCCAGCCGCCAGGCCTCTCTCCCGCTCCATGAAGACCTGAGGGTCGTAGGTCTTCCTGGGCCTACTCCTTACTGAGAATTGAATGGCGCCATTCTTAGTCTTCTTACTTACTTTGTAGGAACCCAGCCGCTATGGGGTCGGTGGCCCTCTGGGGCTTGAATACCCGAATGGCCCTGGTGGACAGATGGTGAACCTGAGCTTGGACACCCCCTCCCCTTTCCCCACTCTGAGGTCTGGATGACGGAAAATACAGCGACTAGGATCTGGGCCACCTTGGAGAGTCTGGGGTGGGTCTCCAGGAGTAGAGCAGGGAGCCGGTGGGCAGAGAAAATCCAAGGGCTTGCCTCACTGGCAGCTGCCAGGGACTCCTACGGGAAGCAGCGGAGCTCAGTGTGGACAGTGCCAGGCAGGAGCTGCTGACAGCCAGGTTTCTGGGTCACCATCCAGGGTGCCCTGCCAATTCCCAGGCCTTGGGGGTGGGGTGAGGGGTGAGGGCCGTCTGCATCCCAAGCCCAGACCCTGCTGTCTCCTTTGTCTGGGTCACTTCGGGGCCTGCTCCCATCCCCCACTTCCAGCCTTGCTGGGGCCTCGGAGCCAAGGAGGAGTTGATCCTGGAACTTCCCTTGGGTTTGTGGGCCTGCTGGCCTACCTGCCCTGAAGGTGGGGTGTATAAAGGTGATCTAGAACCTTTCCCACAGCAACCCCTTGGCTTGGGTCCCTCTGTCCTCAACCCCTGCTCCTGGGCTCTGCCCACAGTTGTATGCATGTCTTTTTCTGGCCTTCTTGTCCTTGGTGGGAGGGGTTTTTGTGAGCAGGATATCTTTTGTGGGCAGAAATCCTTCTAGTTCTCAAAGAGGGAATTGACCTTTCCAGTATCATGAGGTTGGCACCTGGGTCCAGCTTAAGCGGTGGCTTGGTCCCCAGAAGTCTACAATACTTTTCTCTCAAGAGCTCTGAGTATCCATCCCACAGTGAAACTGAGGTCCAAAGAGATTAAGCATCTTGCTGTAGGAAGGGGTAGAAACGGATAAAAGGTGGAGAGAGTGGAGGTGGGGTGGGGAGCTAGGTGGCCTTTGGTGGCCACAAAGTGTTGGGGGTGTTGGGGTGTGACTCAGAGATTGGGAGCCTGTGCGCTGGCCAGTGGTACAGACAGCTGGAGGGGTGGGGACAGAAATAGCATGAGTGCTCATTACTCCTAGATGGGGGGGGGGATCACATCTCCATTTTGTAGATGAGGAAATTGGGGTTCAGTAAGGTCAGGTGACTTGGATTCAGAATACCTACAAGTCTCAGTGCTCTGAATCCTGCCCCTCCCCCACCCAGCTCTCCCCACCCCCTAACCTTGCTCTACTTTTTTTTTTTTTTATTCCATAGCCCTTATCTGACATCTAGACTGTGCTGCCCATTACTGTTGCCACCAGGCCCAGGTGGCAACTGAGCCCCTGAAACGTGGGGGGTCCGAATTGAGGTGCGCTGGAAGTGCCAAGTACTGTGGATTTCCAAGGCTTAGAACAAAACAACCCGCAGCAATACTGATTTTTTGTATGTTGATTATATGTTGACATGATACTATTTGGTCATATTGCCTTAAATGAAATATATTATTAAAGGGCATTTCATGTATTTCTTTCGACCATCTTAATATGGCTGCCAGAAAAACTAACGTTGCATATGTGCCTCCCGTCCTATCTCCATGCACAGTGCTGGTTTAGATCCTTGGCTTTTTAGTTATTGTCTCCCCTCCACCCCCCAATATCTGCTCAGGGAGGGCAGGAATCAACATATTTTGTTCATGGTCTTCTTGGTCCTGTCCCAGGTTTTTAAGAGTCTGGCACTGGATTTTATTATAGGTGTTCAATAAAAATGTGTTTAATTGAATCCAGCCGATCTGATCCTAGGCCGAGGTCAGAGGGTTAGGAGGAGTGCCTGAGGAAGGGGATGTTTTACCCCGTAGGACCCCAAGTTGCCAATCCCCTGCCGCCCCGCGGGGCTCCACAAGGTGAGCCTGTCGACCAGCAAGGGAGGGGGTCTTCCTGACACCGTGCCTGCGCCGTGTGTGTGTGTGTGTGTGTGTGTGTGTGTGTGTGTGTGTGTGTGTTGGGGGGGGGGGGATGGGTGTGAGGTCCGGCAGCTACTGAGCGATGCAGGCGGGGAGAGGGGGATCTGTAAGCGCCGCCGGGCCCAGGCTGGGGGTAGCCCCCAGGTGCCCACTTTCTTGGACCCTGACTGCGCACCCGGGAGTGGTGGGCTTGGGGGTGTGTGTGTTGTCGTCTGCGGGTAGGGTGTTGGGGGTGTGCCCAGCCTGGGCTCACACAAGGTCACTGTGTCAAAGGAACGTCCGAACACTTTCTCTTTCCCTGTGATTCGATTGCGGCTCCGAAAGCCCCTTCCGTAGGGACTTCCCTCCGCGCCTGACTCACGCTGCCTCATGCGTGTGACTCAGGCCGGGCGCTGCGCCAGCCCTGCTGTCCCCGCCCCCGGGCCCTGCCACCGAGCCGCAGGGGCGGAGGGACGGGCCGGCGACAGGAGGCGGGGCGTGCAGGGACTGGGTGCCCGCGGCAGAGATGAGAGACTGTGGGGCACAGGGGACAGCCCAGAGGAGAGTTGCAGAGAAGCTGAGCTCTAGGCGGGGTGGCCCGAAAGCCAGCCATGTAGGAGAGAAAGGGTGACAGAAATGCGGACAGACTGAAAGCCAGAGACAAGAAGGCTAAGAAATTGGGAGGACAGAGAGATAAAGTGGAGAGGGACACAGAGACCCAGGAAGGAGAGAGCCCAGAGCCTTCACGGAGGCCAAGGCGGACAAGTGAGAAGCAGGGACAAGTGACCAGTGAGAGGGAGGGAGGAGAGAAGGGTGGCAGGGGCGTCTGGGCGCTGCCACCCTGAGTGCTGCTGACCCAAGGGGCCTGCAGCCTGTCCCCAGAGGCTGGGCTCAGACCATCATCGCCTCTGAGCCTTGCTCTCCTCTCCCAGCTCCACCTTACCAGCTCTGTAACAGTGGGCAAGTTTCTTCCTGTCTCTGGGCCTCAGTCTTCTCATCTGCAAAATGGGAGGTGGTGGTGGACAGTAATCCTATCCCCCTGAGCTCCCTCATCCACCCCTTGCCCTCCCCATCCATCGGTGCTCTGGTTCTGGGCCTGGGCCCCCTTGCCAGCTGGCTTTCTGTTGGGCAGCACCCACTCTAAGGAGATCTGAGGGAGGGAGAAGTGGGGATACTCCTTCCCAGGCCTGGCCCTGCTGTGGCCCCTGGTCTGGCTGTCGCTGTGTCCCTCCGTGACTCCCCTTCCATCTTCAAGCTCCCGGCGCATCTACCCCTTGCCTTTTCAGGCCTGCAGTCACGGTGACTTTCTGCCGCCACTGGTCCCAGTCCCACGCACACCCTCACTGGTCCTCTTCACCCCATGAGCACCCCTCCATCAAAGCCTCTTGAAGACCCCAGGTTGGGTTCCATTTCCTGCCAGGGCCCTGACTGTGCACAGGGCTCACCCCCCGGTCAATTGCCCTCTTACCATCCTGCTCTTTCCTTCCTAGAGTAGCGGTGGGAGGAGACGCTAACCCTCAGTGGAGTGATATACAACGTTAAAAAGCACTCGGGTACCTATTAGATCTTTACATCATCAGTGCGTCTGAACAGGTGTGGAGTTAGCTTCATTTCAATGGGAAGCGCGAAGCTCATGCATCTAGGAAGCAACACAATGGAGTATGGGTGGCGATGTGGGCTGTTTTCTATGGGTGACAGGCCAGGTTGCTGGGGGGCAGCTATGAATGACACTAGTGGCAGCTAAGATATATTCATACTTCTCAAGTGGGGCGCCTGGCTGGCTCAGTCCAAGGAAGATGCGGTTTTTGATCTCCGGCTTGAAAGTTTGGGTGTAGAGATTACTTAAAATCTTTAAAAGAAATACTTCTCAATTGCCGGACACAGTTCTTTTTCTTTAAGTTTATTTATTTTTTGAGAGAGCGAGCATGGGAGCATGAGTGGGGGAAGGGCAGAGATGGAGGGGGACAGAGGAACCGAATCAGGCTCCATGCTGACAGCAGAGAGCCCGATGTGGGGCTTGAACTCGCAAACTGCAACTCACAAACGCTTAACTGACTGAGCCACCCAGGCGCCCCCAGACACAGTTCTGATAATCTCTTATTTAACTCCTTAGTCCTTACAACAACCCTCTGAAGTGGCTATCCTTACTGCTATTTTACAATTGCAGTGACAGAGGCACAGAGAAGTTGAATAGCTTTCCCAAGGCCTCACAGCAGAGCTGGGCTGGAACACAGTCAGTCTGGCTCCAGATCCGACACTCAGCCTCTCTTGGGTACCTTGGGGAGGGGTAAACAGGACAAGTTCTGGGCAGAGTGGACAGGATGGGCAGAGTCTTGGAGGGAAGGCACTTTTGCAGTACGTTTCAGAAATAGCCAGCCATGCTGTAGTGCAGGGTCGGAAAACGAAGCCACAGAATTTGACAAGAGAGTAAATGGGACCTGATATTGGGGTGCCCACCTGACAGCTGGAGGCATGGGCTTTATTCTGAAAGTAATAGGGAGCCATGGAAGGTTTTTAGCAGGGGTGGGATAGGTTGGCATTTTAGAAAGGATTACTTTGAAATGCAAGGGAAATGCTGCATTTCTCCTATCAAATGGCAAAGAGCTTTAAAATGATAATTTCCAGTACTGGCAACGTTTCAGCGCACTGAGTGCTCGCACATGTAGCTGATGGGAATGAGTTAGTTTGACCTTTCTGGAAAGCAGCTGAGCCACGTGTAGTACTTGAGGAGGGCCCAGGCCTTTGACCTGCTAATCCCATTTCTAGGAATCCTTCCTCCCTCAAGAAAAGAGGTCAGAGATTTATGTCTCAGGATCAAATTTACTCCATCATTAATAATAATAGTAATAATAATACAAGGAAATAATGTCAATATCCAGCAGGAGGGAATTGCTAAACTAAAGAGTAAAGTATCATGGAATGTTTTATGGCAATTAATATATTTTTTCAAAGAGAGGAAATGCCATCAAAAGTGCTTAAAGATTTCTAGAGCTTTGGGCCCCTGGCTGGCTCAGTGGGAAAAGCCTGTTTATCTTGATCTCAGGGTTGTAAGTTTGAACCCCACATTGGGTGTAGAGTTTACTTAAAAATAAAATCTTTAAAGGGCCCCTGGGTGGCTCAGTTGGTTAAGCATCTGACTCTTGATTTTGACTCAGGTCATGATCTCACAGTTTTCGAGATAGAGCCCTGCATCCAGCTGTGTGCTGACAGTGCAGAGGCTGCTTGGGATTCTCTGTCTCCCCTCCTCTCTCTCTCTGCCCCTCCCCTACTAGTGCACCTGCGGATACTCTCAAATAAACATTTTTTTTTAATGTTAAAAAAAAAAAAATAAATATTTTTTTTTTTTTTTTTTTTTGAGAAGGAGAGACAACATGAGCAGGGGAGGGGCAGCGAAAGAGAATCCCAAGCAGGCTCCTTGCTGCCAGGACAGAGCTGTCACAGGGCTCAAACTCATGAAACTGAGATCATGACCTGAGCCAAAACCGAGTTGGATTGAGCCACCCAGGCACCACCCCCCCCCCCGCCCCGCCAAATAATTATTTGCTTTTTAAAAATGTTTATTCAATTTTGAGAGAGAAAGTGTGAGTCGGGGAGGGGCAGAGAGAAAGGGGGACAGAGGATCCAAGGTGGGCTCTGAGCTGACAGCAGCGAGCCTGATACGGGGCTCAGAACTCACCAACCATGAGCTGAAATTGGACCCTCAACCGACTGAGCCACCCAGGTGCCCCAATGAAATCTTAAAAGAAAAAAAAAGATTTCTAGAACTCTTACAAGTAATAACTGAGTTCATCATGTCTGCAAAGTACATGATTAACACACTAAAAAATCAATCTTATTTCTATATGCTAACAATGAACACTTGGAAACAAACAGGTGCTTGGGTGGTTCAGGTCATGATCTCATGGTTTGTGGGTTTGAGCCCCGCCTTGGACTCTGTGTGGAGCCTGCTTGGGATTCTCTTTCCCTGTCCCTCCCCTGTGTGCTCTCTCTCTCAAAATGTAGAAATAAACTTTTTAAAAAAAGAACTTATTAAAAAAAAAAAGACAATTCTATTATAACAGCTCCAGAAAGGAAGGAAGGAAGGAAGGAAGAAGGAAAAAAAGAAAGAAGGAAAGAAAAGGAAAGAAAGAAAAAAAGAAGGAAAGATAGACAGACTTGTGTATAAATCTAACAAAACATATACAGGGTGTCTATACTGAAAACTATGAAATGGTGATGGAAGAAACCAAGATATAAATAAACAGGAATGGGGACGCCTGGGTGGCTCAGTTGGCTGAGAGTCTGACTCTTGATTTCAGCTCAGGTTATGATTCTAGGGTCGAAAGCCATGGGATCGAGCCCCACATTGGGCTCTGGGCTGAGTGTGGAACCTATTTATGACTCTCTTTCTGTCTCTCTCTCTCCCTCTCTCTCTCTCCCTCTCCCTCTCCCTCTTCTTCCCCTTTCCCCTGTTCACTCTCTCTCTCTAAAATATAAATAAATAGGGGCGCCTGGGTGGCTCTGTCGACTAAGCATCCGACTTCGGCTCAGGTAATGATCTTGTGTTTTGTGAGTTCGAGCTCTGCTCCGGGCTCTGTGCTGACAGCTCAGAGCCTGGAGCCTGCTTCAGAATCTGTGACTCCCTCTCTCTCTCTCTCTCTCTCTCTGCCCCTCCCCTTCTCATGCTCTGTGTCTCTCTGTCTCTCAATAATAAATAAGCATTAAAAAATTATAAATAAAATAAAATGCAAACAAACAAACAAACAGGAATGTACCATGTTAATGGATTGGAAAACCCAACAGAGTAGAGCTGTCATTTCTCCCCATATTGATTTTGTTCATTTCCTAGGGCCGCCTTAACAAAGTAGCACAAACTGGGTAGCTTAAAACAACAGAAATTTATTGTCTCACAGTTCTGGAGGCTAGAGATCCGAAATCAACAGGATTTGATTGCTCTCTCTGAAGCCTCTAGGGGAGGATCCTTCCTTGCCTCTCCCAGCTTCTGCTGGTTTGCCCCCAGTCCTTGGTGTTCTTGGCTTGCAGCTACAGTACTTTAGTATCTGCCTCCCTTGGCACATGGCGTTCTCTCTGTATGTCTGTGCCTCTTCTTCTATAGGGACCTCCGTCACATTGAATTAAGGACTCACCGTATTCCACTATGGCCTCATCTTAACCACAGCTATAATGGTCCTATTTCCAAATAAAATCACGTTCTGAGGTAATGTATTTGGCCCAGGTTAGGACTTCAACATATCTTTTGGCGGGGGGAGGGACACAGTTCAACCCATAAAAGTGATCTGTAGATTTAACATACTTCCAATCCAACCCCAGCAGGACTTTTTGTAGATATGGACAAGCCGATTGTAAAATTAAGTGGAAAGGCAGAGAAACTAGAATAGCTCAAACAATTTTGAAAAAGAAGAATAAAGTTGAAGGAGTTATCTGATTTTGGGACTTACTACGACAAAACTTGCAACAGCAATCAAGAATGTTCATGGGCTCCTGGGTGGCTCAGTTGGTTGAGTGTCTGATACTGTCTCAGGTCATGATCTCACGGTTTGTGAGTTTGAGCCCTGCCATTGGGCTTACAGCTGTCAGCGCAGAGCCCACTTTGGACCCTCTGTCCCCGTCTCTCTCCTTCCCTCCCCTGCTCGTTTTTGCTCTCTCTCAAAAATAAACATTAAAAAAAATGAATGTTGGGGTGCCTGGGTGGCCCAGCAGGTTGAGAGTCCAACTTTGACTCAGGTCATGATCTCACATCACAGTTCGTGAGTTCAAGCCCCATATCGGGCTCTATGCTGGAGCCTGTCTCAGATTCTGTGTCTCTCTCTGCGCCTTCCCCACTCGCACGCTGTCTCTGTCTCTCTCTCTCAAAAATGAATAAACATTAAAAAAAAAGAATGTGGTGGGTTCAGAGGAGTGGACACAGTGAATGGATCAGCGAAACAGAATAGAGTCCAGAAATAGACCCACACAAATATGTCCAACTGACTTTGCCAAAAGTGCAAACACCTTGCCAATGAACAGTGCTGGAGCAACCAGATACCTATATGCAAAAAAAAAACAAAAACAAAAACAAAAAACCCTCGTCCTAAACCTCACACATTATACTAAAATTAACTCAAGATGAATCATATATCCAAAACATAAAACCGTAAAATGTCTGGAAGAAAACAGGAGAAAATCTCCATGGCCTGGGGTTAGTCAAAGAGTTCTTAACTATAACACTAAAACCATGATCCAGGAAAGAAAAAAATTGGTAAGTTGGACTTTATCAATTTCTTAACAATGTCTGTGAAAGACACTGTTAAAAGAATGAAAAGACAAGTTATAGGCTGAGAGGCAATATTTACAAGGTATATATTTGGTATATTTGACAAAAGACCTTTATCCAGGATACATAAAAAAATTCTTAAAACTCAACAGTAAGAAAACGACCAATTAATTTTAAACAGGCAAAAGAGTTAAACAGACACTTCATCTAAGAGGAAATACAGATGGCAAACGAGCACATGCAGAGATGCTCAACATCCTTTGCCACTGGGCAAGTGCAAATTAAAACCGCCCAGACCCAGCAGTCTCGCTCCTGGATATTTACCTTAGAGAAATGAAAACTTACATCCACACAAACAGCTGCACAAGAATGTCGGTAGCAGCTCTGTTCAGAATCCCCCCAAACCGAAGCAACCCAAATTGGAAGGCTGGGTAAATGAACAGCAGTTCATTTATGGAATACTACTCAGCAGTAAAAATGAACAAAATTTCTCTCGTTCTCTTTACCTGCCTCCCCCATCCCTCCCTTCCTTGTGTAATTGACATACAATATCTTTTTAGTTTCATCATACAGTGTACATCATAGTGATTTGATATTTTTATACATTATGAAATGATCCCCCTGATAAGTCTAGTTACTGTCTCTCACCATCAAAGTTATTACAATATCGTTGACTATATTCCCTATGCTGTACGTTATATCCCCATGACTTATTTACTTTATAACTGGAAGTTTGTACCCTTTAAACCTCTCTGCCTATTTTACCTATCCCCTCCCCCTCCCCACTCTGAACCAACAATTTGCTTCCTGTATCTAAGAGTCTGTTTCTATTTTTGTTTGTTGATTTGTTTTTTGTTTTTGTTTTTGTTTTTTTTTAGATTCCACATATAAATGAAATCATACAGTATTTGTCTTTCTCTGTATGACCTATTTCGCTTAGCGTAACACCCTCTAGGTCCACCCATGTTGTCACAAATGGCAAAATTTCACTTTTTATGGCTGAGTGTTATTCCTTTTTTTTTCTTTTTAACTGATAATCAATTTATTAAAAAGATTGATTTAAGCATCTGCAATGGTAACTTCAGCCTCAACTCCTGGCACAATACTGATGGAAATAATCTGTTTAACAATCTCCAAAAGTCTGTGCAAATCAATGGGTCGCTTGTGGATCCTCACCTGAAAACAGTCCCAAGTCTTAGAACCTTCACCACAAGGAGTTTTTCTTGTAGTGATGCTCAGAGTCTTGGTAGGCATCCAAACTAGTCCTTTCACTTCGAGATTCTTTTCCTTTGTGCCTCAGATCAAGTCAGCACATACCTTCTCTAAAGATTTTATGTTGCAACTGGGTAGAATAATTCTAATTCAGTGAAACATCACCTCTAGTTCCACGGGTGTCTTCCCAGTGTCTTTGTTTTTTTTTTTTTTTTTTTTATGTTTATTTATTTTTGACAGAGAGAGAAAGAGAAGAGCATGAGCGGGGGAGGGGCAGAGAGAGAGGGAGACACAGAATCGGAAACAGGCTCCAGGCTCTGAGCTGTCAGCACAGAGCCTGACCCAGGGCTCGAACTTACAGACTGCGAGATCATGATCTGAGCTGAAGTCGGATGCTCAAGCGATTGAGCCACCCAGGCGCCCCTTCCCAGTGTCTTTAAAAGCCACAGCTGTGGCATCACTGCCTGACCCACTTGTTCCTCAGCAAGAATGAACAGTGGTGTATCAGGAGCAGGAGAGGGGCCTCCAAAGCTCCGCTGTAGCTGCGACTGCATCTTCCTCAAAGAGTGGCTGAGTGTAATTCCATTGTGTGTGTGTGTGTGTGTGTGTGTGTGTGTGTGTGTGTGTGTGTATCTATCTATATATCTCTATTGTGTGTATCTCTTTATATATTCATATATATCTATAGATATATAGAGAGATACACATATGTATATATCACATGTATATATATGTATATATCATATGTCTATGTATATCTCACATCTTCTTTATTCATTCATGTATTGATAGACACTTAAGTGGCTTCCACATCTTGGTGATTGTAAATAATGCTTCAGTGAACATAGGAGTGTACGTATCTCGTCAAATTGGTGTTTTCATTTTTAATTTTTTTAATATTTATTTTTGAGAGGGAGAGAGAACGCGAATAGGAGAGGTGCAACGAGAGAGGGACAAATAGAATCTGAAGCAGGCTCCAGGTTCTAAGCTGTCAGCACAGAGCCCGATGCGTGGCTCCAACTCACAGACCGTGAGATCATGACCTGAGCCTAGGTCAGATGCTTGACCGACCGAGCCACCCAGGCTCCCGGTGTTTTCATTTTTTTTAAAGATTTTATTTTTAAGCAATCTCTACACCCAGCATGGGGCTTAAACTCATAACCCCGAGATTAAGAGGACTGAGCCAGCCGGGTGCCCCTCATTTTAATTTTTTGAGGTACCTCCATACTGTTTTCCACAGTGGCAGCACCAATTTACCTTCCCACTGACAGTGCACGAGGGTTCCCTTTTCTTCACATCCTCACCAGCACTTATAACTTTTTGTCTTTTTGATAACAGCCATTCTGACAGGTGTGAGGTGATATCTCAATTTGGTTTTGATTTGCATTTCCCTGAGGATTAGTTATGTTGAGCATTTTTTCATGTGCCTGTTGGCCATCTGGATGTCTTCTTTAGAAAAATGTCTATTCAATTCCTCTGCTCAATTTTTAATTAGGTTGTTTATTTTTTTTAATACTAAGCTGTGTAAGCTCTTAATATATTTTGAATATTAAGCCCTTATTGGATGTATGATTTGCAAATGTCCTCTCCCTTTCAGTAGGTTGCCTTTCCATTCTGTGGATGATTTCCTTCACTTTGAAAAAGCTTTTTTAGTTTGATATAATCCCATTTGTTTATTTTATTTTTTTATTTTTATTTATTTATTTATTTATTTATTTATTTATTTATTTTTATTTTTTTTTCTTTTTAACATTTTATTTATTTTTGAGACAGAGAGAGACAGAGCATGAACGGGGGAGGGGCAGAGAGAGAGGGAGACACAGAATCGGAAGCAGGCTCCAGGCTCTGAGCCATCAGCCCAGAGCCCGACGCGGGGCTCGAACTCACGGACGGTGAGATCGTGACCTGAGCCGAAGTCGGACGCTTAACCGACTGAGCCACACAGGCGCCCCACCATTTGTTTATTTTAATGTTAGTTGTCCTTGCCTGGGGATACTGGTCCAAAAAAATATTGTTAAGACCAATGCCAAATTGCTTACTGCCTATGTTCTCTTCTAGGATTTTTACAGTTTCAGGTCTTACATTCAACTTTAATCCATTTTGAGTTTATTTTTGTGTATGGTGTAAGACAGTGGTTAAGTTTCTTTTGTATGTGGCTGTCCAGCTTTTCCAACATCATTTGTAGAAGAGACTGTCTTTTCCCCATTGTACATTCTTGCCTCCTTTGTCATAGATTAATTGACCATGTATGTGTAGGTTTGTTTCTGGGCTTTCTATTCTATTCCATTGATCTATGTGTCTGTTTTCATGGCAGTGCCATAATGTTTTGATTAGTATAGCTTTGTAGTATAGTTTGATACCTCCAGCCTTGTTTTTCTTTCTAAATATTTGAGAAATAGCTTTGGCTATTAGGAGTCTTTTGTGATTCCATTCAAATTTTAGGATCCTTTGTTCTAGTTATATGAAAAATGCCATTGGCCACTTAACCAACTGAGCCACCCAGGTGTCCCTTAATAGATTTTATTCTTAGGTAATTTCTACACCCAACATGGGGCCTGAACTCATAACTCTGAGATCGAGTTGCATGCTCCACCAACTGAGCCAGCCAGGTGCCCCTCCTCTCTTTTTTTTCTTAATGAGTCTTGTTAGAAGTTTGTTGATTTTTGTATATGCTTTCAAAAAACTGTCTTTTAGTTTCATTATCTTTTCTGTTGTGTGTGTGTTGTTTTTGTTTTGTTTTTTGTCTCCATTTATTTCTGCTTTGGTCTTTATTATTTCCTTTCTTCTGCTAACTTTGGGCTTTGTTTGTTCTTTTTCTAGTTCCTTTAGGTGTAAAGTTAGAATTTTATTTTTTGAGGTAGTCCTGTATTGCTATGAACTCCCCTCTTGAAACTGCTTTTGTTGAATCCCATAGATTTTGGAAAGTTGTGTTTCCATTTTCATTTGTCTCCAGATATTTTTTAAACTTCTTTGACTTCTTTTTTTGACCCATTGGTTGTTTAGTAGCATGTTGTTTATTCTTAAAAATTTTTTTAATGCTTATTTATTAAAAAAATTTTTTTTTCAACGTTTTTATTTATTTTTGGGACAGAGAGAGACAGCATGAATGGGGGAGGGGCAGAGAGAGAGGGAGACACAGAATCGGAAACAGGCTCCAGGCTCCGAGCCATCAGCCCAGAGCCTGACGCAGGGCTCGAACTCACGGACCGCGAGATCGTGACCTGGCTGAAGTCGGACGCTTAACCGACTGCGCCACCCAGGCGCCCCATTGCCTATTTATTTTTGAGAGAGACAGAGCACGAGCGAGGAAGGGGCAGAGACAGAGAGGGAGACATAGAATCCGAAACAGGCTCCAAGCTCTGAGCTGTCAGCACAGAGCCAGACATGGGGCTTGAACTCGGGAATGGTGAGATCATGACCTGAGCCTAAGTCGGACGCTCAACCCACTGAGCCACCCAGGCGCCCCGGCATGTTGTTTATTCTTAATGTATTTGTGTTTTTTCCAGTTTTCTCCTTGTAATTGATTTCTAGTTTTGTACTCGTGTGCTTGGAAAAGATGCTTGATATAATTTCAGTCTTCTTGAATTTTATTGAGACTTGTTTGTGGCCTAATACATCCTGGAGAATGTTCCATGTACACTTGAGAAGAATGTATATTCTGCTGCTTCTGGTTGGAAGTTCTGTATAAATCTATCAAGTTCATCTGGTCTAATATGTCATTGAAGGCCAATATTTTCTTATTGATTTTCTGTCTGGATGATCTATCCATTGATGTAAGTGGAGTGTTAAAGTCCCCTACTATTATGGTATTACTGTCAATTACTCCTTTATGTCCATAAAGATTTGCTTTATATATTTAAGTGCTCCTATGGAACAAACTCTTGCTGCACATAATGTGATTGCAAGAACCCAATCTCAAAGGATACATGCTGTATGGTTCAATTTATGTGACATTCTAGGACAATGGTGATGAGAACAGATCAGTGGTTCCCAGGGCTTAGGGGTGGGGGAAAGCATGCCTACAAGGGGGATGATGGAATTATTTGGGGATGATGGAACTGTTCTGAATCCTTATTGTGGTGATTACATATATCTATACATGTAAATATTGTGGAAATGCACACCAAAAGAAGTCAGTATTACTGCATGATAATTTTAAAAACCATCTATATCCAGCTGGATAACTATGCAATAAAACAACTATAGCACAATGTTGTTCATTAAAAAAAGTTTTTTTTTTTAACGTTTATTTATCTTTGAGAGACAGAGTGTGAGCAGGGGAGGGGCAGAGAGGGAGGGAGACACAGAATCCGAAGCAGGCTCCAGGCTCTGAGCTGTCAGCACAGAGCCTGATGCAGGGCTTAAACTCACAAGCTGTGAGATCATGACCTGAGCGGAAGCCAGACGCTCAACTGACTCAGCCACCCAGGGGCCCCTAGTACAATGTTAATGGGAGAATCTAGGGGGTGAGAATAAGTGATCACTGAGCAATTCTTTTAGCTTTGCTATCTGCTTGAAAATTCTCGTAACAAATATTGGAAAAAACTATATCCAGAATGATTCTAAGTTAGAAGATTGAAGGCATCACACCTATTAACAGTGAGACTCTCTCTGAAGGGTGAAATTGTGGGTAATTAAAATTTTCTTTTTATATATTTCTGTATTTTCTATAATAAGCACCTATTATTTTATTTAGAGAGAGTAGAGGCTATATTTGATTTTTTTAAAATAGCTCTCCCTGACTCAGCATTTTGAAATTGTTTATTTATTTATTTTTAAGACAGACCAGAAGAACGCAGGAGGAGCAGAGAGAGAAGGAGAAAGAAAATCTCAAGCAGACTCCACACTGTCAGGCAGATCCCCATGTGGGGTTTGATCGCCTGAACCGTGAGATCACGACCTGAGCCAAGATCAAAAGTCAGACACTCAACCGACTGAGTCACCCAGGTGCCCCATAGGCTATATTTGATTTTAAGTCTTTTTTTTTTTTTCATGTATATGTGGAATCCATGCTTCTTGTAAGGTTCAAATGGTCCAGAAATAGGTAACCCCATAGGAAAAGTCCCTTGTATCAGTCCTAACACTGTTAACATTCTGTGGGTAACTTAAAGAATAAATCTTAAATTCAGGTACATTTCTTTCATGTTATGTCACCATTTAGAAATGAAGCAGCTCAAACATATTCCATTTTTGTTTCCCATTACTATCACCTAACAATAAAAGTTTTATATTTACAAGGAAGAACACAGGCTCTTTTCTAGGTTCAAGGCAGAGAGCCTGAGGTGCAAAGAAGGTGTGATAATTTTTCCTGATTCCAAGAACTGAGCCAGGAAAGAGTTTGCCTCCTTAAAACACGGGGCCGCCGTTCTTTGTTATTTTAAAAGCTGTAACTATAAAGATTTCCTTTCAATTTTTCTTTTGTAACTTAGGTCAAAACTAGAATGCTCTTTTGTTGTATGTTTATGTGTTGCATTGCCCCAATTATAAAATATTACCTGCTGAGAAAACGGAGGCCAGAGTGGAGAGGGACTGTGGTTGGGGAGTCTACTTCTGACACAGCCACCAACTCTCTGTGACCCTTCTTTGGGCCTCCCCTTCCTAGACTATATTATTTTTATAATGAAGAACAAAAGCGAAGAGTAACAATAAAACCTTCTACTGGGCAGCAGCGTGGAGGGTGCTGCAAAGACTGCTGGTTGTCCTACATGCCATTCTTCCTGAGTACAACATTTTTTGTATTTTTAGCTGAGCACATAATTGACCCACAAAATAGACTGTTTCCTTGCCTCCCTTGCTAGATGTGGTCAGTGGAAAATAAGCAAAATGTTTTTAAAGGGAAGGGGTGTTTTATTTTTCTCCAGTTACTCCTTTCTAATGGCTGGAATGTGGACATGATGGCTGGAGCACAAGCACCTACTTTAGACCATGAGGAAACTTTGGGAATGAAAACTACACACTGCAGATCAACCAGATAGAGCCTGGGTTCCTTGTTCGGTGGTATGTCATGCTAACCCTGGACTGCATGCCTGCCTCTGGACTTCTTTTTTTTTTTTTTTCTTTTTTAACATTTATTTATTTTTTGAGAGACAGAGAGTGAGGAGGGGAAGGGCAGAGAGAGAGGGAGTCACAGATTCTGAAGCAGGCTCCAGGCTCTGAGCTGTCAGCACAGCGCCTGAAGTGGGGCTCGAGCTCACGAACCATAAGTTCATGAGATCATGACCTGAGCCGACGTTGGGTGCTTAACCGACTGAGCCACCCAGGCGCTCCTGGACTTCTGGAATGTGAGAGGGAAATACACTTCTGTCAAGTGTAATCCGCTGGTATTTGGGGATTACTTTTGAAAAATTTAAAGTCCAGTTAGCAGACCGTGTAATATTAGTTTCAGGAGTACAAGATAGTGATTCAACACTTCCATACATCACCCAGTGCTCATCCGGACAGGTGCACTCCTTAACCCCTATCACCTGTGTAACCCATCCCGCCCCCCACCTCCCCTCTGGCAACCATCAGTTTGTTCCCTATAGTTAAGAGTCTGTTTCTTGGTTTGTCTCTCTCTTTCTCTCTCTCTTTTTTCCCCTGTTGCTCGTTTGTTTTGTTTCTTAAATTCCACACATGAGTGAAATCTTACGGTATTTGTCTTTCTCTGACAGACTTATTTTACTTAGCGCAATACTCTCTACTCCATCCGTGTTGTTGCAAATGGCAAGATTTCATTCTTTTTCATGACCGGGTAATGTTCCATTGTATATATAACCACTACATCTTTTCTTTTTAATTCTTAACATTTTATTATTTTTTATTTTAGAGAGAGACAGAGAACGCACGAGCAGCGGGTGGTGGCGGGGGGAAAGGCAGAGGGAGAGAGAGAATTTCAAGCAGGCTCCATGCTCAATGCAGAGCCTGATGTGAGGCTCGATCCCGTGACCCTGGGATCATGACCTGAGCCAAAATCAAGAGTAGGATGCTTGGGGCACCTGGGTGGCTCAGTCCCTTGAGCATCTGACTTTGGCTCGGGTCATCACCTTGCAGTTCATGAGTTCGAGCCCCGCATCAGACTCCCTGCTGTCAGTGCAGAGCCCGCTTCGGATCCTCTGTCCCCCTCTCTCTCTGCCCCTCCCCTGCTTGCTCTCTCTCTCTCAAAGATAAATAAACATTAAAAAAAAAAAAAGGAGTCAGATGCTCAACCAACTGAGTCACCCCGGTGCCCTGACACCACATATTCTTTATCCATTCATTAATCGACAGACACTGGAACTGTTTCATTAATTTGGCTATTGTAGGGGGGGCGCCTGGGTAGCTCAGTCAGTTGAGTGTCCAACTCCTGATTTCGGCTCAGGTCATGATCCCAGGGTTGTGGGACTTGAGCCCTGTGTCGGGCTCCGGGCTGAGCGTGGAGCCTGCCTGAGATTCTCTTTCTCCCTCAATTTCTCTCCCCTACTTGCTCTCTCTCTCAAATGAAATTTAAAAAAAAAAAAAAAAAAAAAAGGCTATTGTATAGACTGCTGCTATAAACATAGGGGTGCACGTATCCCTTTGAATTAGTACTTTTGTATCCTGTGGGTAAACACCTAGTAGTGTGACTGTTGGATTGCAGGGTAGTTCTATTTTTCACTTTTTGAGGAACCTCCATACTGTCTTCCAGAGTGGCTACACCAGTTTGCATTCCCACCAACAACGCAAGAAGGTTCCGCTTTCTCTGCATCCTTGCCAACACGCGTTTTTTCTTGTATTGTTGATTTTAGCCATTCTGACAGGTGTGAGGTAGCATCTCATTGTGGTTTCGATTTGCATTCCCCTGACCATGAGTGATGTTGAGCATCTTTTCATGTGTCTATTGGCCATCTGGATTTCTTCTTTGGAAAAATGTTTATTCATGTGTTCTGCCCTTTTTAGTTGGATTTTTCATTTTGGGGGTGTTGAGTTTTATAAGTTTTTTATATGGGATTTTGGGATTTTGTTATTCGCAGCCTTGTACAAGGCAGGAGAATCAGTGAGGGGGCTGTTTCAGTAATTGAAGGGAGAGTTGATGAGGGCCTGAGCCATGGTGGGAAGCGGGTTTAAGAGATACGTGAGACATGCTAAGTGCCCATGCCTGAGGGGCCTTAATGGGGATTGCTGATTTGTTTGATCCGGAGTTCAGCAGAAAGGTCTGAACCAGAGAAACCATACGCTCAGAGTGGTAAAGTTCCCACAGTCACACAGCCAGGAGGGGCTGGACCCTGAATGATGTGTGTATCAGTTACCTACTGATAACCTCCAACATGTAGTGCGTAGGAGTCAGGGGTCTGGAAGCTGCTCACCTTGGTGGTTCTAGCTTGGGGTCTGTCATGAGATTGCAGTTAAGATGTTGGCCACGGCTGCGGTCATCTGAAGGTTGGAAGGGGGCTGGAGGAGCCATTTCCAGGATGACTCATTCATACAGCAGCTGCCCCACCTTCACCCCGAGCCCCACCCCCACCCCGGTGCTGAGGGCCTGCCCTGTGTTGAAAGTTTTCCCCGAGTAAAGACCAATGCCACGTTCAGAAGTGCAGGGGAGAGACAGTGTAGCATCGAGGTGGCCTCTGATATGTTCCAGCAAGGGTGGCTGGGATGGGTAAGGGTAATGCTGTCTATAAGGCGTGTGGCCCACAACGAGTGTTCATGAAACACTATGGGGATAGGACTTGAGGTTCAAGTCCCAGCTTTGCCACTTGGTGGTTGTGGTGCTTCAGTGTCTCAGCCAAATGGGATGCTAATATCCATCTCATGGGGTTGGCATGAGGATTAAGGAAGGAAACACATGGGGCACCTGGCTGACTCCATCAGCAGAGCATGTGACTCTTGATCTCAGGGTTGTGAGTTCGAGCCCCACATTGGGTGTAGAGATTATTTATTTATTTATTAAAAAAAATTTTTTTTAGGGGCGCCTGGGTGGCTCAGTCGATTAAGTGGCCGACTTTGGCCCAGGTCATGATCTTGCGGTCCATGAGTTCGAGCCCCGCGTCAGGCTCTGTGCTGACAGCTCAGAGCCTGGAGCCTGTTTCAGATTCTGTGTCTCCCTCTCTCTGACCCTCCCCCGTTCATGCTTTGTCTCTCTCTGTCTCAAAAATAAATAAACGCTAAAAAAAAATAAAAAAAAAAAATTTAATGTTTATTTATTTTTGAGAGACAGAGAGACAGAACATGAGCAGGGGAGGGGCACAGAGAGGGAGACACAGAATCCGAAGCAAGCTCCAGGCTCTGAGCTGTCAGCACAGAGCCCGACATGGGGCTCGAACCCACGAGCTGTGAGATCATGACCTGAGCGAAAGTCAGACACACTTAACCGACTAGCCACCCAGGTGCCCCGAGATTACTTTAAAAGAACAAAAAAGGAAATACATGTAGAACATCTAAGCTGGTGTCTGGCACATCACAATTGCCCAAATAAAGCTTTACAGACATCCCTTGTTTTATTGTACTTTGCTTCAAAGATACTGCATTTTTTTACAAACTGAAGGCCAAGCAAGTCTGCATCAAGCAAGTCTGTGGACATCATTTTTCTAGCAGCAAATGCTGCTCACTTCACGATTCTGTGTCATGTTTTGGTCACTCTCATAATATTTCAAAAGTTTTCATTGGTATTATAGTCATTATTACTATGTCTGTGATCAGTGATTTCAGCTTGCTGACAGCTCAGAAGATGGTTAGCATTTTTTTTTTTCAACGTTTATTTATTTTGGGACAGAGAGAGACAGAGCATGAACGGGGGAGGGGCAGAGAGAGAGGGAGACACAGAATCGGAAACAGGCTCCAGGCTCTGAGCCATCAGCCCAGAGCCCGACGCGGGGCTCGAACTCCCGGACCGCGAGATCGTGACCTGGCTGAAGTCGGACGCTTAACCGACTGCGCCACCCAGGCGCCCCGATGGTTATCATTTTTTAGCAATCATTTTTTAAAAAGTAGTCTCTAAATTCAACGTGAGGTTTGAACTCATGACCCTGGAATCAAGAGTCACTGTTTCACCCCTGCAATAAAGTATTTTTTAAATTAAGTATGTACCTGGGGCACCTGGATGCCTCAGTTGGTTAAGCTTCTGACTTCGGCTCGGGTCATGATCTCATGGTTTGTGAGTTCGAGCTCCACTCTGGGCTCTGTGCTGACAGCTCGTAGCCTGGAGCCCGCTGCAGAGTCTGTGTCTCCCTCTCTCTCTGCCCCTCCCCTGCTCACGCTCTGTCCCTCTAAAATGAATAAACGTTAAAAAAAAATAATAAAATAAAAACAATTAAGTATGTACATTGTTGTTTCAGACATAATACTATTGCACACTTAATAGACTGCAATATAGTGTCAACATAACTTTTTTACCACTGGGAAACCAAAAGATTCATTTGACTGGCTTTATCGTGGTGGTCTGGAACCGACCCACAATATCTCTGAGGCATGCCTGTATGAGGTTAATTATCCTGCTCGAAATCCCCAGGGGCCTGCCCGTGCTGTAGCACCAAGGACATCCATAGGTTCTTCCGTGTAACCTTGCCCGCTGAATTTTACCCCCCTGCTTAGGGCCTGGCCCCTATCTTCCTGCACCCCTTTTCCCCCCACCTGACAGGCCATCCCCACGCCCAGCCCTGTCACTCTGTTCATTTCTTCCTGGAGCCTTTTTCTGGTGGGATCTCCCGGAAGGGGCTCGCCTTCCTCTGTCCCTCTCAACGCATGCGTCCTGCCTGTTTCTTGTGCCTGGCATCGTGCTGCGTGTGGCCTGGTGGGGGGAGTGGGAAGATCCACACTGGACCGGTTTGGGGGAAGGGGTGGGGCGTGGGGAGGGGGGTGGCTGACTCAGCTGAGTTGGAGGGCCTCCAGGGGGAGCAGGAGGGTAACCCAGCTGAGACGGTGAGCAGCAGAGGTGGGGGTGAGGAGGGTGTGGGTCTGGAAAGGCTGCCCGGAGGAAGCGAGCCTGAGCCCAGAGGTAAATGATAATCCCCTGCCACCTCCAGATGTCAAGCCAGCAGTAGGCAGCACTTGTGTCTTTTTCATCTGCACACTCTAGGTGCTCAATAATTGCTTTTGAATTTAATTGAGAGGAGGGTCATTTGAGGATTTGAAGAGTGATAGAATACCTGCTTTTCCCCCAAATATGCCCCACCAGCTTGTTCAAGGTGCTTGAAATCTCCCCCCATTAGATTCATGTTTGGCTTCAAAGCCAGTGCCTCCAGAAAGCTCCCTCTCAACTGTTCAGATCTGCACCCAGCATGTTCCGTGGGTGGTATCAGAGCAGCCCATTAGTCCCGACGAACTCATCTGACAAGCCATCTGTCACCCACAGCCCCAAGCCACCCTGAAATCGCCGAGTGTGTCGCCTGGCTCCGCTCCTCTTCTGGGCCCCCTCCGCCAACCCCCAAGTGACCTGATGGTGGTCCGAAGTCCCCTCTGAGTAACCCTGCCCCCAGCACTTCCCACCTGAGCTTTCACACTGGATGGCCTCACAGCACTTGTAGGAGGGAGGTGCACCGTACTAGAGCAAGATTCAGGATGCCTCAAGCTGACACTTGACTCCGGTGGCTTCCACGGTGAGGAAATTTCTGCTTTCTCATAACAAGGTGGCAAGAAGCGAAATGGTGCCAGTAGTGGGTGAGTGGCTCAACAGCGTCGTCAAGTACCAAGGCCATTTTCTTTTTTTTTTTTTTTTAATTTTTTTTTTCAACATTTATTTATTTTTGGGACAGAGAGAGACAGAGCATGAACGGGGGAGGGGCAGAGAGAGAGGGAGACACAGAATCGGAAGCAGGCTCCAGGCTCTGAGCCATCAGCCCAGAGCCCGACGCGGGGCTCGAACTCACGGACCGCGAGATCGTGACCTGGCTGAAGTCGGACGCTTAACCGACTGCGCCACCCAGGCGCCCCTCAAGGCCATTTTCAATCTTTGTCTCTGCCATTGCCAACAGGTCAGCCATGTTTTTCTTTATGGTCACAAGATGGCCGCCTGTCGGCAAGTGTCACGTCTAGACGTGACAACGTACAGTGAACGAAGAGAGCTTTCCTGGAAGCTGCTAACAATTCATCTTTATGTCTCAGGGGCCATAATTATGCCGCTGCTCACTCAAAATCCAATATTACTGCAATGCTGGGAGATAATTCTCTGCGGGTCTCTCATGTTTCTGCACACCTCTCAAAGAGGTGTGTATAGCAAACAGCCTTAAAGGTAGCGTTTTCGTCCAGGTCAAAGGGCAAGTTTATTAAGATCTGGTGTTAAAAGACTCAGGTTCCTGGGGCACCCACGTGGCTCAGTTGGTTGAGGGTCCAACTCTTCATTTTGGCTCAGGTCATGATCCCAGGGTCGTGGGATTGAGCCCCGCCTGGTGCTCCACGCTGGGCATGGAGCCTGCTTGAGATTCTTTCTCTCTCCCTTTGCCCCTCTCCCCTGCTCACACTCTCTCCCTTGAACCCTCTAAAATAATTAATAAATAAATAAATAAATAAATAAATAAATAAATGGAAAGTTTCAGTTTCCCTAAGCTCGGGGTTCCTCTCCTATAACATAACCCACTGCAGTCACATGGCCACCCTTTACTGCAAAGGAGTTGAGAAATGCAGTGTTTGGCCAGCTGAAATTTCCATTTCTATGGAAGAAGGGAGAACGGATATGGGGGCAATCGGCAGTCTCTGCCATAGTTACTCCAACAAAACTGTGGTTCCGTGAGGAAGTCAGGAGGAATGATGTTGGAGAGGCAACAAGAATGGCTACACAGAAGGGTTGGTGTCCTGGCCCCACTTTACAGATGAGGAATTGAGTTCTAGTCAGGGAGGTGTCGGGGCCAGATCTGCTGACCCCTGACTTCAGGTTTTCTCATCATTTCCCTGCTTCTGCATCAGTACAGGTCAGGGAAGGTCACGGCAGGGAAGGCCTTCTCTCTCTCCTCAAAACACTCAATCCTCTTGGCTTCCACGAGAGCTCTGCCTTCTGTTCGTCTCATCTTTGGTCTTGCTGTTTCCTTCTCCACTTTCTCTTCCCAGCCTGTCACTGATGGGATTACCAAGGCTCAGCCTTTGCCCTCGCGCCTGTGTGTGTTCCTTTGGCCTGTGGCATTACTAGCATCTCGTCACCATAACCCCCTCACTCCTGTCTGCCCTTTGGACCGCTCTTTGTGCTCTGGACTTGTGTAGCCAGCTGCCCGCCAACATCCCCACTGGGATGTCTTACAGGCACCTCGGATGTCACAAGTGCAAACTGACCTCGCTCGGTCACCCACAAACTTACTTCTCTTCCACTCTGGTCTTGGCATCTTCAACATCTCCTCTCCCTCTTCTTCTGCATCCACTCCACCCCAACGCCACTGTGCCTGGACTGTTGCTGGAGCTTCCTCCTGCCTCCCTGAAGCCACCCTGACTGGCCAGCCACTCCTTACCATCCTAAAATGAAGGCAGCACACTATTCTTAAAACCTTCAATGGCTATTATTACTTTTAGGAAAAAGGCCAACATTCTTTTCGTGGTGTGGCAGCCATGTGCCCATCCCCCATGATCAATTCTTTCCTTAATTTTTAAAAATTTATTGGGGGCACCTGGGTGGCTCAGTCAGTTGAGTGTCTGACTTCAGCTCAGGTCATGATCTCGCAGTTCGTGAGTTTGAGCCCCGCGTCGGGCTCGGTGCTGACAGCTCAGAGCCTGGAGCTGCTTCAGATTCTGTGTGTGTGTGTGTGTGTGTGTGTGTGTGTGTGTGTGTGTGTGTCTGCTCCTCCCTGTTCATGTTCTGCCTCTCTCTCTCAAAAATAAACAATAAAACATTAAAAAAATTATTTATTTATTTATTTATTTACATTTTTAAGCATTTATTCATTTTTGAGAGACAAGGAGAATGCAAGCCAGGGAGGGGCAGAGAGAGACAGAGACAGAGACAGAGACGGAGACAGAGAGAATCTGAAGTAGGCTCCAGACTCTGAGCTATCAGCACAGAGCCTGACATGGGGCTCAAACCCACGAATCATGAGAGAACTGTGAGATCCTGACCTGAGCTGAAGTCAGATCCTCTACCGACAGAGCCACCCAGGTGCCCCTTTAATTTATTTTTTTAAATTAATTAATTTTTAAATTTATATCCAAGTTAGTTAGCATATAGTGCAACAATGATTTCAGGAGTAGATTCCTTAATGCCTCTTACCCATTTAGCCCATCCCTCCCACCACCCCTCCAGCAACCCTCAGTTTGTTCTCCATATTTATGAGTCTCTTCTGTTTTGTCCCCCTCCCTGTTTTTATATTATTTTTGTTTCCCTTATGTTCATCTGTTTTGTCTCTTAAAGTCCTCCTATGAGTGAAGTCATATGATTTTTGTCTTTCTCTGACTGACTAATTTCACTTAGCATCATACCCTCTAGTTCCATCCACGTAGTTGCAAATGGCAAGATTTCATTCTTTTTGATTGCCGAGGAATATTCCATTGTATATATATATATATATACCACATCTTCTTTATCCATTCATCCATCGATGGACATTTGGGCTCTTTCCATACTTTGGCTATTGTTGACAGTGCTGCTATAAACATGGGGGTGCATGTGCCCCTTCGAAACAGCACAACTGTATCCCTTGGATAAATGCCTAGTGGTGCAATTGCTGGGTCGTAGGGTAGTTCTATTTTTAGTTTTCTGAGGAACCTCCATACCGTTTTCCAGAGTGGCTGCACCAGCTTGCATTCCCACTAACAATGCAAAAGAGATCCTCTCTCTCCACATCCTCGCCAACATCTATTGTTGCCTGAGTTGTTAATGTTGGTCATTCTGACAGGTGTGAGGTGGTATCTCATTGTGGTTTTGACTTTCCTTCTTTATTTTTTGAAGATATTATTTTACTTTATTTTATTTTATTTTTTTGAAAGCGAGAGGGCGCAAGTAAGTGAGGAACAGAGAGAGAGGGAAAGAATCCCACAAGAGGTAGAGAAAGAGAGAAGAAGAGAGAGAGAGAGAGAGAGACAGAGAGAGACAGAGAGAGAGAAGTGGGGCTCGAGCTCATCAGATGCAGGGCTCGAATTCATGAACCGTGAGATCATGACCTGAGTCAACTCAAATGACTAACTGACTGAGCCACCCAGCCGTCCTTAAGATTTTACTTTTAAGTAATCTGTACACACAACACAATGTGGGGCTCAAACTCACAACTCCGAGATCAAGAGTCTCACACTCCACCAACTGAACCAACCAGGTGCCCCCATTCTTTCCTTCTTTAGAAAGAGCATCCTTGCTTATAGCCAGGCACAAAGCCATTTATATAGACTCCATTTCCCAGCCTCCCTTATAGCTGGGATGGGCCAAATGATTAAATCATGACTGACTGGATGCAGGCAGGTGTTGGGTTCTAATGTGTGTGTGTGGGGGCGGGGGGGGGCTTCCTTTGCCCCTTTTCTTTCCAGCTGACTAGAATGCATACATGATGGCTGAGACTCCAGCAGCCATCTTGGACCATGAGGAGGAAGCTAATACTGGGGCCAGTAGAGCAATAAGACAAAAGGGGCCTGGTCCCTAACACTGCTATGCACACACCTGCCAACCTATGTGCTTTTCTTACGGGAAACAGAAATAAAATGTGATCTAATTTAAATCACTTATTTCGGTTTTTCTCAGAGTCCAACCAAATCCCATTCCAATCACATGGCCCCTACCACCCTCTGGGGTCTCTCAGCTTGTGGCCCTTCACCTTTGCTCACTCTGCTCTAGCCATAGTGCCAGTTTTGAGTTTTTCCTCTGCTGTGATGCAGGGCCTTTGCACATGTTCTTCTCTCTGCCCAAAGCACGCTCTTTTCCTGGCCATCTCCAACTCACCCTTCAAGCCTTAGCTGGGGTTTCACTTACTCAAGGGAAGCCTTTCCTGACTGCAGAGGCATACTTAGAGTATTTGATATCCAGAGTAGATTTTTTTTTTGAAGATATCCCTCTTCTATACGTGATTTTCAATAATAATCATGACATGAATAGCAACCGTGACCAATAAAAAATGTAGTGCAAAATTTCTTTTATTGAATTTCATACATATAATCATCATAGTAAAAAATAAAACAAATATTATAGTACAATAAAATGTTTTAAGCAATGGATTAATACCTTTTAATCAATGCATTTTTTGAGGAAAGGGAAAAATGTCTATTTACATCTATTGTGGTAATAAATGATAACACTGCATTTTCTGTTTTCTAGCCTTCTGCAGACATGTCAGACTCTGTCGAAACTGATCTTTGCAGGGCACCTGGGTGACTCAGTCGGTTAAGCAGCCAACTTTGGCTTGGGTCTGATCTCATGGTTCATGAGTTCGAGCCCCACATGGGCTCACTGCTGTCAGTGCAGAGCCAGCTTTGGATCCTCCGTCCCCCTCTCACTCTGCCCCTGTCCCCTCCCCCCCCGTGCTCTCTCTCAAAAATAAATAAAAAACATTTAAAAAACCCTGATCTTTGCATATTTTTAAAAATGTTTATTCACTTTTTTTTTTTTCAACGTTTATTTATTTTTGGGACAGAGAGAGACAGAGCATGAACGGGGGAGGGGCAGAGAGAGAGGGAGACACAGAATCGGAAATAGGCTCCAGGCTCTGAGCCATCAGCCCAGAGCCTGATGCAGGGCTCGAACTCACGGACCGCGAGATTGTGACCTGGCTGAAGTCGGACGCTTAACCGACTGCGCCACCCAGGCGCCCCTTTGTTTATTCACTTTTGAAAGAGAGGTGTGGGAGGGGCAGAGAGAGAGAGGAAGACAGAGAATCCGAAGCAAGCTCCAGGCTCAGAGCTGTCAGCACAGAGCCTGATGCGGGGCTTGAACTCACAGACCGCAAGATCATGACCTGAGCCGAAGTCGGACACTTAACTGACTGAGCCACCTGGGCTCCCCTGATCTTTGCATATTTTTATGTTCAAGAAGTAGCTCAGATTGATCAAATTTATCAATTTATCTTTGATCATAATTAACCAAAGAATATTTTCAATTAATTTTTATTTGGAAATGTTCTTTCTCACCCGAAGCAATAGACACACAAATAATTAGGGAGAGCCTTAAACATAAGGATGTTTGGTGGAAATTCAGAAAAAATCCATTTCAACAAGAAATTCCAGAAATTGCGGTATTGTCCACATGTAGTTCTTCAGGATCGATTCTAGCAGCTCTCAGATAACTTCCCTAAGTTGAAAAATTTTAAACGAATAAGAACTCCAAATGGTCACATAGAACTATGCTACCAATGTTTATTCCAAACGGACTGTTTAAATGAAGGACAGTGCAACAGGGATTCGAGACACAACATTCCTCTGAAGTGAGCATGAACAATTCTGCATCCACATGACCGCGGGTAGCTGGTCCCGGGAGTGGCTCAATGACTGGGAATTGTCCCAATTAATTTCCAAGCAGAATACAATGTTTTTTAAGGGATAAGTAATGAAAATGTACTAATTTGAAACTTACATGTATATTACTAAAAATTAACAGTAACAGAAACAATCGTTGAGGTCTTAAACGAACAACAGAACCTGGGGGGAGGACACTGTTTAGAATTGCTGGTATGCAGTGATAATAAAAAGCAGACTCACTTTTAGTGGGTTCTTATTGTTTTAAAATTTGGTACTGACGATACCCCTTCTTGCTGCCTGCATCGGGGCGGATGCTCCCTCCCCCACCCTCGGGTGTCCTCCTCGGTAAGGCTCCTTCCATGTCCCTTTGAGAGGCACTTACCTTAATTACATGTGCGTCTGTGTCATGACTTTATCATCTGTTCCCCGCTAGCTTGTCTGCTCCTCGCGGGCAGTCACCATCCTGCTCGTGGCTGTGCCCCAGGTCCCCGCCAAGTCCCCGCCAAGTACTTGGCGCCCACTAGGGCCCCAGCACACAGCTGTTGAACAAATGTAGGTGAGGAACCTGGTGCAGAGTATATACTCAATAAAGGGTAACTACATTCACTGTTTCCTGCAGCGTGTTTAGAGCCTGAAATGTAATAGATGTTTGAACGCCGCCACATTTAACATCAGGAAAATGCTGCCTGACTTTTGAAGCATGGATTTTCTCTTCCCCAAAGGTCATTCTCGGAGGGCGGCAGTCACATCCGCTTCATCTCTGGGATCCCTTGAACACCAACCAGCAGAGGGTCTGGTACAAAATAGGAGCTGATGAATATCCAATCAGCAGAGTTTATTGAGGATCTGCTACACACCAGGAATATTCTTTCATGGGTATGGTTTCTACCAGTTACAACCCCCTGGGGTGGGCACGAGTGCTTTCGCTTTACAGATGAGGACAGTGAGACCCAGAGAGGTTAGAGGACTTGCCCAAGATCACACAGCCAGTAAGTGCAGAACCAGCTTTATTCCAGGTCTGCCTGGGCTCTAAAGCTCCTCTTCTTTCCAGGCCTCCTGGTTCCCCAACAGGGTGTGTGGGCCGGGAGGGAGGTGGCTGCAGTTCAGGGGTGGATTGGGTGGGGGTGGGGAGCCCGTCCTTCTTCAGGCTGCAGGAGTCTGGGCTTCAGGTTAGGCGTGTGCCAGGTCCCTGGGATGACTCCTGGCCCTGCACAGTGGTGAGCACTTCTGGTCCTTCCGTGGGGTTGAGGCGCCCCTGCACAGATGGGGTGGCCCTGGCTGAGGGTTTGGGGCTGAGTGGCAGACGTGAGTTCCACTGTCAGTGAGCTCCCACCACCGAGAGCTGTGCAGCCTGGGAAAGGAAGGTGGAGAATGGTTGGTAATAGGAGCATCCCCGTACAAGATTAGAAATACTAAGTCTGGCCCAGAGCTGGGCACAGGCAGAATTGGGCACCCGAGGTGCTCTGCCAACGACAAGGTCTTCTATTTCTCCTCCATGTTCTATTCCCTTGCTCTCCCTTTTACGATCCAGGAGGAACACGGCTCACATCAGGGTGGGCTGCACACCTGATGGGGGCACCTTCAGGACCCCGGATATTGCTGGTGCACGCGTCCAGCCTCCAGGTCGCCCTGGACCGAAGCGGTCCCTAGGCTCCTTCCACGAGGATGTCCCGACAGCTACCCCGCTTCCCCCCGCCTCCTCTCCGGCCCGCGGCCCACCGGCCAGACTCTGCTGTGAACCGAGGCCCGGGTGCGGACGAGCCGAGGGGACCCCGGTCGGCGCGGAGAGAGGAAGAGCTATGAAACCGGGCTGGGGCTGGGTTTGGGCGTCTCAGGCGGTTTCCTGGCGCCACCTCGTGGCTGTGGTCGGCGTTGCCGCGCCTGCTCTGAATGGGCTCCAGGCTCGGGGCGTCTGGCTGGGGTTGGGACACTTTGGGCTCTTGGGCTGTGACACTGAGGCGAATCCCCACCTCTGTTCCTGTCCTTTGAGGACGAAACAAGGCTCCGAGGGCCCCTGAGGCCTGTGGCAAGCGGAAGGGTGGGGAAGGAAGCACTGAGGGGTCCAGTCTAGAGAGGCAGGGATTGGGGGTGACCCTCCCTGGGGCTCAGGAGGGGAACAGTGCCCCACTACCTGCATGATAGCTCTCTTGACCACGAGTCTAATCCCATAACCTTTCTAGATGTTCATGTGTGGCCCAGGTGAGATAACCTGGGTTGGAGAGGGCATCATCCACTCTCTCCTGATCACTGAGGGCAGGTGCGGGGAGCTGGGGCCACAGCCCAGGTCCCAACTCTTGTCTGGGACCAGAACTCAGGGTGTGGCTGCGGAACAGAGACAAGTTCCCTGGGCCCAGCCTGCTCCCCTGTGGGGCTTCCAGCTCCGAGGCAGCTCCCGTGTCAGCACGACTGTGTCCATCCATTGCCCTGAGACATCTCCAGGCCCAGCAGCCAAGGGCAGCAGGGCAGCAATGTGGGAGACCCTGGGCCCCGCAGGACTCCTCACAATACCCCAGGACCCTCGCCAGCAGTGCCCATGGCTGCTCTGGTGCTCAGGGAAGTCCAGGAATGCCCCTTGGGAGAGGGTGTGGCCATCTATTGGACTGCTCTGCCTTAAAGCCCCCACGGTCCAGGGGTCAGCCCTGTAGCTCACCTGGCTGGCTTGACTTCTTGCCAACTCCCGCCTCAAACTTTCCATTTTAGGTGCACTCACCTATGTTCCTTTGCATACCAGCTTCTGGGACTTCATGACTTCTGGGCACATTCTTCTCTCCACTCTTTAATTTCTGCCTCAATCAAGAGAAAATCTTAGAAAATTTTATCAGGCAGGATTTGCACGTGCAGAAATGAAAATGGTAGTCAGTATACAAAGTAACAGAAGCCCGAGAAGAGCTGTCTATTTTTGGCAGGTGACGGCTTCCAGGGAAGGTCAGCTGAACAGAGCCTCTGGTCACAGTCTGCCTTCGGCTCTCCTGAGAGGGGACTGGAGCCTCTTCTGGAGAAGTCGGTGAGGTTATGAATGGGTCCTGAAAACCTGGGGCTCCCAGCAAGTCGATGGCGAGGTCTGTGCCTGTGTGTATATGTATGTGTGTATGTGTATATGTGTGCCAATGTTTATGGGGGGAGTGGGCTCCTCTGGATTTCTGCTTCTCAGTTGCCACTTGTTCAATCATGAGGTCAAAGCATGAGGGTTCCCAGCTGACAGAGGTGGTTGTGCCTGGGGGAGCAAGAGGAAACTCATCAGCAAAGGATCAAGAGCATGTGGAAGCTGGGCCAGGCTGCCCTTTTCCCTGTCATATTTTCTTTTTTTTTTTTTTCAACGTTTATTTATTTTTGGGACAGAGAGAGACAGAGCATGAACGGGGGAGGGGCAGAGAGAGAGGGAGACACAGAATCGGAAACAGGCTCCAGGTTCTGAGCCATCAGCCCAGAGCCCGACGCGGGGCTCGAACTCACGGACCGCGAGATCGTGACCTGGCTGAAGTCGGACGCTCAACCGACTGCGCCACCCAGGCGCCCCTCCCTGTCATATTTTCTATAGTCAACACACTATTTTACCTAGGGGCGTATAGACTATATTTTATTTTATTAAAACAATTTTTTAATGTTTATATTTATTTTTGAGACAGAGAGAGAGCATGAGCGGGGTGGGGGGTGGGGGAGCAGAGAGAAAGGGAGACAGAGAATCTGAAGCAGGCTCCAGGGTCTGAGCTGTCAGCACAGAGCCCGATGTGGGGCTCGAACCCACGAACCATGAGAACATGACCTGGGCCAAAGTTGGACGCTCAGCCGACTAATTTTATTTTAAAAAGCAGCAGAGATATCTCATGTGGTCTGGCTGCCCTCTCTCTGCCGGGTGCTCGGCTGGGACCCGGGGCTCTCCCTTCACCCTTCCCGATGTCCTTTCCCCTCCACTGTGATGGGCCCCCCTCTGTACCCCACATCATCCATGGTTTACCCCTTCCTATCGGTGGGACACATCCTCTAACTTCCTGAGAAGGGCTGGTGGGAGGGAACCCTTTCAAGAATGTCTTTAGTTTACTCTCACATTTGATTGCTACTTTGGCTGGCTCCAGAATTCTGTGTGGGAAATCACTTTCCTTCAGAATGTTGAAGGCGACGAGGCGTTGGCTTCTTGTATCTAAGGTTGCAGTGGAGCGGTCGGAAGCCATTCTCGTTCCCGACCCTTTTTAGGAAAGTGACCTATTTTTGCTCTTTGAAAGCTCATAGAATATCCCTGTCTGAAATATCATGATGATGGGCGCTGGTGAGGGTCTATTTTTGTCCATTGTATTGGCACCTGACAGGCCATTTTAGTCTGGAAACTCCTATCCCTCACTTCAGAGAAATGTTCTTGAATGCTTATCTTTTTTTTTTTTTTTTTTTTTTTTTTTTAATTTTAGAAACCGCTTTATTGGGATAAAATTCACATACCATACAACTCACCTATTCAAAGTGCACAATTCACTGGCTTTTAGTATATTCACCAAGTTGTGCACCCACGACCACAATTGATTTTAGAACATCTTCATTACTCCACAAAAGATAGCCTATACCTCTTAGCTGGCACCCTTTCCTCATTCCCCCATCTCCTCAGCCCTGGGCAACCACTCATCTACTTTCTGTTTCTTTCATAAAAAAAAAAAAAAAAAAAAAAAAAAAGAAGAAGAATTTATTTTTTCAGTCATCTATCCACTCAACCTGGGGCTCGAACTTACATCCCCGAGATCAAGAGTCGCACGCTCCACTGACGGAGCCAGCCAGGTGCCCCTCCTTTAAGTGTTGATAGATTTGCTTATTGTGGACATTTAGATGTAAACGGAGCCATACGATATATGGTCTTTGTGTCTGGCATGGCTTCAAGGTTCATCCTGATATTTCGTGCTGACATTTCATTTCTTTTTATGGCAGAATGATATTCCATTATATGGCTATGCCCCCATTTTATTTCCCCATTCGTCAGCTGATGGACATTCGAGTTGCTTCCACGTTTTGGCTTTCTGATCAAATAATTTCCATCTTTCTGTTTTCTGTCTCTTTCTGTTCCCTCCTCTGCACTTCCTGCAGTTTGGGTGCTGACTTTCCTGAACGGGTCTTCCATTTGAGCAGGAGGAGATAGACGTTGGAGGGGGGACAGCGGGCAGAGAGAAAGGGCAGCCCGCCCTCCACTGTTTGGCAAACGTGTGTTTACCATGAGCGGACGCAGGAGCCTTGCCAAGGCCGAGGCCTCCACAGGTAAGGGGAGTCTGAAAGCATGGGGACCTGGGGTCGGAAGGAGCCGTAGGAGAAGGGATCCCTCCATCAGACTCCAGGCCCCCAGCAGCGCCCCTGAAGAAAGTTCACCTGCCCCCCCGGGACAGAGCAATGTCCCCTGGGACATCATGGTCTTGGTGTACCAGAACTGCATCCCTTTGGGAGAAAAGACTGTCCCTTCCCAGTCGCCTCTTCCCTGATGTCCTATTCTAGTGGTTTGGGGATGGTCACTTCCGGACTATTGAGCTGCCCCTCTGGGGAATGAGACACTTGCTAGATTCCCCCTCTTTCGGGCAGCCCTCCCAGATCACCTTGGAGCCCTCTTCTTGATGGGTCTGCAGTGGGGGCCGCGGTGCAGGTGGGAACTGGCAAAGAGGGAGAAGCCTCAACATCACTTTGCGCTAGGCTGGGGGTGGGGCTGCCCGCTGTCTTCTCACGGGGGACCCTGGGGGCTGTTTGCTCTGGGAGCAGCTTTAGAACAAAGGAGTAGAGTGCGCAAGTACCTGGTTTTCCTGGTTTTGCAGCTTTAGCAATTCCAGGGCAACAGGAAAGTCCCTGTCCATATCCTGGGCCTGCAGCCGGGCTCCTTACGGTCCAGCGCGCACACAGGTCTCTGGGATTTTGCCTGAGATTCTGCATCTCTAACAAGTTCCCAGCTGAGGCCTGTGCTGCGGGTCTGGGGACCACACTTTGAGAAGCAAAGCTTTAGATAATGTTGAGGGCGTTCTGGGAAGAACGGTATTACCTCAATCCCTAAAATCATAGTGGCTTAAACAAGTTAGAATTTCCTTCTCTCCATGGTCAGAAAGACCAAGGGTGAGCTTTTCAAGGCTGGTAGGCCAGCTGCGCAAATGTGAGGGACCCAGGTTCCTTCTCTCCTGTTGTTTTGTCATCCTTAACATGAAGTAAAGTTACTTTCTCAGGGTCACACAGCCAAGATGTGGCAGAACTACTGTTTGAACCCACATCTTCTGGCTTTAAATCCCATGGTCTCGGGGCGCCCGGGTGGCTCAGTCAGTTAAGTGTCAGACTTCGGCTCAGGTCATGATCTTGAGGTTTGTGAGTTCAAGCCCTGCGTCGGGCTCGGGCTCTGTGTTGACAGCTCAGAGCCTGGAGCCTGTTTCAGATTCTGTGTCTCCCTCTCTCTCTGTACCTCCCCCGCTCATGCTCTGTCTCTCTCTCAAAAATAAATATTTAAAAAAATAATTTAACAAAGTCCCATGGTCTCTGCTCAACCTTGTGTGATGAGTGATGGGCGGCCATCTAGGACATGCATCCAGTAGGAGTTCGTGGTCGTGGGGCGTCAGGAGCAGGTGACTGTCAGGGATCCAGGCAGTGCCAGCAAGGCCTCTGATCAGATGAGCAATGGCTGGGTCCTGGGGACAAGTTGGGGACCCTGGGGATACTGGGGACTACCACAGTGTGTGTGGTGGGGGGAGTGGTAGTCAGAGAAACTGGGACTCCAGGCAGGGATGGAAATAGTGACCTCTCCATCATCCCTGCTCTGCCGTCATCCCTGCTCTGCCGTCATCCCTGCTCTGCCGTCATCCCTGCTCTG
>NW_024412394.1:1166904-1295055 GCF_014898765.1 Herpailurus yagouaroundi | reverse complement strand
CATCCCTGCTCTGCCGTCATCCCTGCTCTGCCGTCATCCCTGCTCTGACTAGCATCAGCACAGGATCGTAGTACTCTTTGTTTTGCTTTTAATCACAAATTTTGAAATATTTGAAACATATGGAAAAATCCGGAAAACGATGTAACAAATATCTATACTCTAACAAGGTTATTTGTTTGAAATATTTTGACTTATTCTGTATAATATGTACATATTTTAATCAAAACATTTTTAATGTTTATTTATTTGACAGAGAGAGAGAGAACATGAGCAGGGGGGAGGCAGAGAGGAGAGACAGAATTCCAAGCAGGCTCTGCACCATCAGCCCAGAGCCCGACGCGGGGCTCAAACTCACGGACCGCGAGATCGTGCCCTGGCTGAGGTCGGACGCTTAACCGACTGCGCCACCCAGGCGCCCCTGGGGTCGTGATGTTTATACACCTTCAGCTTTACTAAGAATCATCCAACTATTCTCCAAAGTGGTAGCACCAATTTACGCTCCCACCACCAACTACAATTTCTGTCTCTTCACGTGCTCCGCGAGGAGCTTTGCCAGCCTGTTGGGTGCAAACTGGTGTTTTCTTCTTGTTCGCATTTGCATTTCCTTCGTTACTAGTTAGCCTGAACAACTTTTGATGTGGACTGGCCATTGGTAGTTTCTTTCTTTGCAAGGCCTGTTTAGATCTTTGGCCTATCTTTCTTTTGGGCTATTTATCGTTTTCTTACTGGCGTGTAGGTGTCCTGGATATCTTTTGTTGGTTACGCTGATTGCAGACATTGTTACAGCCCTCCGGTCATCTGATCCTGGACAGGGACTGAGGATCAGTGCTGGGATGGATTAGTGATGTCTGCCACAGGTGTGGGAGGGGAAGCCGCAAGGGCTTTGGGTTAAGGCAACAATGTGGAGGCCAGGCTATTAGAGAAGGGCCATTGAGGAAACTCCATCACAAGCAGAAGGCTCAGTAATGAGGCCAGAGCAGGTCTAGGCAAGTCAAGCCAGCAGGTGAGGCCCACGTCACCAAGGCAAACCTCTAAATCTTTCTGAGAGACCTCTGAGAAGCCCATGGCTAGAATTTCTCTAGCCCCTTAGAACTTCTCTCATTGAATTGAATTGGATACATGTATCCTTCACTAAGGGAGACTGCGGGAAAGTGTCACAACAGATATATTGCTGTATTTGTGGAAGGGATATTGTTGAGGATGCTTTTTTTAAAAAAAATTTCTTTTTAACATTTATTCATTTTTGAGATTGAGAGAGGCAGAGAATGAGCAGGGGAGGGGCAGAGAGAGACACACAAAATCTGAAGCAGGCTCCAGGCTCAGCACAGAGCCTGACATGGGGCTTGAACTCACAGACCATGAGATCATGACCTGAGCTGAAGTCAGACGCCCAAGTGACTGAGCTACAGGTGCCCCGAGGATGCTTTTATTACATCACATGATGCTATCTCAAAGAGGACCAGGGAAGAAATCTCTCTCCCATGTTAGTACAGGAATGGCCAGCTTTCTTCTGAATAACCGTGTTGTATTTATGTTTTGTATCTGATGATGTTATTACTTCCCTTTTTGCTATGGCCACCAGGAAACTCACAGCCCAATCCAGAGACCCATGGAGTAACGGGGTACAAAATTAAGGCCACTTTACCTCAATTTTGCCTCTTATTTGATGCAACAAGTCTTGTTTTGCATGGTTTTGTTGTTTTTTTTGTTGTTGTTGTTGTTGGTTTTTTTTTTGGTTTTTTTTTGGTTAATTAGAATCCTTTTGAGATGAGATGGGGTAAAAATAATACCCCCCTCACTCTGCCACTGCTGTATTGTCTTGGGGTAGAATAAGGCCAGGGACTCGGAATGGGGGCTGGAGCTGAGAATAGGTGATGGGTGAGCTGCTGAGTAGTCCCAGAGAGAGAGGAGACAGGCCACTACACAGCAGTGGGAGCTGTTTTCTAAAACACCTGGGCCTGAGCGGTGCCACATTTCTGTATTTTTCAAAATAAACTTAAAATTGGCTTGGAGCCACTCCTACCTGGCTGGCAGGACAACTGGCAGGGGCTATTATTGAGTCTCTATCCCTGTTATATCAGCTCATGTGAGAATCTGGAGTTTCCCTGGTCCTTGTCCTTGTCCCTGTTGCCGTGGGGCCTGGTTCTTGACCACATTAGGCACTGCTCCTCTGAGAGGGTGTTGACCACAGAGGCTGTGGCCGCTGTTTGCAATGCCCTGTCCTGTCCTGCTCTTGAGTTCCACGACATGCACGCCTTTGTTCTGGACAAAGTATGTTTGTATATTGAACCGTCTTGGAAGAGGGAGATACTATCTCTCTTCAGAGCAGAGGGCAGGTTTGTTTACTGTCCCATATTGTCTCCTTCCAGGGCAAAGGTTGGGCAGATTTGCTTGTAGTTCCTTATAAAAGACTTGAGTTCGCTAAGCCTGGGGCTCCTCAGCTGTGATGCAGACCCACTGTGTGGTGGCACCCACTTGGGCTGCTTCACATCACCCCATGGGACTTGTGGGGCAAGAGGAACAGCGCAAGCATGAAACTCACGATGCCCGCTCTGTTTTAAGTAATACAGTCCTTTGTCTCTGACCCACGAGTCTCCTGTCTTCTGCCAGTCTCCATGAAATGGTGGCAGGCTAGCTTGTTAGCTTGCAAGTAGGGCAAAGCCTCAGACTTTTCATAGCCTTTCCCAGGGTAATAAGTACTACCTGTAGTGGCCCCATGACATGCCTTTTGGCTGCTTGAGCATTACAAATGTTTTAGTTATGGTAAGAGAAATCCATATCACATCAAAATTACCATCTTAGCCTTTCCAGCATCTTTTGACCACATTCCCTAAATTTGGAGAGGCCTGCCTGCTCAAGGAAGAAAGCAGAACCATGAGTCTTTCTCCCAACTAGAGCTCAGCCTCTGCCAATCAGATGCTTGTGAGGGGCTGTGAATGGCAAAAGGGTGGTAGGTGGGCAGGAGGGAGGCAGGCACCTTTCTTTTCTTTTTAATGTTTATTTATTTTGAGAGGGTGGGGAGAGCAGGAGAGGGGCAGAGAGAAAGAAAGAGAGAGGACCCCAAGCAGGCTCCATGCTGTCAGCACAGAGACTGACGTGGGACTCAAACTCATGAACCTCCACATCATGACCTGAGCTGAAATCAAGAGTCAGACGCTTAACTGACTAAGCCATCCAGGTGCTCCCTGGAAGTCCCTTTCTTGGTGAGGACAGTGGTGAGCTGGACTCTGGCTCTCAGGGATGTGGTTGTAAGTGGCTGAGGTTCTGATGCTCAGCCCCAGGGTCAGTGGAGTGACCTTGGGCGCCTCACCTGAGCTGGTCTGGACTCTCCCTGTCAGCATTCCCCCCATGTTCCACAGCTGTCCACACTTCCTTCATCCTTTCATTTCCGCTCTTGGGCAGGGCGGCTTCCTATTTGGAAGCCAATAAACAATGGCTTCCTCATTGTATATTTGTGACTTCTCTTTCTCTTGGTCAATCTCACCAAAGGTTTGCCAATCTAACTAGTCTTTTCACAGAACCAATTTTGACCTCATGGATTTTCTCTCTCTTGCATTGTTTTCTGTCTATTAATTTCTGCTCTTATTTTTGTCATTTCCTGACTGCTGCTGTTTTTGAATTTATGTGGCTGTTCTCTCTGTAACTTGGACAGTTAGTGTGTTATTTTCAGCCTTTCTTCTCTTTCAAGCTTTCAATGTGTTATGTTTTCCTCTTCTCATTGTTTTCACTGTATCCCCCAAGTTTTGATTAGTGTTCATCGTTTATTGTAAAATATTTAAAATTTACTGCTAATTATTTGACACATATGTTATTCTTGAGTGTTGTTTTTCAAAATCTTTTATCATGGAAAAGAAATACGTAAAAGAGAAGAGAATATATAATGAACCCCTAGGTACCTACAGCCAGGTCCAATTGTGAACATATGGCCATTCTATTTTCATCTATAGTCCCATGTGCTCTCCCAACTCAAACCTCGTTTATTTTGAGAGTGTGTTTTAAGTGTATGGAAAATTTTTATTTATTTTTTTGGTTAATGAGTAATGATGTAATTACATTGTGGTCAGAGACTACAGTCTTCATGATACTGAATTATTAATGTTTCTTGAGACTTGTTCTATGATTACCATGTGGTCATTTTGTGTGAATATTCTGTGTATTCTTGAGTGTATCTATTTCATGTGCAGGCTGGTATACATGTCCATTAGATCAAGTTTGTTAATTCTGTCATTCAAATCTTCTATACCCTTGCTGGATTTTTTGTCTTCTTGATTTGTTAATGATTGAAAAAGGTCTATGAAGTGTTCTGTCATGATAGTGGATTCTTTATTTCTCTTATGGTTCTGTCCATTTTTCCCCCCATATATTTGAAAGCTAATTAGGTGTTTAGAGTTGTTATATCTTCGAACCAATTTGACTTTTATCATTATGTAATGATTTTCTGGATCTCCGATAATGTATTTTATCTTAAAAGTGATCTTGTCTGATATTAATAAAATTACGCTAAGTTTTTTGTGGGGGGATGTTAATATTTGCTTGCTATATTTTTTTCATCCTTTTACTTTCAAACTTTCTTTGTCTTATGCCTTATAGGTGTCTTTTGTGAGCAATATATAGCAGGATTTTAAAAAATCCATCTGTAGATTAACAGAATGTGTTGTTGAGCAATATATTAATGTCCTTCTTGAATAATGCAACCCTTTGACGCTGGTTATCCTCTCCTGCCTGACCTAATTTTGTTCTGTACTTCAGGTCTGTCCTTTTTGATTGGCCCCCTCAAACTCTACCTTATTGTTATTTTATAGGGTAGGGTTTGTTTGATTTCCCCCCACATGTTCCTCATTGGATTTGCTCACTGTTTCCTCATGCATTTCAGCCTCCTCTTCTGGGATCATTTCCCTTCCTCCTGAAGTACATCCCTTAGTGTAGGTCTGATGGTATGCACTCTGGTTTGATTTTGTTTGGAACTTTTGAACAATTATAACATATGACCCATGTATAGAAAGGTGCACAAGACAACAATAGAATAATTATAAAATTAACACTAGACCCCCAATATGTTCCTTTTTAAGTCATGCCTCAGTAACTATCCTTTTATGTTACTCATACCCTTGCTTTTCCTTATAGTTCCACTGATATATAATCTGATATAACAGAGGTTAGTTTTTGCCTACTTTGGACTTTATGCAGGTGGAACCATACTGCACATGTTCTTGTGTGTTTTTCTCTCAGCATATGAGAACTGTATATGAGTATACAGTTCTAGGTTGTTGCATGTAGGTACAACCCACTCATTTTTATTGTCATATTGTATTTTACCATATAATTGTTTAAATGTTTATTTATTTTTGAGAGAGAGAGACAGTGCAAACAGGAGAGGGGCAGAGAGAGAGGGAGACACAGAATTCAAAGGAGGCTCCAGGCTCTGAGATGTCAGCACAGAGCCTGATGTGGGGCTTGAACTCGTGAACCGTGAGATCATGACCTGAGCCGAAACCACAAGTCAGGTGCCTAACCAACTGAGCCACCCAGGCACTCTGGAATGTGTACTTTCTTAGTGGATTTATGTTGTTCATCACTTCTGGAGACTGCACAGTCATTATCTTTTTAAATATTTCATTTCCTCCTTTTCTCTTTTCCTTCTTTCTGAGATTCTGATAAATATATGTTATATTTTCTTACTCTGTCCTCCATGTCTCTTAAAATCTCTTTTAAACTCTTCATTTTCTTGCCTCTCTGTGTGTGCTGTTTACCAGGTGATTTCTTTGGTTATAGCTTCAGCTCACTAATTCTCTCTTCAACTGTCTCTAATATCTTTTCAGTAAGGTTTTTGATTCCAACCCTTATATTGTTCATTTCATTTTTTTTTTTAAATTTATTTTTGAGAGAGAGAGGGAGAAAGAGTGGGGGAGGAGCAGAGAGAGAGGGAGACAGAGGACCTGAAGCGGGCTCTGCACTGACAGCAGAGAGCCCAACACGGGGCTTGAACGCCCGAACCGTGAGATCGTGACCTGAGCTGAAGTCAGATACCTAACTACTGAACCATTTAGGCACCCCTATTGTTCATTTCTTGAAGTTCCATCTTAAAACCCATCTGTTCTTTCCTAGTTTTTTTCTGTCGAGTGGCTTCTTTGTGACTGCATGTTTTATTTCATAAATGTATGTTTTATATATTTTTATCTGAAAATCCTTTGATCTTCAGTCTTTAGGGATCTAAACCTGGAGTTCATTGTTTTTTGCTGACTCACAGACACAGTAACTTGCCTCCTCGTGTGCCTGCGATCTTTGTGAGCTCATTGCTGGTTTCAAATTGGTAGGAATCCTGTAGGTCTCGGTCGAGGATTGGGGATGCAGCCCTGCAGACGGCATTTGCTTTTCCTCTTCTGCTGGTACCAGGAAGCGCCATGATCTGGGGTTACTTCCTCTCGCTTTGAATGAGGGACTCCAACACTCCCCTTCCCTGTTTTGGGCTTGGACCAAGCCTCAGTTTCCCAGTAACAGGAGGAAATTTATTGGCTGCCTGCTGCCCCAGCCCTGGCCAGCCCCCGGTCCCTTGTCCCAGAGGGGGTGTGCTTAGAGACATCCCCTATCTCTTGTCCAGATCAGTTACATTTCAAATAAATATGTTTTTCAGAGTTCAGCTGTTCTCCTCAGCCATGATGCTATAATGCCAGAAGCAGAAGATTCCTTATAGTCTCTAGCAATTTCCTTTTTATGTAAACCACCCTGTATGGGTTCTGTTGCCTGCACTAAAGGCCACATACTAGGAGTGCTTTTCCCCTGGTATAAAGTGGTCATCTACCTTTTTGTCCACAAGAAGAGCAGCCCCCTCTTTTGGAGAACTAGTGGTTTCTCTCCCAGCCCAGTCACATGCCCTGTAATTACGGAACTCGGTCCCTCAGACTACAGGGTGGGTCACATGACCCAAGATCGCCAGTTAGAGTCCTTCCCCGGGGATTTCTGAATTTGAGTGGAGGCGAAGCTTCTTCCTCTTGGGGGCATCATGAGGGTGTGAGCTCAGTAAGGCTGCAGTCTTATTTCCCACGCGTGGGGATAAAGCCTGCAGAGAACGAAGCCAAGGTGCTGAGGGACAAAAGAAGATGCAAGAGACAGTGGGAATCATGTTACTCTGTGCTATCTGTGGTCTGACCGCGTAAGCCAACACATCTTCCCGTGCTGCTCAGGTTTTCTGCCTTTTACATTCTAGCCTCTTACGTGGTGAGGTGATAGATGATTATTACTTTGTTTTCTGCCTTCTTGTGTTTTAAAAATGCCTTACCATCTGGGGGCGCCTGGGTGGCTCAGTCGGTTAAGCGTCCGACTTTGGCTCAGGTCATGATCTCACAGTTGGTGAGTTCGAGCCCCGCATCCCTGGAGCCCACTTCGGATTCTGTGTCTCCCTCTCTCTCTCTTCCCCTCCCCCCCCTCATGCTCTATCTCTCTCTGTCTCAGAAATAAATAACCATTAAAAAAAATTTTTAAAATGGCACAAGAACAGACCTTCAGATCAATGGAATTGAATAGAGAATCCAGAAGTGGGCCCATAAACGTATGGGCAACTAATCTTTGACAAAGCAGGAAAGAATATCCAATGGAATAAAGACAATCTTTTCAGCAAGTGGTGCTGGGAAAATTGGACATGAAGCGACATGAAGAATGAACCTGGACCACTTTCTTACACCATACATAAAAAATAAACTCAAAGCAGATGAAAGACCTCAATGTAAGACAGGAAGCCATCCAAATCCTCGAGGAGAAAGCAGGCAAAAACCTCTTTGATCTTGCCTGCAGCAATTTCTTACTCAACATTGTCTCCGGAGGCAAGGGAAACAAAAGCAAAAATGAACTACTGGGACCTCATCAAAATAAAAAGCTTCTGCACAGCGAAGGAAACAATCAGCAAAACTAAAAGGCAACCGACAGAATGGGAGAAGATATTTGCAAATGACATATCAGATAAAGGGTTAGTATCCAAAATGTATAAACAACCTACCAAACTCAACACCCAAAAAACAAATAATCCAGTGAAGAAATGGGCAAAAGACATGAATAGACTCTTCTCCAAAGAAAACATCCAGATGGCCAACCGACACATGAAAAAATGCTCAACATCACTCATCATCAGGGAAATGCAAATCAAAACCACAATGAGATACCACCTTACACCTGTCAGAATGGCCAACATTAACAACTCAGGCAACAACAGATGTTGGCGAGGATGCGGAGAGAGAGGATCTCTTTTGCATTGTTGGTGGGCATGCAAGCTGGTGCAGCCACTCTGGAAAATGGTATGGAGGGTCCTCAAAAACTGAAAATGGAACTACCCTATGACCCAGCAATTGCACTACCAGGCATTTATCCAAGGGATACAGGTGTGCTGCTTCGAAGGGACACATGCACCCCCATGTTTACAGCAGCACTACCAACAGTAGCCAAAGTATGGAAAGAGCCCAAATGTCCATCGATGGATGAATGGATAAAGAAGATGTGGTATATATATACAATGAAGTATTACTCAGCAATCAAAAAGAATGCAATCTTGCCATTTGCAACTACGTGGATGGAACTGGAGGATATGATGCTAAGTGAAATCAGTCAGTCAGAGAAAGACAAAAATCATATGACTTCACTCATAGGAGGACTTTAAGAGACAAAACAGATGAACATAAAGGAAGGGAAACAAAAATATAAAAACAGGGAGGGGGACAAAACAAAAGAGATTCATAAATCTGGAGAACAAACTGAGGGTTGCTGGACGGGTGGTGGGAGGGGGGATGAGCTAAATGGGTAAGGGGCATTGAGGAATCTACTGAAATCATTCCTTCACTATATACTAACTAATTTGGATGTAAATTTTAAAAAATAAAAAAATAAATTACAAAGTTAAAAATAAAATTAAAAAAATTAAAAAAACACTTTGCCATCTAGATATTTTAAAAAATAAAACAGCTTTATTATTATTATTATTATTGTTATTATTTTAAGTAGGCTTCATGCCCAGCATGTAGCCCAGTGTGGGGCTTGAACTCACGACAGTGAGATCAAGACCTAAGCTGAGACCAAGAGTTGGATGCTTAGTCAACTGAGCCACCCAGGTGCCCCCTAAACAAAGGCATTATTAAAAAAATCCTTGGGGGTGCCTGGGTGGCTCAGTCAGTTGAGAACCAGACTTTGGCTCAGGTCATGATCTCACGGTTCATGGGTTTGAGCCCCACATCGGGGTCTGTGCTGGCAGCTCAGAGCCTGGAGCCTGCTTTGGATTCTGTGTCCCCCTCTCTCTCTGCCCCTCCCCCACTCACACTCTGTCTCTTTCTCTCTCTCTCAAAAAGAAATACACATTAAAAAAATTAAAAAAGAAAAACCCTTGCATTCACTTTTTTGGTGAAGCAAATAACCTCACCCTAATTGGTTTTTGTGAGATGAAATCTCCACAGGTTAGATTCAGCTAAAGCAAGGACCCGTCCAGTGGGCAAGGACTCGCGTGTCCATTCTGTTAATGGTGAGTGGGACACATACCTTCCCCAAGAAAAGCAGCCTGGCCTTGGTGATGCCAAGTGTCTGTGGTGGCCCTGATGATGGGGCAGTGGCTCTGGGGCTCCCCGCCCCTGGTGCCACCCCCTGCGGCCTCTGCCTGTGAGGCCTGCACTCTGCCTGGAGTGTAACATTTGAGGGGCTGTCTCAGTCGGCTGGTGTCCTCGGCACCCAGCACTAAACTGGCAAGAATTTTTTTTTTTTCCCCACCCGGCCACCCGAGAAATGTTTTGATGAAGTGAGCTAATCCAGACCTCAGATTCTCAGTCAGGCATCCCATATCCTTCTTTGACTGGTTCTGACACCAACAAGCCGTGTGGTCTCGAGCAAGCCTCAGTTTCCTCTTCTGCAACGTGGGCTTCATGCTTGGTCTTCTGCAGGGTTGTAAGGATTAGACAGAGTCCAGAGCCAACATGGAATGAATTACATTGACGGGGGAGGAGGAAGGACGCGATGGCGGGGGCTGACAACCTCGGGATGGGAACAAGGATGCTGAAAGGCACTTTTCCTGTTGCACTTAGGAATCAGAGTTGGGACGAAGGAAGCAGGAAGCATTTGGCTTCACATTCTAGAGAAAGAAGACCCTACTGGGCTGCAGACTCCCCTCCAGGGGCTGTTGGAAAGCGGCTGGACCTCTTCTGCTTCTCCCCAGCCACTCTGCCACTGTGCCAGTTACCAGTTACTAGCAGGGACTGTGCAGTCACTGAAACCAGCACCCTAGGGAGGCCCAACTCTGGACACCAGCCACACAGAAAGGAGACGCCGACACCCCAAGGAGGTGATTACGCCAGGGGGGCAGCGAAACACAGAGCCTCTCGTCTCTCCTCTCCCTCTCTTCCCACACGGCCTTCCCCCGCCGTGAGCGTTTGATTAGCTGTGAGGTGTTTACCTTGTCACTAGATGGAGCTGGGAACTGGGTCTTTTTGTATCTGAAAGTCACCAGAAAGCCACAGGACTTGCCAAGATGGTCGGAAGGGATGGGAAGAGGAGGCTGAAGGTCGGATTTAGGGGAAAATGGCTACACCCCCTTCACTGAGCTGAGCACCTCGGGAGCCAGTGACCAGAGCAGCTTCCCCGAGGGCACCCATTCTGTGTCCGGCGAGCCCAGCTGTGCAGGGGCCCTCGGTGAGGGGCGACACAGAATCCAAGGGATGAGTAGCTCCTGGAGTGAGGCTCAGCCCTTGTCCTTGCTGGATACCAAGTGGCAACTGCTGTTGTCATCAGGGAGCTCTCCTAGGTTGGCAACGCCATCCAGGAAGTGCTATCCCGGGGGGCCGCCCTCCCTCCTGCCCTCCTGTTGTCCCTCTCCAGCGTCAGGCCCCGGGCCAGAGGGAGCCGACAGCAAAGGTCCTTGGAACCCAGAGGAGCAAATCCCCTGGACTCAGTGAGGAGTTGGGAGGTCCGGGCCAGGGTGGAGACACAAGGCGGTTCTGAGCCCAGACCTGGCTGAGGGCACAAGTTCAGGAGGCAGCAGGGTGGTTTCCCATGCTGCTTTTGTAAGGCCTTGTAACTTAAGCCCCCCGTCTGCAGAGTGAATAAAGGCGGACCTTTTTTCAGAGGTGTGTACATCGGTTGGAAAATGTTCCTGAAGACAACCTTCCTGAGCCCCGGTCTCCTCGGAGAAATGAGTTGTGAGGGATGACGAAGTAGTGCACAGTGCCTGGGACGCTGTAGGTGCTCAATAAATGGCAGGTTTTAATTCTACCTCCTCCCTTCACACCTGCCGCCTTCCTAGCACCTTGATAGGGAAGGAATAGGCAGAAAGGAGAAACGACAGGCTTGAAATGACCAAAAGGGGTGTGGGAGCGCCCTCTGTTGGTCAATAGTGGAAGGTGGCAGAGGGGGCTGCCCCGACCGCTAGAGAAACGGATCCAAGTCTTCCAAGGGCCCAGCGTGGGGGCCAGCTGAGGTAGGAGCTGTCCCATCCACTGTCCTGAGATCCCTCATGGGGACGAGAGGGGCAGCTTCTGCCTCTGTAGGGACAGGTATCAGTAGCCACCCGTGCACATTTGCAATGGCAGGGACACCCAGCCCCCAAACCTGACATTCGCACTGTGAGGGTCTCCGGGCTGCGCCAGCGCTCACTGCCGACGTGGGTGGAGGAAGGCGGTGCGCGAGGTGAGGGAGCAGGCTCCGCCTGGGCCCGGAATGCCAAGGCGCCCGGTCTCAGACGGTGGCTTTCCCTCTCCAGCCTGTTTCCTCCCCCACCAGCTAGATGCCCCCCGCCACCTTCGAGATTACAGTGGTTGGCCTCAGCCTCCTACTCCATCCACGGCTTCCCAGTGAGAAAGAGACGTTCACTGCCGCCTGATAGCTGTTTTTCAGAACAGTTAAGTGACTTGGCCGAGGCCAAGCTTTGTGGTTGTCTCGGATCCAGGGCCCATGCTCCAAGGCCTGCGTTCTTCATGCTGCCTCTCACGGAGAGCCTCCCCTCTGCCCACCACCCACCACCCACTGCCCCCTCTGATCTTCGGCCCTGCCCTGCCGAGTACTCCTCCCTGCTGCTCCCTTTGCCTTTGGCCCTCTTGGCTTTGCGAATGGGAAGGAACAGAAACCCCCTTCTGGTGGTGCACAGAGAAGTCTAGTTAAGGGAAGGGAGGGACAGACACGGCCAGGCCTCAGGAAGGGAGCTCATTTCTTCCTCCTTCTTCCCTATGACACTCGGGAAACATCCCAGTTCACGAACTGTAGGTCTAGACACACCATGAGGGTCAGTCTCTCTTTCTCTGTTGTCCAAGTTCCTGCGAGAAAACGTCGGGCTGGGTGCAAGCCCACTGCTATGTGTGTGTGTTGGGGGGAGGGCAGGGGAGACGGCCCCAGAGTGCTCACCACGACAGACTTCTCCGAGGTCTGGAAGCCTCCTTCGTCTGCCTGGACGGCTCCCACTCACCCTGTAAACTCACCTTCCCTGACTTCACCCTGGGCCCAAGCCTGGTGCTTTTCCTCTGGGTTCCCAGGGTATGCTGCCACATGGTGGACAATGACTGCTCAGAATCTCAGGGCGCCTGGGTGGCTCAGTCGATTAAGCATCCAACGCTTGATCTCAGCTCAAGTCTTGATCTCAGGGTTGTGAGCTCAAGCCCCACGTTGGGCTCCACGCTGGGTGTGGTGCCTACTTAAAAAACAAACAAAAACCAAAAACCACACACACACAGTCTCCCTGCTCTAGGAACTCCTTCCATAACACGTATAGCAGCCATGTTCTTTAAAAAAAAAAATTTTGGGGGGGGGGCACCTGGGTGGCTCAGTCGGTTGGGCGGCCGACTTCGGCTCAGGTCATGATCTCGCAGTCCTTAAGTTCGAGCCCTGCGTCGGGCTCTGTGCTGACAGCTCAGGGCCTGGAGCCCGTTTCAGATTCTGTGTCTCCCTCTCGCTGACCCTCCCCTGTTCATGCTCTGTCTCTCTCTGTCTCAAAAATAAATAAAACGTTAAAAAAAAAATTAAAAAAAATTTTTTTTAAGTTTATTTTTGAGAGACAGAGAGAGACAGAGACTGAGTGGGGGAGGGGCAGAGGGAGAGGGAGACACAGAATCTGAAGCGGGCTCCAGGCTCTAAGCCCAACGTGGGGCTCGAACTCACGAGCCATGAGATCATGACCTGAGCCAAAGTCAGACCCTTAACTGACTAAGCCACCCAGGCGCCCCTTGGGGGCTATGTTTTAAAACTACCACAGAAACTTCATAAATTTAATGCCAATACACTAGTATTACCTAAAACACAGTCTCTATTTGAGGTTGTCCCAATAATGCCCTTTGTAACTCTTTTTTTTTTTTAGAGTTTATTTATTTAGTTTTAGTAATCTCTACACCCAACGTGGGGCTTGAACTCAGGACCCCAAGATCAAGAGTTGCATGCTCTTCTGACTGAGCCAGCCAAGTGTCCCCTTAACTCTTTTTTAAAAATCCAGGAACCGGGGCGCCTGGGTGGCTCGGTCGGTTAAGCGTCCGACTTCGGCTCAGGTCATGATCTCACGGTCCGTGGGTTCGAGCCCCGCGTCGGGCTCTGTGCTGACAGCTCAGAGCCTGGAGCCTGTTTCAGATTCTGTGTCTCCCTCTCTCTGTGACCCTCCCCCGTTCATGCTCTGTCTCTCTCTGTCTCAAAAATAAATAAATGTTCAAAAAAAATTATAAATAAATAAATAAATAAATAAATAAAAAATCCAGGAACCAGTCAAGGTCATATGGTGCATCTAGTTGTCAGGACTCTGGTATCCTAGGACGCCCCCCAAGCATTTTGTCTTTCATGACAGTGCCATTTTTGAGCTGTCTTGTAGAATATGCTACAGTCCACATTTATCTGGTGGCCTCCTCATGAGCAGATTCGGGTTCAAGTAATCCTGGAGAGAATACTACCTAGATGGTATTGTGCCCTTCCTGCAGCACACCTGGGCCTCATAATGTCAGTTTGTACCTTCTTCCCTGGGAATGCTGAGCTACCTCGCCAGGTAAGGTGGGGCCCACCATTTTCTCCCCGGGGAAAAGTACTGTTCCTCTTTTGCTAGGTTTTATTAAGATTTACCCCAGAGATGGCCATTCCACATCTTTTCTAAGTACTTGATATGCCCCTTCGATATGTAGATTATGTTGCATTATTTCTAGAAAGTTCCTTCTTTTGGGGGCCAGGGATTTCTATTTTGTTTGATGTTAGTTCTTTTTGATTGTTTTGTTTTTCTTCTTCGGGCACTCCGGTGATGTGTATGTTGTACTCCCTTTGCCTATCTTCTTTAACCATCTTTTTCTCTCTGGCACTTTTTTTTTTTTACTTTTTACTTTGTTGCTGATTTTACTTTTGTTTTCTTGGTTCTTTTCATTCCTGGTATGATATGAGTCCCTCTTATTATATTTTCAGTTGACTTTAATTTCTCTTGAAATTTACTTTTCACTTCTGAGAAGATTTTGACTTTTTTTCCCCTTCAATTCCTTTCCTGATTTTTGTTAACTCTTATATCTGCTTCTAATTTTTTGGCCCATTTTTATTTGATGTTCCCAAATGCCTGATTTAAAGTATTTTTCAGGGGCTCCTGGGTGGTCCACTCGGTTTTATACATCTGACTTCAGTTCAGGTCATGATCTCACGGTTCGTGAGTTCGAGCCCCACATCAGGTTCTGTGCTGACAGCTCGGAGTCTGGAGCCTGCTTCAGATTCTGTCTCCCTCTCTCTCTCTCTCTGGCCCTCCCCAACTCGTGCTCTGTCTCTCAAAAAACAAAACAAAACATTAAAGTGTTTTTCATCTCTGCAAATGATTGTTTAAGAATACTTAGTCCAGGGGTGCCTGGGTGGCTCAGTCGGTTAAGGTTCCGACTTCGGCTCAGGTCATGATCTCATGGTCCGTGAGTTCGAGCCCCGCGTCAGGCTCTGTGCTGACAGCTCAGAGCCTGGAGCCGGTTTCAGATTCTGTGTCTCCCTCTCTCTGACCCTCCCCCGTTCATGCTCTGTCTTTCTCTGTCTCAAAAATAAATAAACGTTAAAAAAAAAAAAAAAAAAGAATACTTAGTCCAAAAGGGCTAGTATCCAAAATCTATAAAGAGCTCACCAAACTCCACACCCGAAAAACAAATCACCCAGTGAAGAAATGGGCAGAAAACATGAATAGACACTTCTCTAAAGAAGACATCCGGATGGCCAACAGGCACATGAAAAGATGCTCAATGTTGCTCCTAATCAGGGAAATACAAATCAAACCCACACTCAGATATCACCTCACGCCAGAGAGTGGCCAAAATGAACAAATCAGGAGCCTATAGATGCTGGAGAGGATGTGGAGGAACGGGAACCCTCTTGCACTGTTGGTGGGAATGCAAATTGGTGCAGCCACTCTGGAAAGCAGTGTGGAGGTTCCTCAGAAAATTAAAAATAGACCTACCCTATGACCCAGCAATAGCACTGCTAGGAATTTACCCAAGGGATACAGGATTACTGATGCACAGGGGCACTTGTACCCCAATGTTTATAGCAGCACTCTCAACAATAGCCAAATTATGGAAAGAGCCTAAATGTCCATCAAGTGATGAATGGATAAAGAAATTGTGGTTTATATACACAATGGAGTACTACGTGGCAATGAGAAAGAATGAAATATGGCCCTTTGTAGCAACATGGATGAACTGGAGAGTGTGATGCTAAGTGAAATAAGCCATACAGAGAAAGACAGATACCATATGTTTTCACTCTTATGTGGATCCTGAGAAACTTAACAGAAACCCATGGGGGAGGGGAGGGAAAAAAAAAAAAAGGTTAGAGTGGGAGAGAGCCAAAGCATAAGAGACTCTTAAAAACTGAGAATAAACTGAGGGTTGATGGGGGATGGGAGGGAGGGGAAGGTGGGTGATGGGTATTGAGGAGGGCACCTTTTGGGATGAGCACTGGGTGTTGTATGGAAACAAATTTGACAATAAATTTCATATATTGAAAAAAAAAAGAATACTTAGGTCAGGGATACCTGGGTGACTCAGTCAGTTAAGCATCTGACTTCACTTAAGCATCTTGATATCATCAGGTCACGATCCCAGGGTTGTGGGATGGAGCCTCATGTTGGCTCTGTGCTGAGTGTAGAGCCTGCTTAGGATTCTCTCTCTCTCACTCTCTCTCTCTCTCTGCCCCTCCACCACTCGCGCTCATGTGTTCTCTTAAAAAAAAAAAAAAAAGAATATTCAGTCCAGGTTGGAGTGTTGTGTCAGAGTTTTCCTCCACCCAGTGGCGTTTTTCTGAAGGAAACTTCATCAGCTGAAACATTTTTCTTTTTTTTAAAAAAAAATTATTGAACGGGCGCCTGGCTGGCTCCATCAATGGAGCGTGTGACTCTCGATCTCAGGGTCAGTGGCGAGTTTGAGCCCCACCTTGGGTGTGGAGATTACTAAAATAAATAAATTTTAAAAACTTGAAAAAATGATTAAGGTATAGTTGACCCACAGCGTTACATCAGTGTCAGGTGTATAACACAGAGATTTGACAGTTCTGTACATTACTCAGTGCTCGCCATGGCTAAGTGGACTTGTCGACCACACATGGCTACAATATTATTGGCTGTATTCCCTATGCTGTACTTGTCATCTCCGTGACTTACCTATTTTAGGACAAGAAGTTTCAGCTGAAGTGTTTTGATTCTCATTTTCTGTGTTTTTCTTCCTTTCTTCTTCTTTTTTAATGTGTATTTATTTTTGAGAGAGAGACAGAGTGCAAGTGGGGTAGGGGTGGAGAGAGAGGGAGACACAGAATCCGAAGCAGGCTCCGGGCTGCGAGCCGTCAGCACAGAGCCCGACGTGGGGCTCAAATTCATGAACTGTGAGATCATAACCTGAGCCGAAGTTGGATGCTTAATCGACTGAGCCCCCCGGGCGCCCCTCCGTTTTTTTCTTATAGCGGAACTGTATGGATGTTGTCTGCTCTGCGTTTTTCTGTTCACTCTGAAGTATCTTTTTTTGGCGGGGAGGATCGATGTGTTTGTGGATTTGGTAATTCTTCTTGTTTCCATAAGCTTACTCCCTTCGCTCCATTCCCCAGCAAGGCTCCCAGGGCCACCTGCCCCTCCCCGGTCGCCCCTGTCACCCAGAACTGGTGCCTTTTCCAGACGGCTACTCTGGCCCCGCGCATTCAGCAACACCTTCCTTTCAAATCCAGCAGAAGCCAGTGCTCTGATCCGCTGGGCATCAGACCTATTCGAGGTATTTCCCACCAGGGCACAGCTCTCTCTCTCTCTCTCTCTCTCTCTCTCTCTCTCAGGATCATTTTATTTGTGTCCCCAAGCAGGTTCTTGCTGCCCTCTCTTCTTTTGCACGGAGTCTTCCCCTGACCTTCTCTACTCTGTGAGGTCCAGACCTTGTTCTGTCGCGTTCAGAGCTTGCTTTCTCTTCTCAGCTATAGACTGAAGTTCGCAGAGCTCTGTTTCCTGGTTATGCTGCAGGCCGGGGGGGCCCGGGGGCCTTTATCGCCCTCCTTGTTCTTTGGCACGGCAGAAGCACGTGTGCAGAGGTCTGGATTTTGGCTGCTGTCATTATCCTAAGGGAACCCGGAACCCGGCTCAGGTCTTCTTAGTGAACTGGCAGTGGCCACTGGCAAGTTCCACAGGAGCTGCCAAGCCAGTTCCTGGTATTTATTTTTGTTCACTGTTGGCCAGAGTTAATGTATTGCTTGCACCCAAAGAATCCTAGCTGTAACATCATGTTTCCGGCCACCTGGGTGGAGCTGGGTTGCAGGGAGAGGCAGATGGGAGCTGGAGGAGCTGCGGAGCCCTGATTTTAACCATCTCGAGGGCCCCAAGATGGGGTATTTCTGGGAACTGGGTGGCTTCATAATCCTGGGTATTTATTGACACTTTTACTGAAGTAAAACACACTTTCACGAAGTGAACACACCGATGCCATCAACATCCAGATGAAGGACAGAACATCCAAGTCCTCAGAAGCCCCCTCATGTCCCTTTTGGTCACCACCCCCCTCAAAGGTCACGCCGATACTCTGACTTCTCTCACGGTAGGTTATTTGTTCTGTGTTTATACTTTGTATGAATGGAATCACCAGAATCACACAGTATGTATACTTGGGTCTGGCTTCTTTTTGCTCAATATTATGACTGTGGGTTTCACCCACGCTGTTGAGTAGATTTGGGATCTATTTTGGGGATCCATCCAGCACCCGTGGAACCACTCCCTTTATCTAAGGAGCAGAGTTGTGACTGAGAGCCCTTGAATTCGGGTGGGCCCCAGTGTGTGACACCCCCCCCCCTCCTCCACCCACATGCCCCTTGCCATTTGCACTTCCAGATTTGGAAACAGCTCTTTTCCTGGAGTGCCTGCCCGCCTCTGCTCTCCACTCCCTCCCCTTGGAATGCAGTCCTCGCGCCCCTGGAGGACATGGCCGGACTATTAGTAAAAATATTATACAAATAACAGTGTGTGTTAAAGGGCGCCCGGGTGGCTCAGTCAGCTAAGCACGACTCCTGGTTTTGGCTCAGGTCATGATGTCCCAGTTCATAAGTTTGATCCTGAGATGGGCTCTGCGCTGACAGCATGGAGCCTGCTCGGGATTCTCTCTCTCTTCCTCTCTCTGCCCCTCCCCTGCTCATGCTTTCTCTCTCTCAAAACAAGTAAATAAACTTAAAAACAACAACAACAACAACAACAACAACAACAACGCATGTTAGTGACAGCCTCTTTCAGTCGTGTGTTGTGGTAGTTTGCAGGGGTGTAGCACAGGGGGCTTGATCCCAGCTCTCTGTTAAGCTCTTCAGGATGGGGACCCCCCCTCCCCACCCCGATGTGCCTCTCAGGACCGTGGTGAGGATGACAGGGGCTACCCCATGACAGAACTTGCTGGTCATCGCCGTGCCGGTGATGCCGGATGCTGACGTCTTGGACATACTCAGACTTTGCATCACCCTGGATGACCGAGGCCCGGCCCTCCCACAGGGTCTGATTTAATAGGTTTGGGATGCGCCCAGACATCAGTTTTAAAAGTCCCCAGATGACTCTAATGTGCCACAGTAGGGTCGGCCAACCGCGGGCCTGGCACATAGTGGGAGGGCAGTAAATGTTGAGGGTTCGAGCCCCGCATCCCGTGAGCACGAGCCCCGCTTTGGGTAAAACACGAGACCCCCAGGGTGATCCCTACTTCTCTCTCTCTCTCTCTCTCTCTCTGTGCCCCTCGCTCACTTGCGCCGTCTCTCTCAAATAAAAGGGCTGCAATTTGCAGGGAGAGAGGCGAGGTGTGCAACTTCCTGTGGCTGGCGCCCCTCTCACTTCCTTTACAGGCCTCTTCATTGTACTTCCCCGTTCCACTTGCGCTGCCTTCTGCCACCTAGGAATCCAGGACATCCCTCACCTGCCGCCTCCTGCCCCGGGTCAGCCGGCGTCCCTCTGGACTTTGCGGGGCATCAGAAGAGGCACCCCTCCCTCCCCGCCGTCAGAGCAGGTGAGCTGGGCTGCACATGAATCCGAGGGGGCGGCGGCCCAGCTGGGAAGCAGCCCTGAAATAGACCCCTCGCCGCCCCCGCTGCCTCCTCCCGGAATCTGCTCAGGTGAAAAACAGGCCTCTCAATCCGGGTGTCTCACCGGGCGTCGTCGTAGGGAGGAGGCGCCGAGCCCTACCCGCCGCGTAGATCCGGCCCGAGTCCAGCTCAGATCCGTGCAGACCCTACCCGGGCCGGACCAGCGCTGCAGTGAGGGCTCTCGGCCACTGGGCGGCGCTGGCGGTCCGCGCTGGGGCTTAGCGTGCGGCTGGTGGGGAGGGAGGGCCACGGCGGCCGCTCTCCTGAAGGGGAGGCTCTGCGCGCCCCTTCCCGGCCTGGAGGGCCCTCAGATGGGATCTCCCTGAAATTTGGGGGTCACGTGGGGCCGAATGGGCCCTTCCTGAGGAGGCGGGGGTGGCGAGCGTGCACAGGCCGGGGAGGGAGAGAAACGGGGCCACCCTCCCAGCTGCTCCCCTGCTTCTTCGTTTTGTCCCACGTTTCCCACCTGCTTCCTGAATTCGGAGCTTTGGGATGGAGGGAGGTCAAGACCATCTGTCCATCTAACCATTCATCTGTGTGTCCACCCACCCGACTACTCAGGCACCACGGGTTCCCCACAGGCGGTAAACCCACTGCACACAGGAAGTAGAGGGGTAAGAGATTCTCCCTCCCCCTGGGGGGGAGCAGACCACTGAACTGGAAGCTGGGGAATTCTCCACCAGGGGTGGTGGTTAAGCTGGGCCTTGAAGGTCAGGGAGAGGGTTTCTGGATGGAGAAGAGGAGGTGATTCAGCCACATAGGTGAGAGGGAGGAGGAGGGCCCAGGGCCTTACATGGGCTGAAGGGTGCAGGGGAGGGAGGGGCAGCCAGAGGACTCCTCGGGGACCTGCATCTAGCATCTCTCCCTCCAGTGAAGGGAGCTATACCAGCCCCTCCTTATCAGTGAGGAAACTGAGGCTGGAGACATCGAGTGCCCTGCTGTGGCCCCACAGTGACACAGTGTCATGGCTGGGGCCGAATGCAGGTGTATTAGACTCAGGTGGAGAAGGAACCTGGTCTTTAACCACGGAATGCATTAACTGGCAGCACTGGGCCAGGGGCGGCCCGTGTCAGCTCACAGTCCTGGACCCCCTGATGCCGGCCTGCCAGAAACATATGGGGTCTTTCCCGGCCCTGGCTTCTACTCTGTGACCCTGACTTTCCTCCTGCTGTTTCTCCTCCCCACTCACACTCTGCTCTTGGGAGAGGGTCCGCCATCAGCCACCACCTCTGCGGTGTGTGGGAAAAGCCTTCGTCCCCGGAGGGGCTAGTTAGGCTCTACCAGCAGGTGGGGAACACTTGGTGGGGCCAAGCCTCAGGGTGCCCGCTCCTCCCGTGACCCTCGGGGGTTGGGGCCAGAGAAGCCATGGGTCCAGAGGGTAGGGGCTCCAGAGCTGGGGCTATGCAGAGTTGGGCCAGGGACTGAGGTCAGACGAGCTCTGCAGTGAAACTGGTATGCAGCATTGGCCTGGTGGCTCCCCCTTTCTGGGTCTCAGTGGCTCATCTGTAGCCCGAAGTGGGGGGGTGGTAGGGGCTAGGAGAGGCCCAGGTGTGGGGATGTTGGGGTGGGACTGGGTGCATGAGCTGGGCCGGCTGGGGGGCCCTGGGTCCTCCACTCATTCCCATGCCCAGCCCTGCTGAGAGGCCCCCACTCCCCACCTAGCCACTCGCCCACCTCCCTCCTGCTGGTCCCCCCGGGGTCTTCAGTTGTGGGGGCCTCATACCCCACTCCAGCTGGTTGGAGTTCTATTAATATTTCAGTTTGATGAATTAAAGATTCTTTCTACCCTCCTTCTGATGTCCCAGGAGGGAATTAAAAACGAATCCGATCCAATCAAATGCCATTGAAATGCAGCCCACGAGGGGAGGAGCAGGTGGGTGTGGGCTTTTCTTTCCCAGCTCTGCTTTGTCCTCTTTGGTGTGTGTGTGTGTGTGTGTGTGTGTGTGTGTGTGTGAGAGAGAGAGAGAGAGAGAGAGATGGGCTGGTCTTGGTGAGGCGGGGACAAGAGGCAAGAGAGAACTGGGGCGGAGGAGGGCAGAGGGTATCTGCACGGTTGCCGCTGACTTTAGAGGGGAACTGGATCCCGAGTGTGGCTCAGGTTGCAGGGAAACTGAAGCTGTGGGGTGGGGAGGGGCGGTGCAGCTGTGACCCCAGCCCCATGAGCTGACCACGACTGCCCCCTGCCCCTTGTGGGATGTTGGATGCTTTCCAGGTCAGCTCCACCTCCCTGGCTTTCCCGGGCTGTGCTGGAGATACCTCAGCAGTGAGGACGTGAACCTTGGAGATAGCGCGAGCGGGATCGTGAGCGGGATCGTGAGTGGATCGGTGCTCCTGAGGCTCCGACAGCGGGAGGTCCTGGAGGTCATTTCCAGCTTTCTGTCCCGTCAGCTGTCTGGGTTCCCCTTTGGAGGGAGCAAATGCTGGGGCTTCCTTCCCGCACTGTCCAGGAGCTTCCTAAGGGGGACCGAGGCTGGAATACGTTGGGGGGGGGGGACGGACAAAGGGGCTTGCTGGCAATTTCCAGCCCTGCGGTGGATCGGTGGATCGTCAGCCAGGCCCTGTGGCCTTTGCCTCCTCCCAACGGCCTGGGGCCCATTTGGAAGACAATCTAAGGCTCCAGATCACAGCGTCCTTTACACTTGAAAAGCCTTTCTCCTCCCGTTCTTTCCTTTCACCCTCAAGGTGGCCTGAGTCCCTGCAGCATCACGATCCACACTTGACAGTTGAGGCAGGACACTGAGGCTCAAAGCAGGGGACTGGCGTGCCACACCATCAGTGCAGTGGTGCTGGGACTGTCTGCAGCTGGGCGGTCCCCGGAGTGTGTGATTGAGATTGGGGACAAGTGTGGAGAAGGCACAGCAGAGCGAAGACATTCCCTGCCACCAGGGCCAGCTGGACCGCGTCCCCTCCTGCGCCTGTCACCTGGCTGCTCCCCCTGGCGCCCAGAGCCCTGCCACTCAGCCAAAGGAGCAGGCTGGCCATGAGGCACGGGCGGGCGGGCGGGAGGGGCTTTTAAATGTTAATTGTATTTTGACATCCCGGCTTGTGACATCCATCCTAATGACATTTGGCTCCCAGCTGACAGCCCCCGGACGTGTGGAGGGAGAGGGATGATAAGTAGTTTTAAATTGCAGTGTGGCAAAGAGGCTGGAAAATCCTGAGTCTTAAGAAAAAAACAGACAGGGCCAGGAGCGGGAGAGGGAAGGAGGAGGTGAAAGTGGAAATCAAGGAGGAGAAAGAGGAAGGCTCCTTCTCTCTGGGGGGTCAGCCATTCATTTGTTTAACAAGTGGACATTTATTGGGCACCTACTGCATGCTCAGGGGCACAGTCTCAGCTGCGGGGGCGAGGGGGAGGGTGTCAAAAGCCCCGTCTGGCTGTGCGCCCCACTCCCCCGCGTGGCTCTCAGTGCTTGTAATTCCAGCCCCTCCGTCAGGGTGTAAGTGACCCTCCTCCCTGACCTCCCTTCCCTGTCCCCCTTGAGCTTGAGGCAGCGCCGCTGATGCCTCCCTGGCTTTTCCTTTCTCCTGTCCCCTCTTTCTTCAGCCCTATGGGTGGGGAAAACGAGGCTGAGGAAGGAAAGGGGAAGCATCATCTTTCAGGCCAGGGAGCTCCAGAGCGGCCGGAAGTAGCTAAAATTGACCTTGGACCATTTGTGTCCCTTCACCCGCCCCACAACCACAGCTCTTCCCCTGCCGTCCACTTGCTGAACTTTCCCTCCTTCCCAGCTGCCTTGATCGCCGTGCAGGCTGGAAGAGACAGAGACTCCCAGCCCAGCCTTTAACCTTCTGTCCCACACCCCCATTTTTGTGGGGTGCTCCTGCAGCATGGGTTAAGGCCTCTCTAGCAAGTTGGTGCTGAACGTCCTCTAAATCCTCACATACCTCATTTGGCTTCTGCCTCCGGTCCTGTGCGCTTGGGCTTAGCAGAGCCGTGTTCCGAATCTGCTCTTTTTTGCCCTCTGCTCTGTCTAGTCCCCTCTTTCCCTTTACAGGGGCCGGTGGGAGGGTGTGGGTATGACGGTGCTGTGTAACCTGGGAAGTCCTTGGTCCAAATGGAATGATTCTAGGAGCATAGACCCTTATCAGAGACCCCTGGGGCTAGATCTTTTTGGAGTTTAGAAAGATAATAGGGCGCACACATTACATATTGTACAATCCTCCAGGAGGCCTCGTGGCAGTATCCCCAAAACAAATATGCTGGCTCCTATTCCTGCAGGGAAACAGAGTGTCTCCCACCAAGGGAGCCAGACAGTGGCAATGACTTGCCCTCACATCAGGTTTTGCAGCCAGATGAGTTTGTTGAAAACTTATGGACAAGCTTGTGGTGTTCAGAGCATTCTGGACTTTGGAATTGTGGAAAGGGGACGACAGCATCAGCCGGCCCACGACTCCTCAGAAAAATCCCAGAGCTCATAGGAGGGGTCCTGGAGGTTGGACCCACACTGGCCTAAGGGAAGAGCAGATTCTCCGGGTCCCTCTTCTGCTAACCCTCAGGAGTGTCAGGAGCCTGTCCCAGAGCCCAGGCTGGGGGTACTTCAGAGTGCCCAGGCCCTTGACACTCAGTATCTCCGTGGGGCAAAGGAGAAGGGCTGGTGTGACCATGGGACGCAGAGTAGGAATGACTGACCCCAGGATTCTTAACCCCAGGTCCCGTCCTCTGACCCCAGCTCTCCACAACTCCTCCATGCCTGCAAAGTGACTTATGAGTCTCCAGAGAGCACGGAGCCATTGCCTTCTCTTGCAGTCAGCTTTTCATCCTGGAAATGTCTCGCCATTATTGTTTAAACCAACTCCCCCATCACAGGCGTTTCCGTCTAATGGCCTGGTTTAGGGGAAACCCAAATTGAGACCCATCAGACGCTGAGGTTGAGACAGTGGCTGGGTCACCGCAACATGGGGACCCTTTATTAGGTATTCCAAGCCTGCCGGGCTCTCCCCTGGCCCCTGCGCCTTCAAGTTCACTTTGATGTATTTCAACAAATTCTAAACTTCAGGATTTTCAAAGGCAGCTGCCCTCTCCTATTAGGATTCTTTGGAAATGGAGACATCCTCGTAGGAGTAGCTCGGCGGGTTTGAGTTGCCAAACGCGGGGGGTGGGAAGGGGCGGGGAAGTTGTTTCCCTTACCAGGGAGATCAGAATAAGAGCTGGAAGGAAGGATTTGCTGCAGCACGAGGGAGTGAGGTCAGACTTCAGGAAGAACTTCCAGGTCAAAAAGCTATGAAGCACAGGGCCTGGGTGGCTCAGTTGGTTAAGCGTCCGACTCCTGGTTTTGGCTCAGGTCATGATCTCATGGCTGGTGGGTCTGAGCCCTGCGTTGGGCTCTGTGCTGACAGCGTAGAGCCTGTTTGGGATTCTGTCTCCTCTGTCTGCCCCTCCCCTGCTCGCTCTCTCTCTTTCAAAATAAATGAATAAACTTAAAAAAAAAAGTGTATTTTTATTTGCGTTAACATTTGTATTATCGGGGCGCCTGGGTGGCGCAGTCGGTTAAGCGTCCGACTTCAGCCAGGTCACGATCTCGCGGTCCGTGGGTTTGAGCCCCGCGTCAGGCTCTGGGCTGGTGGCTCGGAGCCTGGAGCCTGTTTCTGATTCTGTGTCTCCCTCTCTCTCTGCCCCTCCCCCGTTCATGCTCTGTCTCTCTCTGTCCCAAATAAATAAATAAACGTTGAAAAAAAAAACAAAAAAACAAAACATTTGTATTATCATTTTCTCTAGGACTGACCACCTCTTTCCCCTCCCCCAAGCCCCTGTCCCCCCAGTGCGAAAATGGTGTCTCCTCATCTCCGGGTAAGCGTGTGCACATGGGATTGGTGGGACTGGTGGATTAGAATGACCACCGTGTTTACCCCACGAGTGTCAATCAGGTCATCCTCTTTAAGGGTTTCAGAAAGAGACCCAACCCTGAATCCCGCATCCTTAGAGAAACCTGAGCCCAGCGCCTCTTCTCACTGATGGGGAAACCAATGCTCAGAGAGGCTGGGCCTGACTGCCCCAGGCCACACCGTATGAGCACCAAGGACCTAGCCTCTTGCTTCCAGCCCTGCGCCCCCCTTCCCACACCTGGGCGCCTCCCAGTCAGGGTACAGCTTGCTGAACAGGGCATTTGGGAAGTCAGGCCCTTGCACCACCCGGCCTGGGCCAGGGCTCTCGTGACCTGACCCCTCTGCTGATCACTCACCTACAGAGGTGGCTCTGTAGCTCCCTTGTTTCCCCAGGATGCCCCCAGCAACCCCGGGGGCAGGGGACACCAATTGAAGTTCCTGGAGGGGCGTGTGTGTATCTGTATGTCCGCGTGTTTAGCTGTGTCTGAGGGTGCCCGTGTGAGTGCGTCTGTATACGTGTGTGTGTGTGTGTGTGTGTGTGTATCTGAATGTATCTCTATGTATGTGTCTGTGTTTCTGTGTCAGTCTCCATGACAAGTCAAGTCAGCCAAAGTCAGCAGGAGGGAGGAGTCGGCAGGAGAAGCTGGCTCAAGCTAGGGCTCACAGGTGAGCGTGGGCGGCTGACCACTCAGAGGCGGGGAGGCCCGGAGTGGCCCAGGACGGCTGCCCGGAAGAACTAGGCCTTCAGGCTGAGTACCTTCACACTGGACGAGTCCACAAACCCAGCCATCTGCCAGCCAACAGCGTTTCTTTTTTTAACCCCTGAAAAATATAGCCTGCCCAGCCTTCTGCGACACAGCTGGTGGGGGGCGGGGGGGCAGGATAATTATGGCCAGAGTGAAGGCAACACTGAGGGGCAGGGAGTGGGGAGAATGGCTGGGTTGGTTTGGGTTCTCAATAAACCGTGGCCCATTTATTTTCAGTTTAATTAATTAATTGACTAATTAAATAAAAGGATATTGAGGACAATATCCTGTGTTAAAAACCGTAGTGGCTCCCACTTACTGGCATGTAAACACAGGACTGGGTGCTGTGCGTACATTCTTTTATTCCCTTTTGATGACGGCCTGGCCCGTAGCTAACTTTCCGTGAGTTAGACAGAGGACCCCCTTTTAGGCAGACATAGCCTCAAGACAGGACGTGTCACTTGTCAAGCCTGAGGGAGGCTGGATTTGAGCCTCCCAGCATTTCCTATTCTTGCACACCAGCCCTGCTCTGAGGTCAGCATCACGGTCCTTGTTCTATGGGTAGGAAGCTGAGGCACCCTGGCCAGGAGGACCCAGGCAGGCTGTTCCCAGGGACGAGGCCTCCCCAGGAGTGACTTGACTGTCCTGCACGCCCAGAGGAACGCACACTCTTGTGGCCTTAGCTTAAGTCTCTGTAAAATGCGCCGTGCTGAGGTGTGGGTGGCCACGGGCTGCACTCCTCAAGGGCAGGATGGTGTGCAGTCATTTGTGTATTCCCAGGGCTGGGAATGGAACAGGATCTTGGCCAGTGCTGGTTGTGTTAAAAAAAAAAAAAAAAAAAAAAAAAAAAAGAAAGAAAGAAAAAAAAGGCATGAATGAATGCATGATCCAGGCCCTTCCATCAGAGGCTTCAGTCTGACTGGGTAAATGAGACATGTATTTGGGGCCATTACATATGTCAGCAAAGGGAGTTCAGGCTTTGCCAACATTTATTCATTCACCAAACATTCACTGAGCTCACAGGCATCGTGCCAGGCACCGGATGAGCCATGGTGAACCAGTTGTGGTCCTGGCCTGGCATAGTCTGGGATACTGGAGGAGGGGGTGCCCGAGTGGGTCTCTGGGAAGGGGCAGGGGTGTTGGATAAGGGGCTTGGAGGGAGAAGGGGCAGACCAGTAGGGGGGAGGGTCATTCCTGCTATCCCCAGACATTCCTTTGACCCATAAGGGTGCTGTCTGCGGAAATTAGGGGTGGGGTGGTAAGAGGGGTGGTGGGTCCCCCCTGACCTAGGCACTTTTGAGCACCGGGTGGCACTCTGCACATCAGCCAGGAGGACTGAGGTACTGATGGGGAGGAAGGCCACTGCGAGCCACTCTCCCCCCAGCTCCCTGACACTGTGCAGCACACCCTCCCCGGGACAAGGACAGTCACACGTCACAGCTCTAATTGAAGCCGCTTCTGCAGTCTGGGACGAGATGCTCTTGTAATCCTAAGAGGGCTGAATGGCTCCCTCCCTCTCTTCTTCCTCAGTCTGCCTCTAAGGCCAGACCTCCCCCACGAGTTTTTTCAAGCCCTCCCCCCCCCCACCCGGAAGGAGGAGAGCTGGGGCTCCAGCCTCTCCCCCGGGTTAAGGGATTCCCTCCTGGGCTTGTGTTAGCCTGCCCGCCTGGCCACCTGTTACACTTTGCAAACCAGTGCTGGAGAGAGAGGAGCAGGCTGTGGGCCATGGGCTGGGGGTTCCCCTAGCCTGGCGGGGTTCTGGGGCCTCAGCGGAAAGGGGCCTCCCTGACAGGCTGTGAGATTGGGGGCAAGTGCAATTGCCTCACTGAGCCTCAGTTTCCCCCCGCGTGGTATGCTCGAACCAGGAGCGGTGGGGCGTGCAAATGAACATGCCACATGGGGGCACACGCCACGTGCATGCGGATGTGTGAGAAGAGGCCCTGGGGGTGGGGGTTCTAGTGACGCACGGGGGTGGGGAGGAGCGCAACCCCTTCGCATCGCAGTGCTTTGCTGTACTTCTCAGGGTGTGTGTCGGAGGCTGTGTCGCCTGCCCCTCGACCTTTGGAGTCAGGAGGGCCCCGCCCGCCACGTCCTGGGGTGGCTGAGCTGACACCCGCAGGGTGGGGGGAGGGGGCAAGGAAGGGGGCTTCCGGGAGAGGGCGCCGGTGGGGCGTGGTGGGAGCGGGGAAAGACCGCGGGGCGGGTGTGGCGGGGTGGAGGGGCCCTTGGAGAGCTCCGGCCTTCCCGCGGCGAAGGTGCGGGGTCGGAGGTGGGCTCCCAGGTGCTCTCTCTTTAAAAGGCCGGCGGAAGCGCCGCGCGCTTGGCCCGCACTTGCAGCGCAAACTTGCCGGGCTGGGCTCGCGCCTTCTCGAGTGCGGCAGCGGCAGTGGGCGCGGGGGCTGAGCGGCTGCGGTCCCCTCGCCCCCTCGTGCTCCCGGGCGCTCCCGCCCCCTCCCGCAGCCTCCCCTCTCAGCGTCTTCCTCGCTCCCCCTGTCTCTCGCTCGCTCTCCAGCGCGCTCTCTCGCTCGCTCTCATTTTTTCCTGCTGCTGCTGCTGCTGCTGCTGCCGCTGCCGCTGCCGCTGCCGCGGCGCCGCCAGGCGCCCGCATCTCGGCCGGCTGCGCTCGCCAGTCGGCTCCCGCTCCACTCCTTTCCCCTCCCGGAGCCCCCGGCTGCACCCCGCTCCCCAGAGCCGCCTCGCCCGCTCCCTTCGGCTCGGACGCCGGGCTCCGCGGAGCCGGAGCAGGGCTGGCCGCCGCTCCCTAGCTCGCTCGCTCGCTCGCTCGCTCTCGCCGGAGCGGCAGCAGAACGCCGCGCGCTTGGAGGCGGCTCCGGCCGGGCAGCCGCCAGCTCATCCCCGCCGCGTCCGGGACTTCGGGCGGCTCCGCGCCCGGCTCGGTCCGCAGCGTCAGCGCCGTCCGCCGCGGCCCCGGCTCTGGGCAGCGCGAGCAGCAAGCCGCCGCCGCCGCCTCTCTGCGCCCCCGGGGCAGGCGGGAGCGCAACCGACCCCTCGCCGCGGCTCAGACCTCGCCCGCGCGCGGTGAGTTGTGGCCCGCGGGAAACCGGCAGAGGGGACCGTGCCCTCCGGCCTCTGGGGCGCGGGCTGCGGCGGGGACATCGGGGCTCGGGGAGGTGGCCTCTGACGAGCTCCCGCGCTCAGGGCTGCCCGGAGGAGGGCCGGGGGATCTGAGCCCTCAGGGCTAGAGGGCGCGGGACCGAGGCTGGAGGGTCTCCCCGAAGACCCCCGAGGGAGGGAACGGGGCAGCGGCTTTTTTGCGGGCCTGGGGGAAAGTGTCTCCGTGTAGGGGTGTTCTGTCAGGTTCTACCGGATGGGGGGGGGGTCGTGCCAGCCCTCAGGTGGGGGCGGCGGCATTAGCGCGCCTCCTCTGCGGAGGGGCAGGGCAGGCGGGGGCGCGGGGCGTTATTTGCACCTCTTCCCCGCCGTCTCCCGGCGGGAGGGCAGCGCCAGCCTCGCGCGCCTCGGCTCCTTTCCCGTGCACCGCGTCCCGCTCCCCTGGCCGCCCCGGCGCCACCTTCGCCACCGGCCGAGTCCCCGCTCGCTCGCGGCCGCGGCGGGTTGGGACGGCGCTCCAGGGTCTGGGGTCTCCCCGCGGCCCCGGGACCTCAGGGTCAGGTTCTCCTCGGATACTCCCCACCGACCCTCTCCAAGACCCCGGTGAACCCCCGGCGGGGGCGGGTGGCCAGGCCCCGTGTGTGTGTGTGTGTGTGTGTGTGTGTGTGTGTGTTGGGGGGGTCCCCTCCCGGGTCGGGCTTCCCCGGCGCCCAGGAACTGGAAGCGCCCCCTCCCCGCGCGGGGGCGGGGCTGGGAGGTGGAGGCCCCGACTGAGAGTGGCGCCCCCGCACAGGGGCGGTCTGAGGCTGTTTGTGCTGAAATGGGGCGGCGGTAGCGGCGGCAGGGAGTCCTGAGGCCCGAACGTACGAGCGCCCCCTGCCCCCAGGCCACGAGTGACACCCCTGCCTTCAGACTTAAGGTCCTTTTTAGAGGAGGCTCCTTGCCTCTTTACCCCCTCTCAGCGCCATCCCTGCCCATGGGTGCGGGTAAAGCTGCTTTGCGGGACTGGGCTGGGCTTGCCTAGTGGGGGGTCCGAATCCACGTGTCTGTTAGAGCCGTGGTTAGTCTTTCTGACCTTTGTCATCTGTCAGAAAGCTCTCCGTGATGGCGGGGTGGGGGGTGGGAGTACTGTGTGTGTGTTCCCATCGTAGTCCCCTATTCTGGGGTGACAGTGGGGGCTCAGGGCAGGCAGGGCGGCCAGTGTTCTAAGTCTCCATACTGGACACCCCCTTTCCACAGCCTGGTCCTCAGCCTCACATCCCTGGGGCCAGCTCATGGTGGAAATGAAGGATGTTCTAATTCCCATCTCCCCACTCCCCCAGGACGTGTGCTGGGTCTGCCCCACTGTCCCCCCTGAGATCCATGTGGAAAGCTGGGCCGCAGGCTCTGGGTCTGCGTCCTGAGCGCCCCAGAGGCCTCAGGGCCTGGGTGGGAGAGAAGTTCAACGAAGAGGTGAGGATCCCCCGGAGGTCTTTCCTGGTGACCTTTCCTGAGGTAGCAGAGAGAATTCCTACAGAAGCTCCTGGGTGTGGTCACCTTTCCTGGGCAGGCTCTGGGGGCCAGTGGTGAGGGCCCCCGAAGAGGTCCTGTCTGCAGGGGAGAGTGGGGGTCAGAGCCCTGGTCTCCCTCCCTGGTGCCCCCAGAGGACCACTTCTGGGAGGGCCTCTCTAGCCTTGAGTCAGAGTCCTGTCCTTGGCATGGAGTGGGGGGCTCTTGGTCTGGGTTGGTGCCCCCAAGCCTCTGCTTAGCCTTGGATGGGCATGCCTGCCCACAAATGAATTAAGTGACCACTGTTTTCACCTTCCTCCAACTTTTTGTCTTTTAGCCATAAACTTTCCCCCACCTGTCAACACCTTCAACCTCTCAGAGACAAAAAGACCAGAAAGTTATAACCCTCTGAGATGTAGTCACCGCCAAGGGCTACCCCTCCCTGAGACATTTGCATTTAAGAGAGGCCCAGAGAGGGAGTTGGCGGTGCTTAATCCCAAAGAATGCTCTACTGGTGGTGATTCTCCGGAGAGAGATGTCTGGGATGGCTTGGGGGGGGTGGGGGGGCGGCACGCAGCATGGCTTCGAGAACAGGTCCCGAGCAGGCTGAGGGGGAGGAGGGGAGGCGGGAGCACGTCAGGAGTCGAGCTGCTTTCTCGGCCTCAGTGGCCTAGCGTAGGCCGCTCCTGTCTTCCTCCCTTATCCCTCCTCCCCCACCCTGCGTCTGGGCGGCTTCATTCTGTTGGAGGCGTGACGTCCCCAGGAGGAGCGCCTCGCACAGCGGCAGGCAGGCATCCTGAGGTAGGTGAGAGCACAGGGAGCCAGCGAGCGAGCGAGCGAGCGAGCGAGCGAGCGAGCGTGCTGGCGGGCAGGGTTGGGGATGGGCCCAGGCCAGAAAATCTCTGAAGGGTCCCCAGCCCAGCCAGCTTCCAGGATGCTTGGCCACACCCGAACCCACCGTGCTGCAGGGGGACAGCTGGCAGGAAAGGATGGGACCAGGACCCACGGGTTTCTGAGCTTTATAATTACAGCCGTTAGACGCATCCTCTCCCTTAGACGAGTGTGGAGCCGGCAGCCCCTAATTACCACCCACCCCACGACATCTGCCCACCCTGCTGTCCTCCCCTGCTCGGCCGAGAACCTAACTTTGCGGTGGGCAGGCCCCGCTGGCAGCCTGGGCAGATGGGCCCGCTGGCTGCTGGCTGGAAGGTTATCTCACTTCTGCAGAGTGGAAGCTGCCTTTGCTGCCCGGGGAAGGTGTGTGTGTGTGGGGTGGGGGGGGTGGAGCTGGCATCTGGACTCTGGCTCTGCTCGCTGGGGCTGGCATAAGAGCCCACCTGAGGGAGGAGGAGGCCGAGGGGCTTCCCTTGGTGGGCAGCCGGCCTGGAGCCAAGGACGCCAGTGTTCTGTTGCTCCCACCCAGCCTGGTGCCGGCTCCTGGGGAGAGCAAGTAGGGCTTGTTTTCGTGTCAACTGTGCCCCAGTTAGCAGGGGACTATCAAAAATTAATTTAGAGATTTCACTGCCTTTGGCCCTTGCAGAGTGCAGGCTGCCTTTTCCCTGGCTCTTGGGAACTCTGTTTCTTTCTTGGCTGTGCACTGTCTCCGGCCTCCGTCCATCCTCTCTGCCCTGCCTCTCTCCCAGTGTCCCCCCCCCGCTGCCTCTGGGCCCAACCGGAGGCTCGTAACTGTGCACACTCGACACAAGCTTCCTTCCGTCCCTCCCCCCCCCCCCCATCTCCCCACCCCGGCCAGTCCTCGAGTCAAGCTCCTGGACTTCTGACTTCTGCCTCAGGTCCTCCCTGCTCCCCCGCCCCCGCCCCAGCCTGCTTCTGAGAGGGAGGGGTATCAGCAGAACTGGCTCGGAAAAGACGGGCCTACCCCACAGCCCTGCCCACCCCGCCTCCTAGCCTGGAGGCCTGAGAGAGCCTCTACCGTCCTGTCCATGTTTCTCTTGGCTCCTTGGAAAAACGAGCACCACAAGGATAGTAAAAATCACCCCCTAAATTAAAGCTGATGACTCCCGTCGAAATGTTTTATTATTAACCTCACCGTTTAGCAATCTCGTGGCAGCAGTGAGGCATAAATATATGTGTACACACGTATATTAAATAAATTGGGGAACGCGGTGCATAATGACATTATCTGGACCCCATTCAATTAAGGTAGATATTATCTGCGGTAATTGGGAAATGCCAGCCCATAATGACAACCCATGCCATTCTGGGCTGAGCCACGCTGACGAGCTGGCTGTGGAGTCTGGTTAGGCCTCCCTGTTCTGGAGAAAGCACTGGCTGCCCATTGGCTGTGTTGCTGGGAGTCCTGGGAGAACTCAGGCAGCTGCTGGTCCCAGGCTGGGCCACCCGAATGGGGACCGGGAGGTTGGGTCCTGTGCTGTCCCCTAAGCTTAGCCCTCTCGCCCCTCTGCTTCTTGGGGAGACAGAAACTAACCCCCGGACCTGTTTTCTGGTTAGGGCTGTGACTTCTAGTAAAAACACTGTCATTGCTACAGGGTGAGTTTTAGATTTTGAATATAGAAATAAAGACTGGGGAGTTGACTTGGTTTCTTGTTTCTAGTGAGTGATTACTTCGTGGGTGTCACTGCCCCTTCTCTGTGCCCGGCCTCAGTGTGGCCTAGGGATGGAAGTCTCGCCCACAGCCGTGGTTCATGGCTGTGCAAGACGGTAGGGTTTGGGCTTTGACTTGCTAAGCCAATGGGACCCAGCCTTCCAGGGCAATGCTGGAGTGGGGTGGGGGGGGGGGGAGCTCTGATTTAAGGAGGGGGGACAGGAAGAAGGAGGAGAGAGGAAGAAACCGCATTAGCCATGAAACCCACAATAGCAACAGCTGCAAACAAAGACACTTGCCCACTTGGATTGTGCCAGAAGCCTGGGGAGGGTGGTGGCAGGTGGCGGTGGGGCAAGTTGGGGCAGGAAGGAGAGGCCGGGGTTGCTGCATGGAAGTGGGATCTGGTGGGTGGAGGAGATTTGGACTCTGGTTCTGGGAGAGGGGGAAGGTCAGGGTTGGGCATTTCCTGGGCTGAACCGGTGGGACGAAGGTCTGATGAGATAGCCTGGCTTTGCCCTCCAAATGATGTGAGCTGCTGTGGCCTTGGCAGGCGGCTGCCTTTTGAGCCTCAGGTTTCTCTTGTCATGAATCCTTGCCTATCACTGGGCTCACAGCCCTTCAGTGGGCCCCCATTTCTCCATCCCCGTGGGTTTTGCTTGATCTTATATTCAGTGCCCTCTCTGACCTCCTCTCCTACCTCTGCCCCTTCCCATTGCCGTCCAGGTAAGCTGGCTTCCTTGCAGTTCCTTGAACAATGAGTGCTAAACACAGGTTCAGGGCCTTTGCACTCTTTGCCTGGGGCAATTTTCTCCTGGAAATGGCTGACACCTTTACTGTTTTTGAGTTTCTGCTCGTGTGCCACCTTCTCAGAGAAGCCTTCCTTGACTCTCTTTTTCTGAAAAAGCCCCTGGGTCTTAACCTCCCCCCTTACCTGTCTTAGTTTTCTTCACAACCCCTTGATTCCCTGAAGTGCCACACATTTTTGTGTAGTACGTGTATCGTCTTTCCTGTGCCACTGCCCCCCACGCCCCGTGGGATGTTGGCTCCCCAGGGCAGGTGCTGGTGTCTGTCACTCCCAGGAGTTTCCCCAGAGCCCAGAGCAGGTGCTCAGCACATATCTGAACGTGATGTTGAATAACTGAGGGGTCATGGCACAACAGATTGTATTCTATGCCTGACCACACAAGGGGGTTATAAGGATTCAGTGCAAGGTCTGAGTCCTACTCTGCGTCCACTGCAGCCCCTCTACCCTGGGCTGCCTGCTGGCTCTGGGCAGGGACTCGGCTGTGTCTTGTTGTTTATTGAGAATTTCCTGTTCTGAGCCTTGGGCTAGGCACAGGGTATACAGAGATGAGGGTGGTCGTCCATGCAGGCCCTTAAAATCTTCCAGGCTCATCATTGCCAAATAGCAACAGAGAGAGAGAGAGGTATTAATGTGGAAGAAGGAAGAAACAGGAACTTGGCTAATCAGGGCAGGCTTCCTGGAGGAGGAAGGGTCTCAGTTGATACCTGAAGGGTGAGAGTCACAGGGAGGGAATCATAGAGTGGGGGAAGCATGGGCAATGGATTTGAAGTTTTCTCCTCCTTAGTTTCTGTCGGCATTAAGCTAAGGAAATGCTTCCTCTTCCGTCCTGTCTTCCTTCCTTTTCTTCTTACCTTCTACATATATTTCTCCACTGTCTCCAGTCACTTCTGAATCTGGCTCTTGCTATTTTGGTGGAACAGGGAAGGGATGGCCTGTGGAGTGAGATCTGGGGTTTCTGTACTTGGGAGGGTTCCTGATGCAGGCTGGTGGGCTGGAGCTGCTGGGGGACATGGAAGGAAGGGGGCAGGGGGCCCAGACGCCCACTGTGCCCTCTTCCTTGTTCTTAGACCGCGGCCTGGCTCAGGGAGTATCTAGGAGAAGGGCTGCTGTTTCTATTAATATTGAAATTGATGACCCGGGAGAGGGGGTGGGAAGAGTCCAGAATCATTCACTCCCATCACATCATTCATTCACTTTCCCAAACTTCCACTGTGCCAGGCTGGGGTGCAGAGATGTCAAGACGAGTACAACACGATCCCCTCCAGTTGTGGTCCCTGTGGGGAGAGGGTTGGGCTGCGGGGGTTTGAGGGAGCTCATTGACCATCCACCTTTCCCCACAGACTGGGAGTCACACGGGCGGATATCAAACCACGGGGCCTGTTGCTGGTGCAATTGGCGGGGGGGGGAAGGGGGTTGCAGCTTCCTATTACCTGCTCCTTGGGTCTAAGCCTTGTCCATATCGGAGGAGACCATCCAGCAAAGCACACCTCTGTGTGGCCAGTGCGGGGGCCCAAGGGGGATAGGAGAGAGGTGGCCGCAGAGGTGGCCTGCCGTCCGGCGTCTCGGGTCCTCATGGGCTCCTGTGGGCACGGGGTGGTACAGGAAGGAGCAGGGAGGCCTCTGGTTCCCCCTCACCTTTTCCAGGCGGGGACCGGAGCTGCCAGACCCTCCTGTGGAAATGTGAGATACTCATCCATTCCCGATGCCCCAGCTTTTCTGAGCACCTGGGCTGGGCTGGGCCCCGCTGAGGCAAAGGTGAATAGAGATGAAAAAACGTGCTGGAGGGACCATGGAAAGGCCGAGGGGAAGGGGCTGCCAGCAGCTCTAGAGGTATGGCTCAGAGGAAGGCAGAGGACAGGGGGCCTGGGTCTCCCGGCTGAGCCTGGAGGGGTGAAGAGCCACAGCTTGAGGGTCCCCTCAAAGGCTGAAAGCAGGAATGGGTCGCTCTGGAGGTGTTGCCCCCCCCCCCCCCCCCCCAAGCAAAGTGCAGGATCAGTCCCTCTGACTCTGCCCTTTACTTTGGTGTTTGGGAGAATTCTATTTCCTTAGTTTTGGGAGAATAAAAAGCAGCTTCGTGAAAAGTAAATCAGAGTAAATCACGGCGCGTCTCTTTGGATCTGGTCATTGTTCCGTGGTTTGTGGTTCTTCCTGGCTCAGGCCCTGGTTGTGGGAGGAAGGATTTAGGTTAGACGTGAGGAAGCATGGGGTCCTGCTTGTTAGGACTTGGAAGGGGTCACTGAGGCAGGTTGGTGGAGTTTCTCCCTGCAGGCCCGCAGATAGCAGAGAGGCTCTCAGATGGTGGGGTGGCTGGGTTGGGTGGGGGGGAGGGTCCACTGCAGCCACTCCCCGGCTCTCCTCACATCCCCTTTCCCTGAAGAGAATGTTCCGAAAAATGCGGTTGGCCGGTGAACTGTTGTGTGCGGAGATGACCGCGTATTTTTCCCTCCACTCCTCATCCCTCCCTGCCTGCCTGGGGCCAGAGATCTGGCAGGGGGCAGAGGGGAAGGGAATACAGGGGTTGGCAGAGAGAGGTGGGGAAGGATAGAATAAGAGGCCCCACTGGGAGTGGGTGGGCACACTGGCATAGACCTTCCGCCTTCTTGGTGACTTCATTTGGGGAGTGATAGATCCCCTCCCCCCCAAAATGTCCGAGGTATGAGCTTTCCTGGCTCTTTTAGAATTCGGGGTGTGGTCTGAGGACTCCAAGCCTCCCCTGATGTGGCCCCCCTTCCCCAAGATGGAGCCGCCCTGTGGGGTATGGAAGGACGCCTCGCTCCCCCTCCTGCCCTACCCCCAGCCTCTGCTCTTGGTGGCTCCTTTCACCCTCAGAGTATTTTTACTTTTCCCTTGTTCCTGTTACAGGATCAAAGGAAGGAGGGGAGGCTAAAAGAGGCGGTGGTTTGCCCAGCTCTTTGGAAATGTTCAGAAAAGGCAGACCTGGCAGGGCTGAGGGGTGGAGAGGGGCCCACTAGGCAGGGGCTGGGCCCAGTGCTGGTGGAGGGAAGCCGGAGGGCAGTCTGGCCAGCCTGGGGCAGGGCCCGGGGCCTTGGGGTCTTGATTCTAACCCTGCAAGTATTTGTTTTTCTCCTCGCTGAGGGCTTCTTCCTCCATGCAGCCTCTGCCCTTCCCCATCGTGTATGTGTGTCTGTCTGTGGTTTCCGGTATGTTTGTGTGTGTGTGTGTGTGTATGTGTGTGTGTGTGTACACGTGCCTGTCTATGCACATCACTCAGTCTGAAGGGGCTGGGGCTTCAAGGAGAAGCCGGTGTTGAGCCCTCACGAAGAATCTGAAAGCCTGAGCAGGGCCTGACCGTCAGAAGCTGCTGTTCATTGGTTTCCCAGCCTGAATCTGCCCTGCTGCGGCCTCGGCACACAGCCTGTCACGATGCCAAAAATCCTTCCACTTTGAATTCAGGCAAACCAAGCCTGAACTTGTAGGCTGTGGGACTGGGCAGGGCCCGAGAGCCCCTCTGGGCCGGCGTGGTGGGGGGTTGGGGGCAGGGGCCTGCGTGGCGCTGTGTGCCGTGGGCCACTGTCTGAGGTTCGGAGCCTCGGCTTCCTCGTCTGTGTGGTGGGGATAGGAATACCGCCCAGCTCCCGGAGGCGTGAGTGTCACCTGGGAAAACGTAAGCGAGGCCCTTAGTGTAGCGCCTGGCACTTGGCAGTATGATGTCATTTGAAGTTATCTCTCCGTGGGCATCAGAGCACTTGGACAGGACAGTGTTTCATCGTGTGGGCTGTCCCACCCAGGGGATGGATGCAGGCCCGGAGGTGACTCCTTCCCATCATTGTCACAACTGAGAATGGCCTGCAGGGGCAGTATGGCCACTAGACTGCATCGTACTCCAAGCCTTCCATTTTATTTTATTTTATTAAAAAAAAAATTTTTTTTTTACACTTATTTTTTGAGAGACAGAGAGACACAGAGCACAAGTTGGGGAGGGGCAGAGAGAGAAGGAGCCACAGAATCCGAAGCAGGCTCCAGGCTCCAGGCTGTCAGCACAGAGCCTGACGTGGGGCTCGAGCTCACAAACCGTGAGATCATGACCTGGGCCAAAGTCGGATGCTTAACGACTGAGCCACCCAGGTGCCCCAAGCCTTCCATTTTAGAGATTTTGAAATTGAGAACCTCTAGGGGATGGCAGGACTGTGGGCGCTCTTGAAGCCTTCTCCAGTTTCTCTTTTCTGAATTGCCCAGTCCTGGCATCAGCAGCCAGTACCCACATGGCCCTCCAGGAAAGCGAGCTGTTAAACTCACCCACATGAAGGTGTAGGTGAGGATGACAGGTCCGTTCAGGTGTAGCCGTCCCCTCCCCGCATTTTAACAGCTTTCACTCTTAAGCCTTCCTCCGAGCACTGACCCCCAGTGTTCAGTCACTGGATCCTAGCTTCATGGGTGAGGGTGGTTATTTGGAAGACTTCTTGCAGGCTTCCCCAGGTCTCCCAGTATGACTGGTGCTGGCTTTGAGTCCTGACCCATCTTGCTGTGTGACTTTGGGAGAGTTATGTGATGCCTCCGGGCTTTCGGTTCACCTGCAGAGTGAGAATTAATAGTTGTGTTCTTGGCCTCTGAGGAGCTAATGGGTGAGGGAACATTTTGATGAGGGGTCAGGTGTGAAATGAGGATCCAGAGGGCGCTTGCCAGAGAAGCCCAGGAATTGAGGCTGGACCCTTGGGTGCTGTACCCTCTTCGCTCCTCTCCTTTCCCCAGAACCGGAACAGTCAGTAATTCCTGTGTGGAGGGAACTACAAGCGGGGGACGGGTGGCTCCGAGACCCCGCCTGGCCTTGATGCAGGGACCACATTGCTAGGAAAACCTGATCCAAACACAAGCCCTTCTTCCAAATGGCTAGGGAAACTGAGGCGTAGAAGTGGCTTGCTAGTCTTCATCTGACAAACCCCTTGGGGCCGGGGGGCCTTAGAGTGAGGCCCCCGGCCAATACCTGACTCAGCTTCTAGCTCTTCTCCCTGTGGCCTTCTCAGTTGAGGGGAGGGAGGTTGCTGGCTTTGAGAGGGAGGCTGGGGCCAAGGAAGGAACCCCAGGGGAAATTAGCCCAAATTAGCAGCGAGAATGAGGAAGAGCTGGTGTTGTCTCTTCTACCCTTGCAGATAAATATTTAATCACAACAACAATAATAATGACAATGGTCATGATAATGTGCAGTAGCTCAGGCCGTAACCTGAGCCCCACTCTCAGAGGGAGGAAGTGGGGGAGAGAGAAGGAGCAGCAGAGAAATGGGAGAGATAAAGACCAACAGAAAGAGGGTGGGGGAGGGAGGCCAAGCACATGACAAGGCTTGCCTCTTGAACTGGGAGCCCCTGGGGTTGCCCTCAGCCTGGGGTGGCAATGTGAAATTGGCATTGTTCGAGGAGGAGAATCCGGGAACCAACAGCCCCACCTTCTCCCTGGCCTTCAGAGTTAGCAGCTCTCAGCCTGATTTCTTCTGCAGGGGGCCTTACTGGCTTTCCTGGTCTCTCTCCGAGTCCCCAAGGAGCCTGAGTGTCTCTGGTTCCAGAGCTGGCAGCTGGGAAGCTGGGCTCTACACAGTGTTTCACTTCTCACTACCTGTGTGACTTGGGCAAAATGCTCTCTTGCTCTGGGCCTCAGTTTCCTCATCTCTAAAATGGGGTTGGGCCCTGCAAAACTGGTTTCTTGCTACTCCTTCATGTGGGTGAGCAAGACCTCTCTTCCACCCAAGCCAGTTCCAGGCTGTTCCTGGGAATTGCGCTCTCTGATGCCTAGGTTTCTGATGGCAGTGGGTACAGGCCTTAAGAAGTCTTCAAACATGACCTAGTTTCTGCCTCGGGCTCCCCCACTTGAACCAAAGTTGAGCAGCAGCTCCAAGAGCCAAGTTCAGAGTTGTGGAGCCTGTGGTGATAACCTCCAGTGTCTCCTTCTCTCAAACTCCTCATGAGCGATCAGAATAGCTAATGTCTTCTTTGGGCTTCTGTTTGATTCTCTCTCTCTCTCTCTCTCTCTCTCCCTTCTAAGGTTGATAGGAGGAGAGCATTGGAGCTGTTTTCTCCTTGATGCCAAGATACATCAAGCTAGGAGCACTCTCCTGTTTTCACATTCATCCATCAAGAACAGGCCTGCAGGACGTGGGGACCAAGACTGGAGCTCTGCTGCTCCCTGGCTACTCCCTGTCGCCCATGGGCATGGCCTGTGTCGGCAACTGAGCACTGCCTGAGTGGCGAGGAGCACCAGCATGGGTTACCCTGTTGGCCGTCCTTGGCCACCCTGCTGCTGAAGCTGCCCCAGAGAGACTTGTGGGGGCTGCCCTGCCTATGCTCACCCAGGCTGCGGGGCTAGGGGCCTGCCAAGGCTAGGAGTGGGGCCCGCCATTCATGGGTCTCTAGGGATTTCCGAGATGCCTGGGAAGACAGGCTGGGGCTGGTGGTGGGCCCGGCTGCCTCTTTGCCTGCTCCTTAGCCTTTATGGCCCCTGGATGCCTTCCTCCCTGGGGAAGCCCAAGGGCCACCCCCACATGAATTCCATCCGCATAGATGGGGACATCACACTGGGAGGCCTGTTCCCTGTGCACGGCCGGGGCTCAGAGGGCAAGGCTTGTGGAGAACTTAAGAAGGAAAAGGGCATCCACCGACTGGAGGCCATGCTCTTTGCCCTGGATCGCATCAACAATGACCCGGACCTGCTGCCCAACATCACGCTGGGCGCCCGCATTCTGGACACCTGCTCGAGGGACACCCATGCCCTCGAGCAGTCGCTGACCTTTGTGCAGGCGCTCATCGAGAAGGATGGCACGGAGGTCCGCTGTGGCAGTGGCGGCCCACCCATCATCACCAAACCTGAACGTGTGGTGGGTGTCATCGGTGCTTCAGGGAGCTCAGTCTCCATCATGGTGGCCAACATCCTCCGTCTCTTCAAGGTTAGTGCCTGGCTGGTTGGCCCCAGATGTGTGTTTGTACCAACAGCCCCAGCCCTCCACACCCAGGGTGCCAGGCCTGGCCAGCTTCTTTCTCCTGTTCCTTCCTGGACTCTGGGGAAGAGAGTATGTTTCCCAGGGAGCAATATATGAGAATTTGGGGGCAGTCCTATGGTTAAAGCCTAGGCTCAGCAGAGTGGAGGTGTCAGGCAGGGACCCAGTGCTGTGGTGCTGACCATGGTGCTGAAACAGCACACGCGGCCTGATCAACTGCACTCCTCAGTGGGGAATGCTGAACCAAGAGGGGAAAAGGAAGTGCTGAACAACAGAAGGGAGGAGGAGCTAGGAGGACAGATATATGTATATATAAAGACAGGCAGATGGATACATGGAAATATAGGTAGATAGAAAGGTAAAGAGAGTAAAAGAGAGAGAGAGAGATAGAATCGAAATACAAATGTTGGAGATTGCCAGGGAGAAAAAGCAAGACTTTTGTTTTGACATTGTTTTCAAATAATTGCAATTCCCAAGAAAGATATGTTTTTCTTCTAGTAGCTGAGAGAGCCCTGTGTGGCCCTCCTACTCCACCCCAAGATTATGGTTAGAAAATGTGTCTTGATATTTTGGATGGGGCATTGGGCTACGGAACCCATAGAGAATGGATGAGGACAGGGAAAGGGCCTGGAAGGAGCAGGCAGTCTCTGTTTCTGTTGCCCTTGGCCCCGAACTAGGCTTCCCTTGCTCATTTCCTTCCACCTGCCCTTCTTCCTTGCACACCTTTCTCCCTTTCCTTCTGGAATCCTTCCCTGCCCCCTCCTTGCTACCTCCCTTCCTCTCTTCCTGGGGCAAGAGCTGCTGATTTGCAATTCAATTGGAGCCAAGTGCTTCGCTAAGCTGCTAAAACAACTGAAAGCTACCGGGTAGAGAGAAAAACATTACAAGCATTTTACCAATAATTATGAGCCGCTCTGCTCTCGGAGCCTGCCTTGTTTGCTCTGTGTGTTTGTGTGTGCGTGTGCGACTGCGTGTGTGTGTGTGTGTGTGTGTGTGTGTGTGTGTGTGTAAGGGGGGGAGGAGGGAGAGAGAGAGGGAGGGAGAATGTGAGGAAAGAGGAGGAAGGAAAGCCCAGAGGAAGCTGCTGGGTCCCTCCTTCACCCTGGTGTTAGGCTCTCAGCCTTTGGAGATGGCCCCTTCTCTCCTCAAGAGTCTCCAGAGTTGGGTGCAGTGGGCTGAGAGAGGCTGTCTGGGCCCATGCAGAGTGGGAAGTCTGAGGCTGAAGCTCTCTCACCTGGACCTTTTCTGGAGTCCATTTGCCCAGTCCCATGATGCATCCGTACTTGGGGGCATTTTGGGGAGCGTGGATAGAAGTGGGGGTGGATGGTGTGGAAGGTCACCATGTTGGGGATGGGGGTGGGGACGAGTGGTAAAGAAAGGAAGCTAGAGTTGTCCCGTCACAGTGTGGAGTGGGGGTTGGAACTTTGTGGGGCCATGTGCTGTGCTGTCTCACCTATAGGCCTTTCTGGAGTGTTGGTTTTACTTGGTGGTTTTATGAAACACTGTCTAGGAACACTATCTTAAATTTCCAACAAATGGATGCATTACGAAGAATGCAGAATTAAGATGAAGGAAACTTTGCAATAGACAATCTGAACAACCTCTGGGGGGCTGTGCTGCCTGAGGTCATTCCTGGTAGATGGCTTGGGAATAGGTAGCCTGGTCCAGCCTTCCCACCTTCCCTGTTTTGCATTGAGGAACGGAGACCCAGAGTGGAGGAGGAAGCCGGGCTCAGCTGCTCAGGCCAGGGCCTGATGATGGTGATGGCTTGGGCTAGCTGAGTCATCACTTCAGCCTGCCTGCCCCAGGCCTGAGAGGTGAGGCTACTTTGGTCATCAGCAGAGGGGACAAGCCCCAGACTCCTTGTCAGTCTGTCTGGATGGGGCCTAGACCCCCAGCCTTGGAGAAGGCCAGACCACAGATAGGACTGCTGCAGTTTCCTTATTGGAGCTCTTTATTAAACACTTTTGGTGACTCTGGATGTTTTAATTTTTTTTTATGTTTATTTATTTTTGAGAGACAGAGACAGAGTGTGAGTGGCGGAGGGGCAGAGAGAGAGGGAGACACAGAATCAGAAGCAGGCTTCAGGCTCTGAGCTGTCAGCACAGACCCTAACACAGGGTTCGAACCCACGATCCATGAGATCATGATCTGAACTGAAGTCGGATGCTCAACCGAACGAGCCATCCAGGCGCCCCTACTCTGGATGTTTTAGAAAACAGCCTGATGGGGCCCTGGGGGCTATGACCTCGGTGAGTGCCTCCCTGCCATCTCCCAGGGGCAAGCCAGTGCCCACTTTATAGGGAGGTAGAGAGGATCAAAGGAGTGGAGCGGTGTCACGTGACACAGGGTAAAGGCTCCAAGAATGGTGAGCATGTTCTTGGAAACATGGATATTTTGAGATGAGGCATCCAGTGGCCCCACATGGGAAGGCGCTGTGACCTCTGTGCTCGCCCCTCTTTGGTTGGAGAAAGGTCTCTGGTGGGGTGAGGGTGCCTGGGCCAAAGTGCATCACCAGCCAGGGGCTCACAAGTGTTTCATTTTCCCTGTGAACATGGCCCAGGCCTCAGTTTTATCTGTGCTTCCTCCAATTACAGAGAGATGAATGGGTTGGGGCAGAGGGTCAGGAGTCTCCCTGGCTGCTCAGAAAGAGAGACGGGACCGGGGGGGGGGGGGGGGTAGAGACCTGGGAGGAGAGAAGGAATGGGGGACAGAAGGGACACGTTGGAAAAGGGAAGGGAGGGGGAGGGCACAGAGATGGGGACCGAGCCAGAAGAAGTCAGTCATCTGTGGTCTGCATTCCCTGGGTTCCTTTTAACAGCGTTAATGTTCCAGGCTGGCGACAAGAGGGCTCCTCAATAATTAAACTGATAGAAATGAGAGGCTGGGTGAGAAACTTAGAAACCATTTACAGAGGCAAAGGGAGCAGAGGCCCCAGGCTGGCGAGCATGAGGGAGGGGCACCCAGGCAGGGACAGCAGCTGTGTCAGGTGTCTGTTTCAAAGGGCACCACTGCAGCCCTGCTCTGCCAAGGCCAATAAGTGGGGCCTGCTGGGAGCTTCCACCAGAGTCTGTGATTATAGCTCCCCTTCCTCCAAGAGGTGAATTTCCTGTGCACAGTTCAGAGAGGAGCTCTGGGCTTGGGGACACTAGAGGTGATTTCCTGCCTGGCGAAAAGCTAATGGGGTGCAGTCAGGGCCAGGGGGTGAGCAAACCTCCCAGCTACTGGAGCTGGAAGGGCCAACTCCCCTTCGTATAGAGGTGGAATCTGACCCCTGTTAAGTGACAGGGCGGAGCTAGAAGGCGGGTCCCCAGCTCCCAGGCCTGACTCCTTCCAGATTGCTGTCCAAATAAACTGGGTTGGAAGTGAGACTCAGGCCTTTGTGGGGACCAGAAGCCCTGACTCTGAGTAGTCTTGGATCTGACTTGATAGCTTATATCCCTTACTTTCTGTCCCTTCATCCTCGTTTTGGCTCTCTTCCGGAGACAGGGAATACTGATAGGTGTAAAGCATACCTTTTGGAAGACATCCTAAAGCCTGAGGATGTGGCCTATGCAGTGCTATGTTGGGACAGCCCAGGTTTGGGTGCCAGTTAGGCCTGGGTTTGAATCTTCATGCCCCCAGAGTTCGCTCACCATATAGGGCATTTGCACCATAGGGTGAATAAGCCAATAAGATCTTTTCTTGAGAGCAGCCGTTGTTGGGGGGGAGAAGGAACATGTTAAGCGCCTTCAGAAGAAAGCAGTTTTCAAATCGCAGACTTGTGAGGGCTAGAAGGATCCAGAAGTCATTACACGGAGTCCCGCCCTCATTTGCAGCAGGCAAAAAAGCTGAGGCTTGAAGAAGGGGAGGCTAGCCAGTCCTTGCCATCTTGGCTAATTGTTTAGCTTGTTTGTGCCTCTGTGTATTTCCTCGCTTGTTAAATGGGGATGATAATGGTCTCCTAGGCCAGGTGAGAGAATTAGGAGTTAATGTCCAGGGAGGGCCTAGCACGGTGCCTGGCACACAGTCGGCCCACAGGAAATGTCATTGCACAGCTTGTGGCTGGACCTGAAACCAGCACGAGAGACTCCATTGATGTGGAAGAGGCTGGAGCGGGTGGGCAGTGACAGACGGTGACCTTTGAGGCCGATCCTGGAGAGGCCCCACCATCTGCTGGGCCTCTTGTGTCTTCCTGAAGACTGAGCAGCCAACTTAACTTTCAGATAACGAGCTTTGTTTCGCTGTCACAACAGTGGCATGTGGGAGGAAGAAGCTGGGCGGAGTGGAGGGAGGGCAGAAGGGGGAAGGCAGGAAAGGGGGTGGAGGGGACACTGGTGAGCAGGGGAGAGGGTGGAGGTGGGCAGGTGCCCCAGGTTCCTAAGAGAGACCGGGCCAGGGCCAGTGGTGAGGCATTCTAGCCCTTCTGGGCACCCCCCCCCCACCCCCCCCAGCCTGGCTGTGTGATGCTCTTGACCCACGTGGGGCTGTAAGTGCTGTAACGGTTTGTGGCTTGTTTCTGGAGAAAGCTGCCTGCTTGGGGCTTGGCTTGTCTAAGCTCCTCCGCGCCTGGCCCAAGACTCCTGGGGAGACTTTGTGGCTTAGATAACGCAAGACGTTCTGTTGAGGATATGGCTTTGTGTCTTCAAAGTGTTTTCACTGCACAACTAGGAGGAGCTTTGGAGACAGTCCATCTACACTGCCCCCCTCCAACCCCCCCCCCCCCCCCGCAGCGTGCCCTTCTCCCTTGAAGACCACTTCATCCTTCCAGCACCCAAGCCAAAAACCTGGCAACAGTTTTGACCACCCTTTTTCTACAAGGAAACCCTACAGGCTTTCCTTTCAGAATGTGTCCTCTGGGGCCTCCCACCTCTGGGGCCTCTCATCCAGACCATTGCAGAAACCTTCTCTTCTTCCCGCTGCTTCTTTTTTTTTCCCCCCTGCTTCTAAATGGGCCTACCACAGCCAGACTTCTGCTCAGTGGCCAGGGAGATCTTTCTAAAAGCCGAATTGAATCTACTCACCTCTGTTAAACCTTTTATTGCTTTTAGATTAAAATGCAAACTTCCAAACCCTTGCCTGTCTCAGAAGCTCTGTGCTACTTGGTGCCCAACCACGTCTGTTGTCTCTCCTGGGTGCAATCCACACAGTCACTCTATTTTCCTTATGGTCCGCCATGACACTGTGTTATTTTCCCCACCACAGGGCCTTTGCACCTGCGTTCCCCTCTGTATGGAATGTTCTCTCCTGACTCTATGAGGCTAGATCCTTCTCATTCAACCTTAAGCTTAAATGGACTCCTTCCCCTCTGCCTCTCCCCCCACCCCAGTTATTCTATCTTGTTTCCTCGTCTTTCCCTTTATGGCACTCATCACAGTTTGTACTCATGCCCATATTTGCTTGTTTTCCTTTTTGCTGCTGGCTTCCCCCTCTAGACTAGGGGTTAGCAAACTATGGCCCACGAGCCAAATCTGGCCCACCACTTGTTTTTGTATGACCCATGAACTAAGAATGGTCTTAGTATTTACGTGGTTGAAGAAAAAGAATCAAAAGAATAATATATCACAACACAGGAAGATCACATGAAATTCAAATTTCAGTGCCCAGCGATGAAGTTTTGTGGGTATACATAAGACCTACATTTGTGTATTGTCTAGGGCTATTTTTAAAATTTTTATTTATTTATTTTTTTATTTTTTGAGGGGGGCTGCGGTGCAAGGGAGCAAGGGGCAGAGAGAGAGAAAAATCCCATGAGGGGCAGAGAGAGAGAGAGAGAAGTGGGGCCCATCTGAAGTGGGGCTCGAATTCACAAACTGTGAGATCATGACCTGAGCTGAAATCAGATGCTTAACTGACTGAGCCACCCAGGTGCCCTACAGGGCTACTTTTTTTAAAAAAAGATTTTATTTTTTTTAATGTTTATTTCTTTTGGAGACAGAGAGACAGAGTGTGAGCTGGGGAAGGGGCAGAGAGAGGGAGACACAGAATCTGAAACAGGCTCCAGGCTCCGAGCTGTGAGCACAGAGCCCGATGTGGGGCTTGAACTCACGAACCGCGAGATCGTGACCTGAGCTGAAGTCGGATGCTTAACCGACTGAGCCGGCCAGGGGCCCCAAAAAGATTTTATTTTTTAAGTAATCTCTGTATCCAACATGGGGCTCGAACTCACAACACTGAGATCAAGAGCTGCACACTCTACCGACCCAGCCAGCCAGGTATAGGGCTACTCTTGAACTACCGCCTGGGGACTGAGCAGATGAGACCAGTTGACCCTCAGCAGCACCCGTAGGACCCCCGGCTGGTGCCAGGCCCGCAGTAGGCTCTCAGGAGTCTTGGCTGAATGGTGTCATGGAGAGTGAAGCGTCTGCTCCCCCATGTCCCCCCAAACTCTGTGATACCTGCAGGGATGCCATGGTCTGCACCACCCTGCAGACGCCCCTGGCCGTGGGGATGAGTGCAGCCCGGCCCATCGAGCCATTGGGTCAAACCAGTGCCGACCAGTGCCCATCACTCTGGTGAACTCCAGGACCACTTGGATCTGTTTCCACCCTCCCAAACACCTCCAGCGTCTCCCTGACTTACGGAATTGGAATTCCCTTCACCTACACCTTTTTCCCTGTTCGAGGGTAACCCCATGCACCATTTTAGGCTGTTATTAGAGATTTGTCCCAACAAAGCTTCCTCAATAGATATTTGGGGGTGAATGAGGGACCCTCCAGAAGAGGTGTCTGAGGTGGAATTATCACAACGTTTGCATGACACATATCCTGTGCCAGGTTTCGTCTTAACCCTCACGGCAGCCCGCGGTGGGCAGTTGTTATCCCCATTGTACAAGTGGGCAACTGAGGCACAGAGAAGCCAAGCAACTTGACCAAGGTCCCACAGCTAGTGTGGTGGAGCCAGCATGCAAACTGTGTGGCCCCGAATCTACCCATTTTGCCACTCTGCTCTCCTAACTCTTGGCCATCCGATAGACTCGGGTTTGAGACCTGGCCTAATACTGCGTGGCTTTTCTGAGACTCAGTTGATCGTCTGCAGCGCGGACACGATGGCACTCACCCGGCAGAGGTGATAACGTGGGCAAAACCCTTCGTAGGTGCTTTGGGGACCCGGGTGTTACCGGAACAGTTTTGATATTGGTAGAATAGTTTTGATAGCGTTGGTGAGGGGCTAGGCGGCCGAAGGGGTGGGGAAGGAGGGGAAGAGGTGGGGGGAGTAGGTCTTGCTGAGGGTGACTCTCAGGGGCTGTTCTCAGGTGAGAAGTGCATAGCCCATGCTTTTACAGCGTCCCTCTTTCCCCCAAGCACCAGGTGTCCCTCTGTGGTGAGAGCCTGGGAAGGGGGACGTCAAGACGTCAGGGTCAGGCTGGAGCCTGCAGAGAGAGGGGAGGGAGGTGCGGTGGGGGGGGGGGGGGAGTGGCCCGGGGGCCCAGGCCCCCCCCCCACCCCACCCCGGGGGGTTGCCTCGCCCCCCTGGGTGCTGTGCCACACCCCCCGGTTTCCTGCCCCCGGGGGGGGGGCCCCCCCCCCCCCCAATATAGTCAGATACCGGGGATGCAAGGCAGGGGGAAGGATGGGTGGGTAGGGCTGCAGGGGGAGACGTTGCGTTGCCTCGGTGGTTCTCAAGCCTGGCACCTCATCACAGGCACCTGGGGAGTTTACTAGAGCATCGGATTCCTCAAGCTCCAGCAGGCGGATGAGGCCTGGGGGCCGGGCCTGTGGTTGGACACCTGCCAGGAGCCTTGGTTGGCCACCAGACCGTGTGGTCTGAGTCGGCCTAGTATTCCCATCCCACCAGGCTCTCCAGGGAGCACCCTGCCCCCCTGCTGCAGCCCTCTCAAGCCAGCTGCCTCGCAGGTGCACCCTGGGGTTGCAGACCCAGCTCTGAATACAGGAGGTTTGGGGCTGGGAGCCTGGGTTCAGCTCTGGTGACTGGATCGGCAAACAGGCTCATGATTGTGAAATTTCAAGGAGGCAGAGGGGCCTCTGGGGCCGCTTCCCAGAAATGCCCTGGAGGGAGGCCTGGTGCGCTCCTGGAGTCCAGGTAGGAGATGACAGGGCCCCGGGGCAAGAATTCATTCACTCATTCCACTCACGGACTCCATATTGAACGTCTTCTCTGTGCCTAGCACTGCTAGAGAAGTGTTCTCCATCTGGCTGCACCTTGGAATCACCCAGGGAGTTTAAAAAAATCCTAGTACCCAAGCCCCACCCCAGGAATTCAGATTAATTGGTCTGAGATGGGGCTTGGGTTCCCCAGGTGATACCCATGTGCCGCCCAGGTGGAGAACCACCGCTCTAAGCAACTTTGTAAAGCAGGAAACAAAACGGAGTAAGGCCTTGTCCCGGTGGGCTTCTATGTTAGGGGGGGAAAGCAGGCAGGGAACAGGTAAAATGTAGAATTCCTAATGGGGGGGGGGCAGTTCCCTGCAGAAGAAAGCTGAGGCATGGCGGAGGGGTGCCAGTGTAGACAGGATGGTTGGGGATGGCTTCACTGAAGAGGGATTATTTCTGCATAAGCTCAAATAGAACAAAGGGACTTGCCCATTGGATATCTGGAGAGTGTTCTAGGCAGAGAGAGCAGCAAATACAAAGGCCCTGGGGCAGGACTTTGCTTGATTCTTGACCTAGGGACTCAAGAGGGAGGACCAAGACAGCTCTAGGGATGGGAGAGGGGGACCAAGGGAATGCCCAAACCTACATCCTGACACTTATTGCTGCCAAGGGTGTTGTGGGGGGGAGGGATCAGCAGGAGTCTGGGGACCTTGGGCAATCACTGGGCCTCTCAGGACCTCAGTTTCCTCACCTGTTAAATATGCAAATGGTCCCTGAACAGTCCTTGTGAAACCACAGAGGTGATGGGTGGGTGGGGGAGGAGATATAAGGGTGGAGCCTGTGGGAGAGGCTCACTCTTTCCCTCCGCTCCCACTCTGCTGGCCTCCTCCCACCCCTGGCCCCTTGTCCCTCTTCCACCCCGTCTCCCTGGCCTGAGGAAGGAGAGCTCGAGACAGGAGCGAGGCAGGGCCAGCCAGATGGGGAGCCCCAAGAGGCAGTAGCATGCGATGGTTAAGGCATGGGCTCCGGGGCCAGATGGCCTGGCCTCAAACCCCTGCTCTGCCATTTATCACCTGGGAGTACCTCTCTGTGCCTCAGTTTCCTTGTCTGTAAAATGCTCCCCACCTCACAGGGCACGGTAAAGATTAAGTGAATACACGGAAAGTGCTGAGACCAGCACCTGGCATGTAGACTGGGGATATGTAGACTGGCCGAGTGCCTGGTTGCGGCGGGCAGCCCAGAGCGCTCACTGGCTTTGGAGGCAGCCACATGGTAGGTGGCTCAGATCTTGGCCCCAGATCCCTCACCCTGTCTGGACCTTGCTCATCTCATCTGTGAAATGGGTAGAATCACGTGTACCTCTCAGGGTAAGGATGTAGGATAATGTAGTGAGGAGCTGGTGGTGTGGGTGCACCGTAGGGCTCGGTAATGTTAGTCCACATCGCGTGCAGGCAGAGCATTGAAGGGGGGTTCGAGGGGGGAGGGGGAGTGATCTGAGCCATGCAGGCTGGGGAGCTGGGCAATGCGGAGGGGCAGACCACTGGCTTTTGGCAGAGGGATGATGGGTGAGTGTAGCTGAGTTCCCTGGGGCTCTCCAGGCACTCACTGTGAGGTGTGGGGGATGCTGGGTGATCTCTGGCTCTCCACTCAGGGGAGGGCTGTGGGTCCCCTTACCACTGAAGCCTCCCATAGCTCAGGGACCTGTGTTCTGGGTCTGGCTCTGCTGGCAACGCGCTGTGACCTTGGGTGGGTCGGCTGTTCTGTAAAATGAGGGCATCGGATCAGGTGGGCCAAGCCCACTCCTCTACCTGGTGGCCTCTCCTGGAGAAGGAGCACTGAGCCTACTCCCCAGCGGTCAGGTTACCGCGGTATTGCCATGGCCCCAGTGGCCTTTCTCGTGGCCTCTCCAGTGTAGTCCAGCCTTGCCTCGACCCTGCATATTCTGAGTGTGTGCTATGCTTTCCAAAACCTGCCTCGGGGGTTTTCCTGGCCGTGTGCTCCTCCTGGAACTTCCCTCCTGATGCCCGACTGGCAGAGTCAGACTCCTTCTTCAAACCCTGACTCAAACTCCAAGACTCTCCTGACCCGTGAAGGGCTGAGCTGTTCCTGGGGTACGTGGGGTCCTTTGTGTGGCTGTTGTGGGCCTCCCTGACGTCCATGGGCTTGTGGAGGGCAGGACTGGGCCTCCCTGGGACCCAGGGACCTGGGCCTGGGTCTTCCCCTTGCCCTCAGTGCCCCCGGCCCTGTCTGTCAGCCTTGGGAAAACCGAGCAACCCCGCAACCCCCCTCCCCCACCCCAAAGCAACCCCCGGCGTGGGAGCTGTGCCTGGGGCAGGGGTGTGGCCCATGCCTCCGCCTGTCTCTGTCAGAGGGTTAAGCTCATAGTACCTCCCCCTGCCTAGTCCTAAATGAGCTGTGTGCTTTTCCACTTCCTCCCAGTTTATTAAACTTGCATTTTTATGACCCAGACATGTTGGAAATGAAAAGGCGGCACATTCTGCTTTATATTCCAATTGACCTTTACGCTTGCCACTTACTTGGGGGCCCGGGCTGGGGTGAGGTGAGGAGATGCATGCCCCCGCCTCCAGGCTCTGGGCTGCCGTGGAGAATTGTATCCTGGAGCCACGTTTTGGGGGGCAGGGAAGCGGGGGAATCAGAGCCCCCCTTGGTCCCCAGCCCCTGCCTTCTTCTTTGGGACTCTGTGGATTTCTCTGCTTCCCTCTTCTGTTCTCCCCCCATCTCTGTCCTTCCTGCCTTTTATACCCTCTCTGGCTCTGCCTGGGCCGCTCTCTGGGTCATGTGGGGTGGCCTCATCATGGTTAAGGCCAAGAGGTAGGAGTGGCCCACAAGCTCACCTGTTTCTGGACAGGTGTGCCCCACCTCGTGGCCACTCTGGCCACCTGCCCGCTTCACACCTTGATTAGGGCCATTGGTACCCTAACGTGCTGAGCACTTTCTGGTGGGCACCCAACCCCTCCAGGTCCCCTTTCCGTTCTCAGATGGTCCTCTCCACCCCAACATAGCTCCAGAAATTTCCCCTTGATTGGAGATGTGGCCTGGCTGTGGGCAGATGCTGCTCGGATGACCGTGAGCGGGCTCTGCACGCGTCCCCGGGGGGTGGAGAGACGGGGTTGGTCTCAGGGGTGTGAAGCTGTTTCAAAAGGGGCCAGTCCTGGCCCTGCCACTCCTGCCTGTGTGATCCTTGGGCGGGTCACATGACCTCTGAGCCCAGTTTCCAGATCTATAAGATGGGTAGGATGGTTGTATTAAACGGGACAATGAAAAGTGGCACATGACCCAGTTCGAGGAACAGTAGCTGTTGTAACGCGTGCTCACGTGAGGGGGGGGGGGGGCCGGATTCTTCTCCCTGTTCCTTTCTTTCTTCGTTCCTTCATTCCTGGGCCTGAGTCCTCCCCAGGCTTCTGTTTTTCCTGGGGCCACCGAGAAGTGCCCTGGGATGACCCAGGGGGCATGAGGCACAGGTACCACGAAGATGGACCGGCCTGGCTGCCGGCTCTCTAGCCATCCCCGTGGGCCTAGGGGAATTTAAAACTCATTAGGGCTGAAATATGCTGGAGGGAGAGAGGGAGGGAGCCTGCTGAGCACCACCCCATGCAGGGCAGGAGCATAGGGGGGCCCTAAGGGTCCTTGGGTGTCTGGGCATCTCTGGCCGGGGCTGAGGAGCAGAGAGGCGACACTTAGCTCATTCTCCTGCCCCTGGGGCTGTGGTTCAGTGGGAGGTCCTGCAGGGTGTGTGGGGGGGGGCGGTATTTGTGTTCAGGGCTGCTGCCTCCCTGTCTCCCTCCAAGTTCAGGCCCTGATTGCTGTCAGGGAGTCCAGTGTGGCCCCCTCGTCAGAGCAGCAGGAAGAGGGCAAAGCTGGACCCTTAGGAACGAATTTGGGTGGCAACTCCCCTCCCTCACCAGGGGGGACATTTGAGGCTTAGGACTGGGGGGCCGGGTGTGTGAGGGGTGTGGCTTCTGGGACCAGGTCTGTTCTGAGGGGGGATGGGGATATGGGGTGCACACAGCTTTCACAAGGGAGCCTTTTATCAAAGATGAGTGGTATCTTCCAGGTGGGCTTGACAAAAAAGGGTCTCTTTCTCTCTCTCTCTCTCTCTCACTCTCACAAGGCATCATGTATTCTATTACCCTCCAAACTTCAAGCACATGGAGAATTATAGAGACAAATAAACTGTCCTAGACTCATCACCTGGCTTGATCAAATATTGATATTTTACCTACTGGTATCAATGTTTGTTTTCATGCTAAGGAAGAAAACATTGCAAATGTCATCAGAGGGCCCGTATGAGTGTCCTTGTGCTCCCCCCCTTCCTCCTCGGAGGCCGCCACCGCCCTGTCCTGTGCGGATTGTTTTTAGTTCTTTTAATGACTGTGCACTTAAAAATAGTTTTGTGTGTTTTATTCATTTTTGAGAGTGAGAGAGACAGAGCATGAGTAGGGGAGGGGCAGAGAGAGAGGGAGACACAGACTCTGAAGCGGGGTCCAGGCTCCGAGCTGTCAGCACAGAGCCCAATGTGGGGTTCGAACTCACGAGCCTTGAGATCATGACCTGAGCTGAAGTCGGACGCTTAACCGACTGAGCCACCCAGGTGCCTCTAGTTTTGTGTGTTTTAAGCTTGATAAAAAATTGGATCATGTTGGGTGTCCTGGGGCTGGCTGCGTTTGCTCAGCTTGTCCCGTTCCTTTCCTTGGCCGTGTGGCTCCTCACTGGAACAGCGCCCTGTGCATTTACTCGTTCATTTCTTGGAGTCACCTGGGCAAGTCCCCTGATGATCTTCCTGGCTCGTCCCAGGGGTGCTCCCGACCATCCTTGCCCGTGTCTCTCTGTGTTCTTGGGAGAGTTTTCTTGTGGGTCACACTCAGGAGCGGAATTGCAGACTTGTGGAGAATACGCCTCCTGAACTTCCCCAGAGGCTGCCATGTTGCTCTCTACCTTTGATGCAGGGTGCTGGTTTCCAAACCTGTCTCCCCATTGGAACCCCCTGGGGCTTGTTAAAACACAAGTTTTCACCAGATGCCTGGGTCTACGTGGCCCTGCGACGGGGACTCTTTGCATGTGAAGTCTTGTTTCATAAGCTCCTGGGGGCTTCATGGACCTACATTTGGAGGTGCCTTTCCTGGATCTGCCAGTCACTTGCTGTGCAACTTTGAGCAAGTTGCTGGATCTCTCTGAGCCTGAGTGTCCTCCTCTATAAAATGGGGGTGATGAGAATGGTGAGGACTCAGTCAGGGTTGGCCCTTGCCTCCTCTGGGGGTTGGCTTGGTGCTTTTGAGGTCTGTGAGGTGCCCAGGGTTGCCACGGCCTGACCGGGCTCTTGTGTCATCCAGAGGAGCAATGTACCTCCTTGACTCTGTCTGTGAAGTCGGTTTTGGATTCGTTGTGTTGGTCAACAAGCATGATGGACGACTGCCCCGTGCAGGCCATGCCATGTTTTAGAGACCTGGAGTATGGGCCAAGGACGCTGATGTCAGAAGTCAACGGTCAGTAATTCCATGACAGTGAGATGAGGGCTTTCACGGAGGTGGACGAGGCCCGGTTGGGGGGTGGGGTGTCAGGGAAGGCTTCCTGTAGGAGGACGACTAGCTGAGATTCAACAGCGAGCATACAGTGAGGTAGGTGGAGGGCTGTGCTGGCCAGTGGGGGAGGGCATTCCAGGTGGAGGGACCCAGGAGGCCAAAGGCCTGGTGGTGAGAGAGGGGAGGGAGAGTGGGAGCGAGCCTGGTGCTTGTGTGGGGGTTGGCCGTCTCGCTTCAGGACTGCTGAGGCTCCCGGTGACACAGGCATCTACCTCCTGGCAGCGGTTGCCTCTGACTGAGGCCTCAGATTGCAGCTGGAAGGGGGTTTATGGGAAGCCTGAAGTGTGAGGAAATGTTAAGTGCCTTATAAGTACTTTGATTATTTTAAATTGCTTAAGTGGTTTCTAAGATGGTCCTAAGTATCCTGGGGACACAGACACAAAATCAATTAGGAAAGTACAACAAACCTAATGAGGGGAGAGTAGCCCCCTCCCCCACGCCCACCTCGGCCTGGCTCTGGCCCTGGCCCGTCAGCCCGCACCAGGACCCCTTCTTTCACCTCCAGCATCGGGCTGGGGAGCCCCCAGCCTCTGCGCTGGGCCCTCCTGGCCTTGAGTCCTGCCTTCTCGCTCAAGTGTTTTGCGGGGTGGAGGGAGAGGAAGGGGTGTCTGGAGGGGTAGGGACAGGAGGCAGAGAGAGGGGCTGTATGTGGAAGTGCCTGAGAGGGTCTCCTTTAAAGATGCTTCTCTCTTCTGAATGTGCCTTTTATCCAGGGGCCCTGGAGCCCCCTAGGCCTACAGTATTACCGTTAATATTATCATCACCATCATTGCTATTTACAGCATTATTTTTTAAGCGCGTAATACATTCCCATGGGCTTTCAAACATACCAAAGGACATACCCCAGCCCTACCGCGGAGGCAGCCGCTGCTCCCCGTGTGACCTTCCAAAGAGGGCTGTGGTCTGGACTCGGGGTTGTGGCGTTGCAAACTCCGGGGGCGCCATTCACCGTTGACCGTTCGCTGAATCTGGGGTGCGGGGTGGGGGGTGGGGATGTGTGCACGCATACGTTCTCCTCTGCTGTTTTCACACGCCGCAGCACCTGCCTGGTGGCCGTGGGGATTGCTCATCAGCCAGGAAGGACCTCGGCCTTTGTACGGCCACAGAGTACGCCCCGCTCCCAGTCTCCTTGTGGCAGACACCAGGTGCTTCCCAACCTCGTGTGTTTGAGAACATGCCTTGTGCGGCTGACTTCGTGCCTCGGCCACGTTGCGTGTCTCTGTCCGGTGAATTCCTACAGAGCGCCGGGTCACAGGACCAGTGTATTCCTAATCTCTTGCCCTCCTGCCGGCCAGGGGTGGGGGCCGCACTTCCTGTGGCTGCGCCTCCACCTCTGCTGTCAGCCGGGTGGGGCCGGGAGGAGGCCCTTTGGCTGATGCTGACCCAGGCCCTGTGCCGCCAGCCTCGTGCAGCGGATCGTGGGGAGCAGGGACCCCGGTCCTTGACACAAGAGCTGCCCAGAAGAGTGAGTGGGCCCCGCTTCACTGTGAGTCTGTGTGGGGGTGGAGGCAGGGGCAGGGGCAGCTCCAGGCCTCTGCGGGGGTCTAGTGGGAGCCGGAGGCCCTGGGCCCCTGGGTCTCCATCCCACACATGCTCTGAGAAGGTGCTGAGAACCGGCAGGGTGGATGACCATCGCTGGCCTGGCTCGGTTGTCTGCCCGCCCTTCCCTCCGCCCCCGCATCATTCAGGTGTGATTGCTCCTAGCAGAACTGCTTCTGTGCCCACGTTCTGCTGTCTTTGGGCCCCATGGCTGCCTTGTGTGTCCATTTAACAGATGCAGCTCTGAGGGGCGGTGACTCCTTGGGTCCTGCAGCGGCTCGGGGGTGGAGTTTGGCTGGTCCCTTGCCTCCCTGGCTCCTCAAGGAGTGCTTCTGTCCCAGGTCCGCAGGTAAGGCTCATCTGTCCGTCCGCATCTCGGTTTAAACACTGCTCACTGCCCGCTGCCGGGAGGGCCCCCCTTCTGTTCTAACCAGCCTTGGGCCCTTGGCAAAATCACTTAGACTGTCTGGCCTCTCCATTTTCCCATCCGCACGATGCATCCAGATCCAATTTTACTGAATACTTTCTGAGGGTAGTGAGGCAGGAGATTCCCCACTTCTTCCCGGAGGGCCTCAAAACTCTTCTTTTGGGGGACTTGAAACTGTTCTTGTTTTCCATGTGAATTTTCCAGGCAATACCTCCTCGGAAGCACCAAGGAATCCGCTGCCTCCTTCCTCCTACCCCAGGGTACACAGTGAGATGAGCAAAGAGCCTTGTCACCTGGAGCACATTGTACATATTTATTATATTAATTTTGCATAATTCACCGAACTCTCTTTGAAAGAGATGTGGCTTCCCTTATTGAAAACTCTCTTTCCCATTCTGCACGTCCAGCTTCAAATGTCCTCCTCCCCTGAGACCCTTCCCGCCCAAACCAGTCCCCGCCTGGACCAATTCCCTTAGTCAGTGCTGGCCCCTGAGCTTTCATTCCCTCTGGTCTCTCCACCGAGAGACCCTGAGGTTAGGGACGATGTCACCCGTTTCTTTTGTGGGTCCCCACAGAATCTGGAGGGATGAGTCAAAAAATATTTTTAACAGAAAGCTGTCGATGTGAAGAACAAAAATCTCTGTTCCTCAAAGGAATCAGGCACAGAGCCTCCTGGAAGTTTGGCAGCTGGTACTTGATTTGACAATGAACTTTCCCAGGTTCATTTCCCAATGACCTTTCATGAGAGGTCCGATGAGTGGGTGTTGCTACAATCTGTACAGTGGTCTTTGGTAATGTTTTGAAAGAAGAAGTGGAGTTTTCCTTAGTTTTTGTTTGGTTTCCAGTTTAATTAAAAATACGTATGTTTTATGTACAGTTTGCGAGTCAGTGTAGGAGTATGGCCCATGATTTTGGGGACTTTCAGACACCTGCTGTAGGCAGCTTCTGAGCATTTCTTGGAAACCGTGGTACGGCCTTAGGGCCCGGTGATAAATGGGAATAGGGGAAGCAGGGGTCACTCACAACCATCGGCAGGTGACGATCTTTCACATTTGCTTCTTGGTCATTCCACACGACAGCCCTACAAAGTGGTCAGGACAGATGCCCTGACTTTACATGAGGAGATTGAGACCCAGAGAAGTTACTGTGTGGGAGGCCACCTAGCTAGTCAGAATCAGAGCTGGGCTTGGAACAGGGGTCCCAGACTTCCAGCCCAGTGCTTGCCCTCTACACTCACCTGGATGTCACAGGCAGATCCTTTGAGGCCACCAGCTCTTAGTGTGAGTCCATGGGTGGTGGTGAAGGTGACTTGCAGGCTGGAAGCATGTCGGTCTTCCCTCTGCCCCACAGAGCGCGGGAGAGTCAGCCTTGGGCCCCTATGTGTGAGTGTGGCTTATGCCCCCCCACTCCTTCCTGTTGGTGTTGTTATAAAAGCCAACATGTTCATTGCAGATCTGGAAGAAAACAGAAGAGCATAAAGAAGCAAATGAAAATTGCCCACTCATCCCGCCATCCAGAGTGACAAACTTGAAACGTTTGTGTATTTCCTGCTAGCCTTTCCTGTGTATAATTTATGACGTTGCAACCGTAACATCTATGTGGTTCTGTAGCCAGCTTTTGCCCACCAGGCTGCGGTTGGGAGCATTTTCCACCATCCTTAAATAGTCTCTGAAACATGGTGGGTGATGGCTATGCAACCCCCCGTCAGGGGGCCCTATCATCTTTTATGTGTCACATCTCTCTGGTGGCTGGTGGGGTGTGGGGTTTCTGGGCTGCTTCCTCACCGTGTCTGGGCATTTGCAGTGGACTCTCCCTCTATGGGGGGATGTGACCGTGAAGGCTTGGGTGCTGGGTAGGCGGGAAGCAGGAGGTGGGAGGGTCCTGCCTAATTGGACCGGTAATCCTGGGAGAGACAGGTGCTCAGGTGAGCTCCCTGAGAGGGCGGACAGGAAGGTGGACATAGCAGGTGGAGTGTGGGAGGCAGAGCCAGGTGTCCTCAGTGATGCTGTGGGCGTGGGACATGGGGGCCTGGAGAGACACGCTCAGCTGAACTACCGGTGTGGGGCTGAGAGATTGTGGTTTCACTTTATTCCTGCCCTGGGTGAAAGCCCCCCCCCCCCCCCCCCCCCCCCAGTGCTCCAGAAATTAAACTCAGGGATTCCAATCCAGGGCGGTGGCTGAAGGGGAGGTGGTGGGCAGGGGGCCAGGCTTGGCAGGGAGGGGGAATGACCTCATCTATACCATTTGCCGTGGACAGGTGGGACGCATGGCAGGGGGTGCCTAGAGAAGGAGTTAGCAGCCCCTGGGTTCCCAGGGTGGCATTGTCTCTACAGGCCATCCGGCCTACCTGCACCCCAGTCCTTCCCTCTGGCTGCTGCCACTTCTCCGGTTTCTCTCCTTCAGCCTCCCAAGATCCCATCTGCTGGTTTCTCTTTCTGGTCTTTCCTTTGTCCACCTTTTCTTTCCTCTACATTAAAAAGAATTGAAGTATAACTTATATGTAGTAACGTGAACACATTTCAGATGTACTACTTGATGAGCATTTATAAATGTGTATATGTGTATGAACATCAAACCAGAGAACATTTGCAGTACCCTAGAACGTTCCCTTGAGCCTCTCTTAGTCAATAGCCTTGCTTCCCCAAGGCTAATCACTAGCCCAACTTCTAACAGCATGGATTATTTGTATCTGGCTTTGAGCTTGTATAAACAGAATCATACAGTAAGCCTTTCGTGGCTGGCATCTTTCACGTGATCTGGGAGATTCATCCATGTGCTTGACTATATTCCTGTTTTTCATTGCTCTGTACTATTCCATCGTGTGCTTAGTTCGTAATTTACGTATCTCCACTCTGCTTCCGTTGAACGTCTGGGCTGAATCTGGTGATTGGCTATTATGGATAAAGCTACTCTGAATATTTGTATACATGTCTTTGAGTGGACACAGGCACCCATTTTGCGTATATGTGAACACACATACCACATACACGCACGCGTGCACACACACACACACACAAATTGCTGGCTCATCGGCTACATGAATGATTAGCTTAATGAGGCATCCTCCAAACATTTCCCCAAAAGGGTTATGCCTTCTCGCCTCCTTTTTTTGCTTTGGAAATTCCACCTGGGCTTCTAGGCCCGTCTCAAATGCTACCTTGCCCGTCATCTTGATGGATAACAACACCCATCATTCAGGTGTCAGCTCTACAAGGCAGGATTGTGTCTCGCCTCTTTACTGCTCTGCCTCCTGGCCAGGAACATAGTGGGTGCTTAATAACACCCGTGGTTGAATTTATGTGCCTGGCACTGTGTCAGAGCCTCACATAGATTATCTAAGGTAAGTGACCAGCCGGGAAATTCTACAGGTGAGGAGACAGGCTTGTCTAGGAAGCAGCAGAGGCCCGCAGCACCGCCTTTCCCCGAAGCCTGCGCTCATTCCACAGTTCCTGGCGGCATGTGTTTGCAATTTCTTGCTCTTTTTCAGCTCGCCCACTTTGATTTCACTCGGCCTCATATTCTAGTCCGGGGGTTGTTGAAGTAAATCTCGTGGGTGACCTAGTTAGCTTGTGACCCAGCCAGCTCTTGGAGGATCCGCCAGCTCTGTCTTCATCCTGAGTCTGTGCCCCAGAAGCAGGGAATTTCAGGCTGGGGTATGGGTGGTAAGGCTGCAGAAACCCACTCAAATGAAATCAAAGCCCTCTCTTAGTAGGGCCAACATTCGTATCTCATTTTTACCTTTTCAAAGCCCCTCTTCGTTGATTGTGACACTCCCTGGAGATCACAGCCTGGGCATCATCATTTGCATTTTCTGACTGAGAAGAACAGAGCCCAGGGAGGTGGTGTGATGTGCCCAGAGTTTACCGTGTTGCTTGGAGAAGAGCCGGGGGGAGCCTTGAACTCTTGCCTTCCGGCCATGTGCTGTAAAGTGTGGCAGGGTGTGCTGGGAGCTGATAGAGAATCGGAGTTCAGCTCAAAACCCAGCCAGGCTTGTCCCAGGGCTGCTTTGGGAAACCAGAAAGGCTCTTTTAGGTCATCGATTTACTAAATGGTTTTTTAGAGCCCTGGAAGTTTTGCCAAGTGTCTCAGGGGCAGCTCCGGGTTAAAGGTCACAGGGGAGGCTTAGAGGAGGGGGCACTGTCCGTGGTGCTGAAACAGGACTTGGCTGTGGGGAGGTGAGGGAGGGAAGCAGTGTTGGCCTTAAGGGCGCTTATGGCTTCCCAGGAGGTGCTATCCTGCCAGTTTTGGTGGGAGCTGGGCATGTGGCCGGGCAGACGGTGCGGGTGCCTTGATATTTTAATTGAAGCCTGGAGACACGGTTGCTCTGTCTACTGCGCTAACAATGTACGGAATAAATAATTCAGCAGTGGTTGTGTTGTGCCTGCTGTCCTCACCCATGGGGGTGGCCACGCTCGTGCTCATACGTGCAGGCTGCCGGGCTGGGCCAGGAGCTGCTATTATGGGCTGGACCATTTTAACAGGGCCCTGGCCACCTCTCAACCCTGGTGAATTGGTTTCCTCCCAGGCACCCCCCCAAGGAGAGGTTAGTGGAACGTGGGGCCAACTGCTCCTGTGTGTCACGATTAAGTGGCACTTAAAGGTCCGTTTGTCCTCAGACTGGCCTGAAATGCCAGCAAACTGGAGGAAAGGCCCCTCTTAATGGGCACTCTCCCTGGGCTGTGTTTGAACTGGTTCCATTTGATTCAGCAAATATTTATGGAGCTCCAAGTTTATGCAAGATACTGGAGCAGGTGGTAGGAATGGGAGAGATTGCCAGAGTGAATTAATCTGGGTCCTTCCTGGATGGGGAGGTGTGACATACATGCAATTTTGTCATAGCTCAAGTTGGGGTGTAGGAGGGCTATGGTGGAGGTGCAGGTGAGGGTCTGTGGGGCCTCAGGAGGGAGAACTCGCTTTGGACAGGGCACGCATGCGGTGGCTGCCTGGAGGAGGTGGTCAGTGTCCTGCAGGCAGAAAAGGAGCCATGATAGTGCTCTAAGTGGAAAGAGCAGGTGTAGCTGGAACTTCGGGTGTGTCTGGTATGGAAGCAGTAAGGCTCATGGCATGACGGCAGGAAGGTTGGGTGGTGGATGAGTGGAGACGGCTCGGATGAACTGGGGGTTTAGGCAAAGGTGTGGACTTGATCCTGTAGAACAGTGCCCTGGCTAGATTTGGGGATTAGAAATATTCCTTTGGGTGTGGAGTGGAGGGTTGGTTGTAGGCTGAGGACTTAGTCTGAGAGAGTGATTGGGAGACCAATGAAACAGTTCAGATTAGAGGCAATGATGGCCCGAATGGTGGCCTTGGGCATAATGTCATTCATTCATTCATTCATTCATTCATTCATTCACCAATCAGATTAGTGAGCCAGATGTTGGGCTAGGCTGGAATACAGCAGTGAAGGAAAACACATACAGTCCTTGCCCACATGGAGCTGACCTTCTACAGGGGGAGAAAGATAGTAAACAAGATAAGCAATAATTCAAGTGGTGACAGGCGCTGGGGAGGAAAATTGCATAGGGTCGGAGTTTTGAAAGTGACGGAAGAGAGGAAGGGCTCTTTTCTTGTTTTTTTGTTTTTTTGTTTTTTTAATTTATTTGTTTATTTTGAGGGAGAGAGCACAAGCAGGGGAGGGGCAGAGAGAGGGAGAGACAGAATCCCAAGCAGGCTCCACGCCGCCAGTGCAGAATTCCGTGCAGGGCTTGACCCCATGAACTGTGAGATCGTGACCTGAGCCAAAATCAAGATGCTTAGCTTGCTGAGCCACCTGGGGGGCGGTGGTGGGGGTGCAGGAAGGGCTCTTTTAAACACGTGGTCAGGGAGAGTGTGTTTGAACATAGACCCAGGAAAGTAAGGAAGGGATCCAGGTGGCTGGATGGTGTTTGGGTGGAGGGCACAGCCAGTGCAAAGGCTCTGAGGCCCTCTCTGGTTGCCCTGTATAGACTGGATTTGCAGCATGGGCAGTGGCAGGCAGGCACGGAGGAGCTTGTAATAACCCTCCACCCCCTTCCGTCCCTCTCTCCTCCATTCTTCTCCCCCCTCTTCTCCCCTCCTCCCAGGGAGACAATCAACCCCCAGTGTTCCTCCACAGAAAGCCCTGGGGTGGCTTCCCGCAAACCTGGCAATACCCATGAGCCCTGCCCTACCCCCCTGGGCCCCAAATCCCAGCCCACCAGCACCGAGACCCTCAGCCACAGCCAGATGCGCCCAGGGTCCTCTCTGAGCCTCAGCTTGTCTCCCCCTATAAAAGTGAGCACCAGTGACAAATACCTCCCTCACCCGGTTGATGTGAGGTTTAAATGGGAGAATGTATGTGGAAGCTGTAAATGGAAGGCAATTATTCTTACAGTTTTCAAAGCCAGAGGGAAAGACCAAAGAGAGTGGTCGAGGGAGGTCCCTGAGAGTAGTTATTTAGGAGCCTGTGACTCTAAAAGGTGGCCTGGCACAAGCAGAAGTGAATTCAAAAGCTGCAATGAAGAGAAATCTGGGGAGGCAGCTGCCCAACAAACTGCCGGTGGAAGTCGAGGGCGTGGGGCGCGTTCTTGGCCCAAGGGCAGTGCAGTGACCTGTGGTGCTCCTTCCCCTGCATGGGAAGTCCTTCCTCAGCTTGCCCTGTGCCCTGCGCCCCCTCCAGCCCCTTCCTCCCAAGGCGTTGTGGCCAGGATGGCGTTTCCAGCTGGAGCCATGGGTATCAAGGTATCCTCATTTGGGTGAGGGGATGCTCATGGTCCCCACCTTCCACACCGAGGCCCTTCTCCCCCTCTCAGGGAAACTGGGGAGTCTCCCACCCAACCATAGGAACCTCCCTCTGTCCCATCTCTGGAGGGTGGTTGAGTTAACTGCTGTTCATATTTTTGGCAGAGGGCTGGCAGTGAGACCCAAACTGGGAGTGCGCTAATTGAGGGGTTCCTTCTGGGGAAATCCCTGTGATTGGCATCCGGGAATCATGGATCTGCTGCGGTCCTCCCAGTCGTCCTCCCAGAGGCACAGCTTATAGAGCTGTAAGCGGGAGACACCTCCTCCCTGGGGCGGGGGAAGAGGACAAAAAGAAAAGGCCTGTTTAATTTAATTCCCTGTTTTATTGCTCGTTGGATAAATAACCTTCATTAAGATGGAAGGTGGGGGGATGGACAGGGAGAAGTTTGATTAATTTCGAGCTGGTTTCTCGTTTGTTAATATTCTCCCAGTTCAGCAGGATTATTAAAACAAATTACAGATACTGCTCTCTCCTCCCTAGGCTGGAGCGGGGCTTGGCTCACAGGGAGTGATCCTGCTTCCCTCACCCCACTTTCCACTACAGTTATACATAAGGTGCAGCTTGGGGTGAGGGAAGAGGCCTCCCCACCTCAGGGTCTCTGGTCAAGGCCCCCCTATTTCATGTTGGGGTTTTTGTGTCCCCACAGCCTCATGGAAGAGCTCGACAATCAGGAAAAGCAGCATGGGGGTGCTGGCCAGGACACCCTCCCCGCAGCAGAGCCAGTGACCCGGGGAAAGTTGGTGCCTGGGGCGGGGGGGGGGGCCTGCCAGCCCCAGGGCCCACCCCTGGTATCTGTGGGAGCAGGCCAGGCGGGCAAGTAGATTAGGCGGGCACACAGCTTCTGGGCTGCCCCACGCTGGTGCCCAGTCTCTCAGTCCTGCTCCACCCCCATGGCCCCCTGGCCACTGCCTGTTCAGACCCTTTCCTGGCCCATCCGCTTTCGCCCACCTTGAGCTCTGCCCCTGCCAGGCTGGATCTCCCACTGGCTCCATCCAGTCCTGCAGAAAAACTGCCACCTGCCGGGTGTTAATGAGGGATAGCAGGTCAGCACTTTTCCTGCTCACCCGTGGGCAGTTAAGAGTTCCAGCTGCTTGATGGGCACCTGGGCAGGGCAGTGACTTTTGGGGGGGTGGTTATGAACACTCTTTTGTGTTCCCCAAATGTACTGTGAATGCTGACTCTGCCAGTTTTGACTGTACCAAAGTGTGTGTGTGTGTGTGTGTGTGTGTGTGTGTGTGTGTGTGTGTGTATGTGGAGGGGGCGTGGGTGAGTACTTGAGTGTGCATGCGTGTGAATGACTGAGCCTTTCCGGGATATCCCTGCAGCACGCACATATGTGCAGGTCCTTCCATTTGAATGGGCTGACTCTGAGCCCGCTGGGCCCTGGCAGGGCTGAGTTCTGGTGCGTCTGTCTGTCTGTATGTGTGTTTCCTCCTTCCTGGCCCCTGCCACCATCAGCTGATACTCTGGAGCATGAGATTGGACTGTCCCGAGCTGTCCACCTGGCCATGGCAGCCCCACGGGTGATTGAAGAGAAGCCTGCCTCTACTTGGCTCCTTGCAGCCTGTGGGGCACAGGGTTCCCCTGGAGAGGGGCCATTTCCTGTGGGCTCCCGACTCTCCACACCCCCAGCCCACCCTGGAGGGCCTTCCTGCTGTCTCCCCCATCTCCAGGTGGGAGCTGGTGGGACGGGCCAGGGGAGGGGCAGCACCTCTGTCTCCAACCCTGGGGGCCTTGGTCTGTGCGGCTCACAGTCTGTCGGGGCTGCCGATCCTGTGAGGCACAGCCAGAAGATTGAGGCAAAGAGAGATAAGGGCAAAGGGGATAAGGGCCACGGGGGAGGGGACGGGGCACGGGGTGGGGCTGCTTTAGGCGAGCTGTCCGGTGACAGTGTCTCTGAGCAGTGACATTTGGTCGGAGGCGTGGATGGAGTGAAAGAGCATGCTCTGTGGCTCTGTGGGGATAAACCGGCTAGGCAGAGGACACGCTGCTACAATGGCTGAGAGGCTGGGCTGCGCTTGGATGCTCAGGGACTGTTTAAGGAGGGCAGTTGGGGGGGGGGGCGGCGGTAAGAGTGGAGGTTAGCGGGGCAGCAGGGCCCACACAGGGCTTGGGATTTCCTCCCAAGAGGGAGGCCGGGGCTGGGGGAGGGAGTTGGGCAGAGAATGGTGTGGCCTGACTCCTGTGTTAAGTGGTGGTCCTGCCTGGGTGTGCCCCGCTGTGCCCCCTGTGTGTGCGTGTGTGCACAGTGTGTGGACCTAGACCACCAAACGAAGAACGGGCCAGATGGCCAAGCAGGGCTCTGGGTAGGGGTGTAAATGTAGTAGAATCAAGGAGCCCTGGGAGGCCTTCCATCTGGGGGCACAGGCTGGGGCTCTGTGGTTCCAGAGAACCACACAGAAGCACATGAAAGGACAGAGAGACAGATTTCAATTCAGGGTCTCGAGAAGCCTGGCAGATACTGGAGCTGGGATGGGCGACCTTGTGAAGTGGTGAGCTGCCTGTCCTAGGAGGTGGGTAAGCACAGACCCCTGTCAGGGGCACTGGAGGGGACAGTCCCACCCTCCTCATCTAAGAGTCTCTGGTTAAAGGCTCCCTCTTCCAGGTAACATGGGTGGCTTTGAAAGAACTCACTTTGATCCCAGCGATGGGGATTCTGGCCCCCGTAGCAGGTGTTGGGAGATGCTTGGGGAACTCGGGCTGAGCTGCTCCTCTCAATTTACCCTATGGATGCCCACTGTCCGCTGGCACCGAGGGGGGACCCGGCGTTCCCCGCTGTGATGGCGGCAGGACCCTCCTCCAGGCTCTGCTACCCGAGGCTCCCCCAGTGGGACCTGCTGAGGCCTGGGTTAATGGGCAGAGCTTTGTCAAGCCTGGGCATTCTGGGGCAGGGGCCTGAGTGGGTGAGACAGAGTGGAAGGGGCCAAGATCCACTCAGGGCTTCCCTTTCAGAGAGCGGTGTCAGCTCAGATTACCAGTTGCTGGAAACTGGATGCATCGGGCTGGGACAGGGAGGGCCTGTGGGCATCTCCTGCCTGTCCCCTCATTGTCTAGACAGGACCCAGACGTGCTGCTGGTTCCTGCCGTGGGCTCTGTCTCTGGCATTGAGGGGCCTGGGTTTCAATCAGTAAGCAGAGCGATTGAGGGAGGATGACTTCTCCCCCAGTCTCCAAGTTTTGCCTAAAAAATTCAGATAATAATGTCTACCTTGAAGGGTTTTGTTAGGAGTAAATGGAGGGAGGTAATGATAGAGAGCACTGTCTGGGGTCGGTCCGCTGGAGGTGACCTCGTGACCAGTGATGGAGGAGGAATGAGAAGGGAAGGAGCCAGTACAGGTATCTTAAAGAACAGGTTTGCTCAGTGGGTGGCCAGGGCCCAGGCCACTGGGGACTGCTGGGACACTGCCTAGAGCAGGCCCTTGGTAGCAGGCAGGGACCGTGCTATCCCCCACCGCATCTACTACCTGGCACATTGTGGGCAGGAGGAATGTGGTCGCGGGACTCAATGGCACATTTGGAGGTTTCTGCAGAAGGTGGAAATAGAAGGGTCTGGGGACAGACCCACCCCAAATCGCACCTGCTTCCCTTCTGGAGAAGCTGGGGCCTTCCAGGCTGGAGGCTGAATCTCCGGGCCGAGAATTGCAGGAGGCAGCCACAGCAGAGCTTGGAGGGTCTCCGAGACCATTCAGTCCAGTCCTTATTTCCATGGGGAGGTAGGACAGCTCAGCTGTAAGGGCGCAAATCCCTGCTTGGCCACCTACCAGACGCCTGTCTTTGGGCAAGTAGTTTGACTTCTCTGGGCCTCAGTTCCCCCATCTGTAAAATGGGCGAAATGCTGGTGTCTCTGTCTATGACGGGATTCTGGTGAGGACTAAACAAATTAATGCTAAGAACAGAGCCTGGCACGTAGTAAGTGCTCAGTAGATGTGACCTGTTACTGTAGTTACGATTCTCAGACGAGAAACCTGGAGCACAGGATGGAAAAGCGTCTAGTGTTGAGGCCGCGTGGTGAGTTGGTGACAGACCAGAATTCAGGTTCTTTCCATCGTGGCAAGCTCACAGAGCTGCAGAGGGCAATGGAGGTGAGACGCAGGGGTGGCCTTTTCCTGCTCTGGGCCTCGTCCCTGGCCGCCTCCTCACCCTGCCTATGTCACTGGGACAGCTGGAGAATCCCCTGGGAGCCTGCTTATCTTGAAGGGACGGGCTGGGGTCGGAGGGGAAGCAGGCACCTGGTTCCTGTCTTCTGGCTCCTTTGGTTTTTTTGGAGAGCTTAGGGTTTAGGGCAGGGCTCACGAAGTGTCACAAGGAAAGAGATACTTGGGAGGGCTTGTGGGGAGGTCATACTCGTCTCCATCTCCACAGGAAGCCCCTGGCCCAGCTGCCCTCACCTCTCACCTGGACTAGTGCAGTGGCCTCCCCACTGCTCTCCTGGGTCCCCATCTTGCCCCCAGGCCTGTTTTCTGTACAGGTGCAGCTCGGGTTCTATTCTCCCATCTTCTGTGTGATTTTTTTGCCTTTCCTTGAAACTGCTGTGGGCTCTTGGCCACAGGGCCTTTGCACTTGCTGCTCCCTCCTGTCCAAGATGCTCTTTCCTTTTCCCTCTTCACCTGGGTATTGTCTATCCATCTTTCAGGTGTCAGTTTCCTGCCTGTCCTCAGGAAGCCTCCTCGGGTGCCCTGACCAGATCCAGGCCCTTATTCCAGGCTGTCACAGGCCCCTTGCCTCTTCCGGCACATCTGACGTGATTATGTATGTGTGTTTCTGGTTAGAGACCATTTCTCCTGTTGGACTCAGCTCCATGAGGACAGATATTCGATGTTCACTATGGCATCCCTGGTGTCTGTCATGGTGCCAGACACATCGCGAGTGCTCAGTAAACATATTTTGCATGAATGCATGATGGGGTGGGAGGCCCATATCACCTCCACCTTTGCCAGGGGCCAAAGCCCTCATGTTGCAGGCTGACGTGGGGCTTCCACAACAAACATCCCCCAGGAGGGCACCCTGGGGTGGAACACCACCCAGAGTATACCCGCACGTGGGCCCCTTCCTGAGGGTGCCAATAGAAGATGATGGTTCAGATTGAGGGGCTGCTGGGGACAACGGTGGGGGCATCCGGGGATCAGAGAAGCTGTGGAGGGTGATGACACCCCCCACAGACTGGGTGCTCAGCAGTCTGTTCACCCCAGGGCCCCACTGGAGGCAGTGCTGGGTCAGTGGGGTGGGCAGGGGAGGGATGAGCCCTGTCAGTGGCCAGCCAGCGCCACCCCCTGCCCCCCCGTGGTCTTGGCTAAATCATTGCCACTTGGCCTGTCCATTCTTCAGTTTCCTCATCTGGCCCAGGCCAGTGGTCTTCAGACTCTTTAGAAGCAGATACATTTCACCAACAGAATCATGTAGAGAAACTCACTTATGAAAATTAGGTAGAAGCAGACTGCTGCTCTAGTTCATCTGTTTGTTCATTGGTCATTCGTATTTATTTGCAGAACCTGGAAAATCAGGGCTTTGGTGCCAGGCACGGTCCTAAGTCCTGGGGCTCTGGCAATGAGCGAGGCAGACAAAAACCCCTGTCCCCGTGGGACCGACACTCCAGTGGGGAGGTAGATGATCAGGAGGACGCGTGAATGAAACGTGTAGTGTCACAGGCGGTGGTGAGTGCACACCCTGTGCAAAGGTCCTGGGGCAGGCTCCTGCCTGGTGTGTTGGGAGGAAGAGCGTGTGGCCCAGGTGGCTGGAGCAGAGCAAGTGAGGGAGAGGGTAAGTGGGCGGTGAGGGCAGGAGGCTAAGGGGGCAGACTGCGTAGGGCCTAGTGAGCCATTGAAAGATGTTGGCTTTCACTCTGGCTGAGATAGGAGCCTCTTGAAGAGAGGAGGGACATGATCTAACTTGGGTTTTAGATGGGTCCCTTGGGCTGCCGGCTAGGGACTGGACTCTGTGATGGGAGGCGGCGGTGTGGGAGGTGGGGGGCCAGCGAGGAGGCTGCTGGGATAGTCCAGGCCAGAGATGCTGGAGCCGAGGCCCAGGGTGGTAGTGGTGACGGAGTTGAGCCGTGGTTGGGTTCCGGATTTTTTTTCAAGGTGGAGCCAGCAGCATTTGCTGAGAGAAAGAGGAATCAAGGATGTATTCGGTACTGTGGCCTGAGCAGTAATTACCTGGCTAGGAAGGACTTCGGGAGGTTCTGGGGGCCCCCCTAGATGGCCATGGGGAGCAGGTAGTGGGCGGGAGCCTGGAGTTTGGGGGTGTGTTATCAGGTTATGGGGTGGCCTGGGAGTGAGTGGAGAGAGAGGGTGGAGGACCGAGTCCGGCTGAAGAGGGGCTGTCTTAGAGGGAGGAGGGCACCAGGGAGTTGCCAGGCAGCCAGGTGGAGGGACTGCACGGTCAGATGTCGCTGTGGGGCCAAGTAGTGTGAGAACTGGCTGGAGGGCTCAGGCCGAGAGCCCCCAAACCACAGCTTGGCACCGTGGCCCGAGGATCGCCTGGCTTTGCCTGCTCGGTCGCACGTTCCTTTTGCTCTGGTCTGGGCCCCCCTCCCTTACCCGGGGCTCTGGCCCCCTGTCCCCAGCGAGAGCCCTAGAGCCTCTGTGGGGCCTCCCCCCGCCCCTGCCAGCCTGGCTGTGGCCCAGGCAGTGATATAAATCAAATGGAGTGATGGTGATGTGACTTTTATCGGCCTATGTGTTCAATAATGTTAATACATCCCATTATATCATATTATAGTAATACAGAGCCGTATATTACACATGGGCGCAGCATGTTAACTTGGGAGAACACTTGGGCAGACGCTGTGGTTAATTTTCCCTCCGCTTGGCTGTGCCCCCATCGGCGCTCAGTGTGCATGAGGAGGACAGCAGGTGTAGTTACGGACCCCTCAGGCGTGCCCCACTCACTGAGGTTGTCCCAGCCTTGCCTCCACTTCCCGCAGCTTGGGGGGGCAGATGTCACTCCTGTGCTGTGGAGGCCCCTCCCTCTGTCCTTACTTCCTGAGTCCAGTAGGCAGAGGTCATTAACCTCCCCCCCCCCCCCGAACAGATGTGGAAACTGAGGCTCAGACATGGGAAGCGGTGTGCTTACCGGACGTGGAGGGGAGAGACCTGGAGCGGGGACTCTTGACTCCCCATCCTGGCCGCTTCGCGGGGTGGGGGGATGGTGTGGACAAAGGGCAGGAGCCGGGAGTGAACGTGGAGCGCGTGCCAGGTGCAGCAGGCCCTCAGGGGCTGGAGTCAGGTAGACCTGGGTTCAAGTCCCACTTTGCCACTTGTTGTGATTTTATTTCTGGATGTTCTAAGGCCTCTGTTTCCTCTTCTAAAAAACAAAGGCAATAAAGAGCATTCACTTCGTGGGGTTACTGTGTGGGGATTAAATGAGATAATCCCTGTGAGGTGCCCATCATGGGCTGGGTGCTCATTAAGCCACAACTACCACGCCTGTTATGATGACGACCAACACCTAAGCAGCCTCTCGCCTGCTGCACCCCCGGCGCCCCCCCCCCCCCCCCCCCCCCAGCCCTGGCCCTCATGTCTCGCCCCCGCCAAGCCCGTTATACGTGCCCAGAGCACTTGAAGGTTGGCCCCCTGGGCGAGTCTGGAGCCCTGCCCTTACCTGCTTGGACACTTGGGTGTAGCCTAGCGCCCAGTGCTGCCCAGCTCCCTGGCTCACAGGGAGGAAGCCCAGCTTTGCCATCAGGTGGGCCTGGGTGACCCCGGGGCTCCTCAGCCTTCTGAGCCGCAGCCACAGCTTCTCGTTAAAATAGGCCTACGGTTTCCTGTCTCGGGCCTGCGGTGAGAATTAACACAGGGAGAGCCCGTGTCAGCTGACGGCCGCCCCCGGGGGTGTGTGCCAGGGGTATCGTCACGACTCCTAGCGTCTTGGATGTCCGCTGCTCTCTTTCTAAAATTTAATATCCATCTTCCCACAGGAGCCTCAAAGTCAAATGTGCCCATTTGACAGATGAGGAGACGGAGGCTCACGGGAGGTGACTTCCCACAGGCCGCAGAGCGAGGCAGGGGGCTGCTTCTCACCTCCGGGATCTTGGGCTTTGAGCCCCTCTTGGAAAAAAGGGTGCAGGCCTTGTGGCCGCAGGGCCCCTGCCGGGTCCTTGGCCCGTCCTCTCTAGGCCTCTGGGCTCCTTCGTCCCCTAGCCTCCCCCGCCCATATGTATCACTCTTGACAAGGTTACGGAGTCAGCATGTAAAACCTGCACAAGTGAGTGTAATTTATTGATCTACATTTTGCTTATGAAATAGGACAAGTGCTGATTGAGGATCTTGTTTGCTCTCGCCCTTGCACCGCGCGCTCCCCCGCCTGTGCTCTTATCGGCGGTAATTCCTTGGAGTCTGCATCCGAGCGGCTCCTTTGTCAGCCGGCCGAGGCCCTCCACTCTGCGCCCTCTGTTCTTCTCCAGCCTCTGTGCCTTATCGTGCCCCATTTTTTCCCGGGCTCCTAAGGAAACATATAATGTTTAAAAGAGTGAGACAAGGGACTGAATAAAGCACTTTCTCGGGAAATATTTGTTCAAAGTCCTGTTGCCTCATCTGTCTGGTTCTCTCCTGGAAAACATAATTCAGAACAGTCCTGGAAATTAATCCAAGTGTCCGCTTGCCTCCTGATAAGAGGCTGGGTGGGCCCCGGGGAAGGGGAGACAGAGGTGGGTGTGGGACAGCCCCACAATGATTGCCTTCGAGGGTGCTGCTGTGAACTCGGGGTGGGGGTTGGGAGGGGCGGGCACAGCAGGCCCTGGAGGTGAGGGACACCCCACTGAGCCCTGGGGAGGGAGGGGGGAGACCTCAGAGCAGCGTCTGTGTGCCTGGCACTGCTGTGGAGTGGCCAGCTTCCCCAGGCAAAGCGGCAGACCATGCAAGCATGGGAACTCGGCCACTGACCAGCTCCGTGACCTTGGCAAAGCCTAGGGCTCTGAGCTTTGGTCTCCTCACCTTGTCTAAGGTGCTTACGACCCCATGGAGCGTGTCCTCAGGCTGCTTGTGTGGCAAGAACGAAGTGGCCCCTTTGCTTATTGGGCACCTGCCCTGTGCCAAATCTGTGCCGGGCGTCCTGTGGGGAATGAAGGAAAGGTCCCTGGATTCATGGAGCTGCCGTTTTAGGAGGAGGTGGATATTAAGTGGAAAAGTAAGCAAATGTTGAGCACGTTAGAAAGCGATCATTGTTCTGAGGAAAATCAAAGCAAGGAAAGTGGAAATGGGGTGCAGGGTAGGGAAGTAGGATTGGTCCTAAAAGGGGTGGTTGGGGAAGGCCTTCCTTGAGCAGTCTGTCTGTGAGGGAGGGGCCACATACAGATCTGGGGGAAGAGCATTCAGGCAGCGGGGAACAGCCAGTGCGGAGGCCCTGAGGCAGAGTGTGCCTAGAATGTTCAGGGTTCGGCAAGGAGACTGGTGTGACCAGAGCCAGTGAATGCCGTCAAGCTGGGAGTGGCCGGAGGTGAGGTCAGAGGTAACGTGTGGAGATGCTTTGTTACAGTGCCAGGTACTATGGATGATTTTGACAGACTGCCTTGAGCTGAGCTGTAAAAGGCATTTTTTTTAAATTTTTTTTTTCAACGTTTATTTATTTTTGGGACAGAGAGAGACAGAGCATGAACGGGGGAGGGGCAGAGAGAGAGGGAGACACAGAACCGGAAGCAGGCTCCAGGCTCTGAGCCATCAGCCCAGAGCCTGACGCGGGGCTCGAACTCACGGACCGCGAGATCGTGACCTGGCTGAAGTCGGACGCTTAACTGACTGCGCCACCCAGGCGCCCCTGTAAAAGGCATTTTATTATCACCTGACAGGGTCTCCCAAAGGGAAGCTGGCATGCGAATTTTGCGTGAGGAGGGGAGGTCTGTTATTTCTCCTGTCTCCTTCCCACCTTAAACACCCCAGTCCTTCCTGCTATGAGATGATGTGAGTTGTCTCCAAGCTGTCTCCCCATTATGATGCCAGGAGAAGGAGGCCACTTGTGACTGTGGGGCCGTGTCACCCTGTGTGGGGTGGGACATGGGTAGTGGTCCCAGCAAGGGACCCCGGCCTGGCCAGTGGAGCTCTGGTGACACCGGAGGTGCCCACACATCCTGGCTCTGCCTGGGGCCTTGGGAAGAGAAGCAGGGGCCAGGAGCCCACTTTCTGGCAGCCTTGGGTGGGGTTGGTGATCCTAATTAAAAGCTTGGATCCAAAAGGCTTGATGGTGGAATTTCTAATTAAATCAATTTCATCTCGTCTGGGAGACAGAGGTTTGCATATGATAAGCATGAAATTAATAATTATGTTTAGAAATTAGCTGTTGCTCAAAGCAGAGCCATTTACACAACCCCTCTGGGGCCTCTGGCCCCCACCCCTGCCTGATCCTTTGTGTTGGAGACAGATGGGCCACTTCACCCCAGAGTGTGACAGCCAGGAGTGGAGGGGGGCACCGAGCTCGGTGGAGGCTGGTGGGAGGGGTAGTAGGGCTGGCTTCCTCTGCTGCTGCCCTAAGGACACTGCCCCACAGGAGATTCTGCGTGTGTGTGCGTGTGTGCCTGCACACGTCCGTGTAGACCCTCTTGTATAAGGGGGAAGCTGGGGTTTTATGTGACAGTTAGTAGCAAGGGCTCTGGAGCCTGTCCCTCTGGGTTCAAATCCTGCCTCGGCCACTTACTAGCTGTGTGAGCTTGGACAAGTGTCTTAACTTCTCTGTACCTCAGTTTTGGGGAACATGGGAAGAATAAGAGGGTCTACTTCCTATGGTTATTGTAAGATCAAAGGCGTTCAGGCATTTGTAACCACTTAGGACTGTTCTTGGCACATAGTAAACACTCAGTAAATGCTGGTTCTCATGATGATGATGATTGCGTGTGTGTGTGTGTGTGTGTGTGTGTGTGTGTGTGTGTGAGAATGTGATTCAATTCAGCCCCAACCAGTCTGTGCCGGATGTGAACCTGACACCTCCAGGCTCGTGAGTTGGAGATGAATAATAAGACACTTTCCTGGCTGTCCCGGAGCTAGAGCGTAATGCTTACGCCTCCTGCGTCTGTCAGCCTTGGTGAGGTTAGGTCGTGAGAACGAACCATCCTCAGATCTCCGTGGTCTAAAATACATAAACTAAATGCTTACTACCCCACATGTCTACGCGGGAGGGCTGAGTGTCCTGTCTCATCTCCTAGGCACCCAGGCTGGCCTGGGACATCGCTGGTCACGGTGGCAGAGGGAGCACATACCCTGTAGGGTCTCACAATGGCAATGAAACGCTCTGGCCCCGGGGCATTTTCTGCTCCCGCCTCGTTGGCCAGCGTAAGTCACAAGGCCCCAGCCAACCACCGGGGTCAGAGGGTTGAATTTTACCACGTGCCAGGAAGGCAGGGAGCTGCAAGTGTCCCCAGCGCTCTAAGGACAACATCAATTGTGTGCGCCTCCGTTTGTTATCAATTATCTCTCTCACTAGAATGTCTGTTCCCTGAAGGCAGGGATTTTTGTCTCTGTGTGTTCACCCCAGTGCCAAAGAGTGTGCAAGGCACCCAGTAAGCACTCCGTGAACCATTACCCAGTGGGTGAATGAACGAACAAATCATCAGAGTCTCCGGGGTGTGTGTGGGTGGGCGGGGGGGGGGGGAGGGGGTGGTGTGGGAGGGAAAGGCTGGGGGCCTTGGGAGCAGCCGAGGCAAAGGGACCACAGGGGCCTTGTGGGCAACTTTTACTGTCTTTTAAGATAGCATTTGCCTCCTGGGAGAGTCTGCTGCCCACTTCTCAGTCACGGTGAGGAGGTGCTGCAGGCCATGGTGTGAGAAGAAGAGGGGGCCTGTGTGAAGGCAGCGGAGGGCAGGGTCACCCTGTCTCCAGGCCTGGGCGGGGGCGGGGCGGGGGGCGGAGCCAGGGAGGCTGAGTGCCCTGGGCACCTAGACGCAGATTGGAGACTGTGGATGCAGCCCCCAGGCGGGGGCTGAGTGACTGACTGACTGCACTGGGGCACAGGCCAGCCCCGGGCCAGGCAGGGGTGCGTAGCGAGGCCCCCGAGTGACGGGATGCGTGGGGCTGGCGGTTGGTAGCGGATCCATGTCTGTAGAACAGGGTAGTGAGATCTGATTAATGAGGGCGTCCTGAAGTGAGCGGGGAAGTGGCCAGCGGCCCCCAAATGACCTACTGAGTGAGGAGAGGGGAGGCCCTCAGCTTGTGGGCCGAGAGGAGGCCCCGGGGTGGGTGGCAGACAGTCTTCCTACCCGGGGTCTATCCTCGTCCTTCCAAAGACCACCCGGATGCAGGGTCAGCCCCCTGCCCAGGGTGTCTGCCCACCTCCTGCTTCCTAGGCCTTGGGCCTCTGCTTCTCTGTTCCTTAGTAATTGGTGGAGGGGGCATCTCCGTGGGGAATGGGTGTGTGAGGCCTCCTCGTGGCTGTAGGGTCACTCTTATCCTCTGCTCTTAAACCCCGGGGTCCTTGTCAGAGGTGGGCCTGGTCAGGGTCAAGGGCAGGGGCCATCCGTGCCCCCTCCATGTGCTGGGTCCCCCCCGTACTGCTCCTCTCGTGTGTCCCTGCACCCCCCCCCCCGCCGTATCCCTGCTTTCTCGCTGTCACGACCCTGCCCAGCTGCTTTGAACCCCCCTTGACCCTGCACCCCTGTCTTTGTACCCCTTCAGTCTGTCCAAGCCCTCGTCCCCACACTGCCAGCATTTTCCCTCTCCACAGCCCCCCTGCGAGACCCCCAGTGAATCTCTTGTCGCCCCAAACCTGGCTTGTCAGCCCGGATGCATGTTACCCCGAGACCGCCTTTCCCAGCCCCCACCAGGCTAGTTCTCTGAAGGTGGGTTATTTAAATGGGCCCTGAGCACCTGGCTGAGAGGAGGGGCTTGGTGCCACGTGAGAGTGTGTGAAGTGCCTACTGTGTGCCCAGCGCTGAGTGAGACACCTCCTCCCCGCCCCTCCCGAGGCCCCATCGAGGGAGGAAGGGGAGGCTGGCAGTGTCTCCTCCGCTGGGCACTGTGTCTGCAGCAGGAGCCCCCTGGGAGACGACGGTGCACGGCTCAGGTGGCTGAAGGGGGCGGGGGCGGGGGACAGGGTCCCTCAGCCCTGACCGTGCAGGCCGGGCCTTTGGAAGCTGGCGTTCTCTCCTCTCACAGGCCCTCTGAACTACACATTCCTCCCCGTGCAGCTTTCATGTCCCTAAAAGCCTGGCTGCCTTTCATCTGTGAGGAAAATAGCTGATGCTGAGAGCCGGGCTGTCGAGGCCTCAAGCAGCCAGGATCAGAAGGGCGGGGAGCAGGCAGCCAATCCGGGGTCTGCCTGGCCCAATGCGGGGTCTCCCTGCTTCCCTGGTGAGAGGGGCTGCATCCAGCCACGTGGGGGCCCCCGAGGTCTGCCTGGGCCCTGGCCTGGCCGGCGGCCGGAGGTGGCCCCAGGGTCCCAGCTTCAATCTGTGGCTGCCTGGCCTGGCTTGTGGGTGGGGCAGAAAGAGTAGAGTCAGCTGGGACGGTGGGCAGGGCTTGAGGCCAGGACTCGGGGATAGTGAACAGGAGGCAGAGCAGCTCAGTCGGTGCCTTCTTTCTGATGTCTCCTGGCTGTGATGTTCAGAGGGTACTTTCCTCTCCCCGAGCCTCGGTTTTGTCATCTGCAAAATGGGCACGTTGGTCCTAGTTGCCTCCTTCTCCAAGGATAATACCCAGCAGTGCCCACGTGTCTGAAGCACTTTGCAAGTACTTGCTCGTGCAGTCCCTTCTGTTGTTACTGTGACTTCTTTATAGGGGAGGAAACTGAGGCCCAGAGAGGCTGCTCGCTTGCCTAAGGTCACAAAGCTGGATGACAAGGCTGGGTCATAGCACAGCCCTGCGCGTGCGCAGGCTGGCTCCGTAGTGTGCTAGAGCCTGAGCTGGAGCCGATGCTGTGCTGCGCAAAGCATTAGGGAAGAGGCAGAAAGGGGAGGTGCCTTTAAACACTAAAGCTCACAGGAAGAGGGTTGGGGTTATTGTGGTGTGGCCCTGGGGTATCCATGGTGATGGCCGTGGGCCCCTGGCTACGTGACTCAGGGTGCTGCAGGCCTTGCTGAGGTCAAGGTAGAGGCTTCATCCCTGACTGTTCTATAAACAGCCTTGAATGAAGTATCGGCTTTCAGGGGACTGTGCTCTGGTTGGCTGTTACGCGCTGGGGGTGTCCCACCTCCTACCCCCTTCTCCTCCTCTGGACGGTGTGGGACGTGGACCAGCCACTCTCAGGGAGTCCCTAGATTCTGCTAGACTGGGAGCCAGTGACCCCGAGTCTGCGCTGTGGGCACCCTGGGGCACTGCCTGCGTGTCTGGCTGTTTTGCCACATGTAGGTAGGTATGCGGGGCTGCTGACCTGGCCCCGGGGCAGCCTGAGAGCAAGTTCAGGCTCTCAGCACACATATGCGCACGGGGCTTTGCACTGGCTCTTCCCTCTGCCTGAAATGCCCTCCCTCCAATTACCCACATGGCTCCTTCCTTCACCTCCTTGGGGTCTTGGCTCAGATGTCACCTTATCAGAGAGACTTCCTCTGGCCCCTCTAACAGTCCCCTGCCCTGTTCTTCCTTTTTCTCATGGGCCCTTATTCCCGTCTAACAGCTTGGTATCCCCTTTCCATTGCCTGCCTGTGTCTCGACTGGGAGCCCCACGAGGACAGATTGTCCACCTGTCCATCGCCAGCACTCAGAACTATGCCTGGCAGGCGGGCGGTGCTCAGTGACTATTGGTGGGAGGAATGAATGAATGTACTGTGCGCTCGTGTGCTCGGGGCACATGCCCCAGCACGTGCATGCACACGTGGGTGCACACGCGCACATACACACACACACAGACAGATGCACTTGGCATTCATCTTCATTGTTGCTCAAGCCCGGAAGCAGCTTTTGTCTTTCCCCACGTAGCGTGGACCTCCTTGTCACTCTAGAAGCCTGAGAGAGAGAGAGAGAGAGAGAGAGAGAGAGAGAGACAGAGAGAGAGGGAGAGAGAGATTTTTTTCACCGCCTCCCTCTCTCCCCTCAGTCACTCATCCCTTCTGCAAGCGGGAGGTTCTGCCGGGTGCCAGCTCCAGACACACTGTGCGTCACTCTGGGGTGCCCCCACCTGCTCCTTCCAGGGGTGCAGTGGGTGTTGGGAGCAGTCCACTTTTCTCTGCATTTCCACAAGTAGCCCTGCCCAGCATGATGGGGGCATCTTAAAATGCCTGCTGAGTTGACAAGACCAGGCATCCTCACCCCAGGAGGACGTGCCTGGTGCCCCTGGAGCAGCCCTACTCTGTGCTGGGGGAGGTCTGAGCAGGCTCTCTGGAGCTCAGGGAGGGCTGCCTGGAAGAGGTGACAGGGGCCCTGTGGGCAGAAGGAGCCAGGCAGATGGACCGAGAGTAGGCCAGCCGTGGTTGGTCAGGGGCTGCTGGAATCCAGGTTGTGGCTGACCCTTGTGCTGGCATTGGCAGGGGCGTGGCCGCCCCCTCCCCTGTCGTGCTGCTGTTGGGAGAGGAGAGGACTTCTCTGAGGAGAATGTTAATCAAATGCCCCTCTGGCTTCAGCTGTGCTGCTGAGACAGAGCTGAGGAGGCATCAGTCAGAGCGCCCTTGGGCCAGGTTGTCCCAGTCACCCTGTCCCGGGTGTCCGGTGATGGGGGGGGGGGGGGTGGGGGGGGGGGGGGGGTGGGGGGGTGGGGGGGGTGGTCCCTGCGTCTCCCCATGCACTGCAGGCCTGGGTGGGGCCAGGGGGGAGGAGGGCCTTGGAGAGCCTGCGGGTCAGCATTCCAGGAGGAGGCCCCCCACCGCCAGGAGCACAGTAGTAACAGCACTGGGAGAGAGCTGGGGGAGGGACCCAGGGGGGGGGGCATGGGGATAGAGGGCTAAGGGAGGTGTAGCGGGAGGGATCATAGCCCACCTTTGGGCTAACCTTTTGAGTGCTTACTGCCTGCCCGCAGTTCCCGAAAATTCCCTCGTGTGACCCTCACGACCTCCCATTTGGCAGCTGAGAAAACTGAGGCCTGAGAGGTGAAGCAACTTGCTGGAGGCTTCCCAGTTGGTGGGTGGCTGAGCTGGGATTTGAACCTGAGCAGTTTAGCTTCCAAATCTCTGCGGAAACCACCCCGCTAGGAAACTCGGGTGGCCTGGAACTGAGGAGCCTTCAGACGGGGAGGAGGAGCTGGCCAGGGATTATCCCCTGACCCTGCTCAGGAAGCTGTCCCCTCCCTCCCAGCCACCTCAGGGCTGGATCCCTGTTCCAGGGTCTCAGGAATTGTTGGGGGCAGATCAGGGGCCCCTCCTGGGCTCCCAAAATCCGAGACCAGGGCACCCCTGCAGGCTGACTAACATGTACCCTGTGGGAACCCCATGCTTGGCCCTCCCACCCTTTGTGGGAATGGGGGCTCGTGGTGGGATAGGGGCCTGGGTCCTGCTCCCCGGACGTCCGTCTGTCTGGCTGCCGTCCCTGCCCATGCAGAGTGCCTGAACCGGAGGGGAGGTGGCTTGGAAGGAGGAATGAAGGATGAGTGAGAAGTTGCCTGTGGGAGGGACCCCGAGACCTCCCTGGGCTTCGTGCCCCTCTGCTGGGCGCAGTCCCTTTTGACACAAGCGCTGTGTTGGGTGGAAACATCAGAAGCAGGAGACAAGCTTCTTCTCATTAGGAAGAGAGCGGGTTCCTGGGCCTGTGATTAGCACTCCTCGCTGAGGCCCAGGCCCAGGCGGAAGCTGACAAACACCCCGGAAGCTGACAGACAACCTGTCTTCTCTCAGGGACCTGCTGGGACGGCAGGCTGGTAGGGCAGGCCCTGGCCCCACAGTCCCCACCACCTGCTCCAGCTCCAAATTCAGGGCACTTCTGTTCAGGGGGATGATTCAGGGGTGCTGTCTGTTTTGTTTTATTGTTAAAAATTGGTTAAATATGGACATTTCAGATATGTTCAAAACAAATAGGGTGGTGAGCCCCCACGTACATGTGACTCAGAGCTGTCCATTCTTGGCCATTATTCTCTCTTCTTGGATGTGCTCTCACTGTGATGCTTTGGAAACAAACCCCAGACCTCCTCAGATCCCTGCATCCTTCAATATTTCAGTACATATCTCTAAAACCGCAGGTCTCAACTGGGGACAGTTCTGCTCTGCTCCCCGGGAGGCACTTGGCTGCGTCTAGAGACGTTTTTGGTTGTTGCAACTGCGGAAGGCAGGGGCTTCTGGGATCTAGTGGGTAGAGGTTGGGGTTGCTGCTCAACATCCCTCAGTGCACAGAACAGCCCCCCAACAAAGAATTATACCCCCAAAGCATTAATAGTGCTGAAGCTGGGAGACTGCTCCGAATGACAGACTCTTAAACACCCAACCAACCCCTGCGGCTGTGATACCCTTAGCGGGCCTTAAACATAACAGACGTTTACAATTAACCATCAGCTATCTGGCCAGAGTCCACATTCTTGGGGGTGTTGTTTTCGTGCTCCGTGCTCTCCAAGGCAAGGAGGACCGGGCTAGTTTTCAGAGGCTGTTGACACAGGTAGGAAAGGGGGCGGATGCTTCGGCTCGGGAAGATTCTAGGCGGGAGGTATGTTTGCATGATTCTACATGCAAAACATACACGGGGTATGAGGGGGAAGGTGTCCTCCCAACCCTGTCCCCTAGCCACCTGGTTCCCTCTCTGGAGGCAACTTAGCTGTTTCGTTTCAGGGCGGCGAGAGTCTGTCCTGCCCCCTCACGTGATAATGGGGATGCTGTTCACACGCAGAACTGTGCCTCGTTTCTTTCTTTCCTCTGTGGGTCTTGGAGAACTGTGCAGAGCAGTGCATGGAAAGCTGCCTGGTTCTTTTTCACGGCCAAATAGTATTCCTGTGTGGCCGTAGCCTCCAGAGACTTGCTATTAGAAACAGCGCCACAGTGGTTAACGTAGCATATGCCATCTTATAAAGATCACAAGAACTACAATGAGAGGGCTTGGGGGTTAACCCTTAGTTGCTCAGCAAATCCAGACAACCAAACATCTGTTTTTCCCACCTCATCCTTTCCTTTTTCATGGATGAGCTCAGTGAGGGGAGGCAATGAGGGGCTTGCTGGGGCCCGCCTTGGGGGGGGCATCACAGGGCATAGGCTGGGCCATGTTCTTTTCCTAATGGACATCCTCAGTGCAAGGCAGACCTCCAGTGTCCCCGGGGATAGGGACACCCAAAGCACAGTCCAAGTGGGCAACCTCTTGTCCAGGGTGTGCCCCAAATCCTGCTGCCCCCGGAACATTCCCCACTCTCAGTTGCCACAGGCTGGCTGTGAGGTTTTTGTCCTTTGGGAATGGTCGGATGTCAACCACAGGAAGAAGGACAGCTTAAGGGCTCTGCATCTCACTTTTGCCTGGGGAGGGCCCAGGTGGGGGTCTGTGGGTGCGGAAAGGTGCTCTGTGGAGAGCTGGGGCAGGAGTCTGCTGTTGGGCCCTGATTCCCAGCCTGCAGAGAGAGGGACTTCCCCGGGGCGGGGTCCCTGTTCACTCTGTCCTCCTGCAATTCTATCTGTGGGGTGGTGGGGCCCTGTCTTCTCTGACGTGGGCAGGACAAAGGAGCCATGGGGACAGGGTCTGCTGGGTGGTGACACGAGCGGCTGCCTGGGGGGAGTTGATGAGCGAAAGGACTCTCAGTCTTTATGTAACTGGAGGCACCCAGAGGCTCTGCTGTGTGTTTATGTATGTAATCCTGTATGATTCCAGGGTGTGTGTGTGTGTGTGTGTGTGTGTGTGTGTGGTCCAACCCGTATCACAGGGTCTCGCCCAAGACAAGAGGAGGCAGTGCCCTGACCCTTCCCAAGGCGGTGGGGACGAAAGGAGGTGGTGAGTAGTGGTGTGGTGCTGGCTGGGCATGGTGGGGGTGCCAGCAGCCCCCATCAGCGGCCCCTCTCGCCTCCAGATCCCCCAGATCAGCTACGCCTCCACAGCCCCCGACCTGAGTGACAACAGCCGCTACGACTTCTTCTCCCGAGTGGTGCCCTCGGACACATACCAGGCCCAGGCCATGGTGGACATCGTTCGCGCCCTCAAGTGGAACTACGTGTCCACGCTGGCCTCGGAGGGCAGCTACGGTGAGAGCGGCGTGGAGGCCTTCATCCAGAAGTCTCGGGAGGATGGTGAGTCATGCTCGGGGAACAGGGGGATGTCAGGGCACAGTGGCCAAGCGCCGCCTGAGAGCCACTCTCTGGGTCCTGCCCCAGGCCATTCCCTCGTGGGCCTCAGTCTCTCCCGGGAGCACTGGGGCACAGTCTGTGGCCTTGCCGGCCTGCTGGGTGACTCCCAGGGGGCAGGGGGTGGACGGAATGACTTCTGCAGACGTGGCCAGGCGGACAGAGGGACCGCCAGTATTCCCGGCGCGGGATCCAGTGGGACAGCTGCTGTTCTCAGACAGAGAGAGAAGGGGAAGGGGGTGGGGACGGAGGTGGTCTTGTTTAGGGGCGGGTCTCAGGGACCCAGGAGCTGGGAGATCAGCCAGCAGGTTCTTGGAGAAAGAATTGTTTGAGGAATTGAGCTGTGTGTGTGGAGGGGGGGGTGTGGGGTGAGAGAAGGGGCCGTGTCTTACATGGGGCAGGCGGGGCTGTGCTTCTTCCTTGTGGCTGCAGGGAAGGAGGTGCCCCTGGGTGGGATGTGAGGACCTGCGAAGGTGATGTGCTCTCCTGGAGGTCTCCCCCATTCACCACCGGGCACCCTTCTCCCCATTAAGCTTGCTGCATTCCCTTAATTGTCCTCAAAAGCTCCAGGGATAAAGCTTTTAGGCATCAGCAAGCAGTAAGAGGCAGGCACAGCAAGGGTTAACGCTCTGCCGAGTCTGAAGCCTGGGCCACTTGGTTCCGATGGCCCCATGGCCCGGCTGAGGGAGGGTGGCCTGCATGGGGCTGTGGTGGTGGGGATCCGGATCAGCAGTCAGGCCCCTGGGCTGAGGGCTCCAGCTGGGTTGGGTGAGCCTTGATAAGAGGGATAGTTCAGAGAGGATGGGGTGTGGGGGAAGCAGAGAGGCTCTTCCCCCTCCTGACAGACCCAGCTCCTGGCAGAGGGGCCCCTGGCCTCTCCCAAGGCTCTTTCTCTAAATAGCTCACTGTGGCGCCCTCGACCTTGGAGGATGGCATCTGTATATTTATACCCGTATAACCCCGGGACTCTAATTGCTTTTCCTAAGGACCACAGAGTATCCAGAGGCTGGCGTTGGTAACACCCTGCGGGCATAATCCTGCTATAAATCTCAGATAAGCCCCTTTAATTGTACAGCCAGCACAGCTCGGGTGCCTGTAACCTGGTGGAGAGGACGGAAGTGGGGCGGCGCTGACCGATGGCTGTGGCTCCAGGCCACTCCCTGCCCTGGCAGCTGGCCAGGCAGAGGGGGGCATGGGGTAGATGGGCCCTGCTCTCACCTCTAGGCAGGTGGGCGGCAGCTCCCTGGGGGCCCCCTGGTAGCATCAGGCCCCTGGTGCCCCAGCCCCCTGCCTCTGGCTGCCCACATGTGCTTCCCTGCTTTGCTCAGACACGGGTGCCTCTCTCTGGTCTGGCCCTGCCCACCCTGCTCTGGCGGTGCCTGTCCCCAGTGGCTTGAATCCTTTCCCACACTAGCCCACGGCCTGTCTCTTTAAGGTGGGCGGCAGGATTTGGGGACAGAGGCGCTAGATGGGGGCAGGGACAGAAGGTCTAGAATTTTCATATTCGGTTGTGTTCAGTCCCTGCCGTAAGGTTCTGGAAGCCACTCCTGGTGCTCACAAAGCTCTCCCTATGTGCCTGGCACACGCCGAGCACCTGTTGTCCTGGGTGATCCTCCCTACCCCATGAGGTAGGCACCCCTCTTTTATAGGGAAGGAAACTGAGGCTTGGAGGGGCCAAATGATAGCTGGCACCGGGTCATGCAAGTGAGAGGTGGAGAAGGGATTTGAACCCAGGCTGTCTGGCTCCAGGACCAGACGTCGTAACTGCTTTTGTATTCATCACTCCATCTTCTGCCTCTGTTTCCCATGGATGGGGGCATGACAGACAGTCACATACACGTGCGTGCATGCACACACACAGATCCCACTGGGGTGAAGTCTAGGTGTTGTGTTTTGGCTGAAACTCAGACTACTGTTTGAATTTTCCATAAGCATACAATCAGTCATTTGGTAGTTAGAAAATACGAAGTCTGCTCAAGACTTTCAAAAAGGAATTCTAGAAAAATAAGAGAACTAGCTGTTCTGCCAGGGCCTGCGGCTCAGGGGCCCTCCTGGCCTGGCACAGGTGCCCGTCACACACCCCTGTGCCCCATCCCGTCGCCAAGGGCCCGACCTCCTGCCTGGCCTGACCTCCCACATCCTCAGACCCTCCTGCTGTCTCCCCTTGTAGCCCCAGGGCCCTGGCTGGGCCTGCCCTCGTGTTCGGGCAGCTAGGTCTCCCCTCATCCTGCTAAATGAAATTTGATTTGGAGGAACGTCTTTAGGTGGGTGAAAAGAAAAGGAGAGAGAAAGCCATGCTCCGGCTGGCCAAATTGAAATCAGAATTGAGCGGCCTGTAGAAAGAGGCCGCTGTACCTTGTAGCCTAATCCCTGTGAAAGATTAAAGATGTCTTTGGCCGTATATTGTATTGATTCGTCCTCTGAAGTATAAATCATCTGTGAGTTGCTCAGAGAAGTGTCAGCGGTGTAGAGGGGAGGGCACGCCTGCCAGGCTGAGGATGCACATCAGAGCTGAGGGGAGCTTGGCCAGCAAGTCCTGGGTGCCTGCTCTATGGACTTGGGGTCCCACAGGGGAACATAACTGTGTCCAATTTAGAGATGAAGAAACTGAGGCCAGAGAGAGTAGGTCATTTTCCCAAGGCCACGTAGCCAGGGTGTGGAGGACCAGGGATGGAACCCATCCTGTCTGTCCTCTGGGTGGGGAGCTCTCGCATAGCACCCAGCGCTGACTGGGCCATTGGCACAGGGCATAAAGAAAGCCCTGGCCCCGAATTTCCCAGCCCCCATTAGCACCGTGCTCTGCCTGGGCCATCCTGTGGCCCTTGACTGAGCCCTGCCCCGTGCCAGGCACCCTCCCTCCACAATCATGAATCCTGGTGATGCCCCTGAGGGCCTGGTGTTTGTGTTCCCATTCTACAGATGGGGGAACTAAGGCTCAAAGGGGTGAGGTGGCTTGCCCAGGCTCACACAGTGAGGTGCTGGAGCAGGACTTGGAGACAGGCGGTCAGACCCATGCCCTTCAACCCCATGCTGTCCGTCTCTCCCAGCCCGGATCACAGGGGTGGCAGCATGTGGTTAACGGGTCAGTTCTGGCGGACGGACCCAGGCTCCGGCTTGGCCACTTATTGGCCGTGAGAGCCCTGGAAAGTCATTCCGCTGCTCAGTTTTGGTTTTCTCATCTGTGAAATGGGGGTAAACCAGAACGAAACGTGCTTCTGGCCCATGGCTGTGGGAGCTCTGGGACACACATCAGAGGTTCATTATCAGGGGTCTGGCTGCCTGGGCTATGGCTCTCCCTGCTCCCTGACCGTTCCTAGGGAGGCCTGGGGCGAGCTGGAAGGTCTGTGGGGGCCCTGACTGAAGCTGCAGGCCATGTTCCGGGACAGGGCTAATGACAAAACCACAGGAGCCCAGGCCAGCCTGGGCCTTACAGGACAGCAGGTCTCGTGGTGACAGGGCAGCGAGGTGAGCTCCCAAGGCAGCTAGGGCAGGACACGTGTGGGAGTGAGGGGCGCACATATGTGATTTTCTGGGCACGTGACCAGCAGGCCTGCCTCAGTAGGAGTGTCCGGGGACAGGCCCGTGTGCGTGTGCACGCTTGTGCATTTCCCCCGCTTTGAACGCCAGGGCTCCCTCCTCCTTGCCAGGCTGCGGCTGCGGAGGGGAAGGCCGAAAGGCAGAGTACAACCAGTGCGGGGATTAGGCATGCAGCGCAGGCCCCACCTGGGCTCCCGAGATAATGCCGAGTGAGTCACCTAGGGAGGGAGAGACAGGCTTGAGGGGGTGGTACAGACAGATGTGGCCCTGCCCTCGGTGCCTCCCACCACCGTCCTGGGCCCTCTCAGGGTGGGGCTCTGGGGTGTAAGCTTTTATAGCCTCACAGCCTTTCTCTGCCCATGGGCCCCCCTGTGAGCCTCGGTTTACTTGCAGCAGTGCTCCATTTCACGGATGAGGAAGAGGAAGGCTCAGGGAAGTTAAGGGGCCTGCTTAAGGTCAAACGGAAGTGTGGAGTAGCAGCCCAGGCTCCCCGTGTGGGCGACAGGAGAATGGATGATATTAGTAGGCAGTATTTATGGTGTCCTCCCGTGGACCAGGTCTTGTTTTACACACTTGGTTGGTGTTAACCCATCTAGCCCTCAAGACAGCTCCATTATATGGATGGCAAAACTGAGGCTCAGAGAGGTTAAGTAACTCCCCTGAGGCCACCCAGCTGGGAAATAGCAGGAATGGAATTTGAATCCAGCAGAAGGCTCCCCCACTTCTGGTGAATGTGGCGGGAAGGACACAGGTCAGTTCCTGGCAGGGGTCTCTCCAGGGGGTCACCTGGGGAATTTGGTTCTGGTCCTCTCCGGTAGGTGGCTCCAGCACGCTGGGCACATCCAGGCCCGTGCCTCTTGGGTGGGAACGCCATGGCCTCTCTGGTGGTGACAAGAAGGGGTGGGGGCGGGTGGGTCAGGCCTGCTCCTTGGAGGACGTCCTGTCCCTTGCACGGCGAAAAGTTCCAAAGCCTCATCTCCCCGCTGTGTCCCTGTGTCCCCTATTGATATTCCAGAGATGCTGGTGAGTCAAGCTGTTGCTGGTCTGACCTCCAGCTCCAACTCCCAGGGCTGAGCATCAGACTTGCATTTAGATGGCCTCAGTCAGTGCAGCGGCAAGGGTGGTGACCGGCAGCCAAGGCTCAAGGCCGGGGCGCCTCCTCATCCCACAGCTCTGTGACATCTCTGGACTCAGCTTCTCTTGCTGTGAGGGAACACTTGCCTTCTGGAGGCTCCGAGGTGAAGGGGGAAGAGCTTGGCCAGCCAGAAAGCTTTGTGCCACGGGGGTCGGGGGATGCTGACGCTCCTCATATATCTGGGAAACCAGAGAGGTTTGCCCCAGGCCCTCCCCCCCCCCCGAGATCCAGAGACCCCCTAAGAGAGGGCCACTTCCTTTCCTGCTGCCCCCCTGGTCTTTTCTCCTTCCACTCTCCTCTCCATTTCTCTGCTGCAGCCACACCAGCCTCTTCACGGCTCCTCTAACACTCCAGACATAAGCCCACCTCAGGGCCTTTGCACTGGTGGGTCCCTCTGCCTGGAACTGTCTTTCCCTGAGTATCCACGTGGCCCACATCCTCGGTGCATTTGGGTGTCTTCTCAGCTGTCCCCTCTTCAGAGAGACCTTTCTGACCACAGTATCTGAAACAGACCCTCCCCCGGCTCTCTGCTCCCTGTTCCCCGCTCTGTTTTTCTTACAGCACTTGACAAGTAAATGTGTATTTGTTTATGGTCCACAAGGGCAGAGATTTTTTTGCCCGTTTTGTTCTCCGCTATGTGTCTCCCTGGCACATAGTAGCTGCTTAGTAAATGTTTGTGGAATGGGTCACAAAATCCAGCCCCCGGTGACTCACTTCTTTGGCCCTTCTCCCACTCAGGGGCCTGAGCCTGCCCTCCTGGCCTGTAGAAGGGCAGACTGAGGCACGGAGGGCTAGGTTGAGCTGTCCCGGGACCCCAGCTTCCTCCCCGCACCAAACTCGCTGGCTGGCCCCGACCCTCTCGAGACTCACTGAGGACAGCATCCTTTCCCGGAGGCAGAGCAGGGGTATGAGAACGCAGGGCTGCTCTGCAGCTGCACCAGGCTGGGATGTAGGGCTCAGGCTCCTGTCATTCTTCGCCACAGTGCCTGTCTTGGGATGCTTCCTCCTGAGATGCAGCCTGCGCTGGAGGGCAGGAAGGGGAAGAGGCTCGGTCTTCCGGACTCACTTGAGTTTCCCAGCTGGCCTGGGCTTCACACTCTCTGTGTATGCAGCCCCCGTGTGAGGAGAGGAAGGAGCCGGCTCTCGGTGCGCACGGGAGGATCAGTGCACCACCAGACCCAGCACCCCGCCCTGCCTGCAGCAGGTGCTTAGCAGAGTGTGCCTGAATGAGAACCAAGGGCTGGGATGATGCGTCTGTTAAAGTAAGAGATACACTGCGGGGGACTCGGCCCAGCCAGACCGGCTTAGACACGTGAAGAGGAAGGGAAGGGCATGCCAGGTGGGGGAACAGCATGAGAAGGAGGCTGAAGGGAGGAGTGAGTCAGGCAGAAGGGACCTGGCTGAGGGGCCTGGCCGTGGCATGGGGACCGATGCGAGATGGAGCTGAGCAGAGTTTTTTAAAGCCAGTCCTGTGTTTTAAAATTTTCTGGCAGTTGGGGTCATGTCTGCTTACCCAAGGGAGTGTATTAGCACAACCCAGCTCTACCTGCTGTGTCCCCCGCTTGCTCAGAGCCCTGAGTGGCGGGGGGTGGGGGGAGTGGGGGGGGGGGTTCTGCCCTTAAGGCTCAGGCCAAGGCTCCGCCTCTCTGCGGGCTTCCCTCCCTAAACTGCTCTCCTCCCAGGTGGAGATGCTCACCTGAAGGGAGGAAGACCTTCCCCAGGGCTCACCACCTGGGAGACCTCAAGCACACCTGCCCCAGTGCCTATCGAACTTTCCCTGGGCCTCTGCCGTTTGACTCTGGCTGGGCTCCTTGAGGCTGGGGAGGGATAGGGCTCTCTTGGCTCTGTGCTCCTCACGCTCCCTTGCACCCAGCAGGGCCTCAGTGGATGTTTATAGAACGAACACGTGAGCAAACAGATGACCAGCCCTGTGTCCTTGGGTCCATCACTGCCCTTCTGGGGCCTCCTTCTTGCTCATCCGTAACAGGTGCGGGAACATCAGCTCATCTCCTGCATCTAGCTCTGCCCCCTACAGGCTGTGTCCTCACAGTCCATGGCCCCTGGCTCCAGGCATTTTTCTCCATAAGCAAAGGCTCTCCGAGGAGTGCTGGAAAAGAAGACATCTCTCAAGACCTAAAGGCGTGAATGTCAAATGATGACACTTCAGAGTTTGGTCTTTTGGCTCAGGGATTATTGGGGCCAATTCCATGGGGACGGGGCCTGGAGCATGCAAATCTTCTCACCCCTAATCAGATGAAATGTGGTTGAAATTAGCCAAGGAGCTGGGGAGCTGGAAGCAGGAGGGGTCCTGCCACTGGATTTAGCTTGGTGTATGTGAGAGTGAGGTACTTTGTAGCATCTTCTTCGGGGGAGACCTCTGGACCCTCCCCCCGCCCCCGGCTGCTTCCGGGAGTCACAGCACAGGCCCAGTATGCCCTGGCCATTGGCCACACATTCTCCAAGGATGTGGAGGGGGAAGTGGGCCCTACCTCGCAGCCGGTCCCCACCATTCTAGCTTAGCAGCCAGGCCGCCAAAAACTTGAGACCCATCACGTCTCCTGCTCCCTTGTTCTGCTGCCCATCACTCCACCGTAGGTGGAGATTAAGTGGACCTGGCACGGGCACCCCCTCCCGAGCCACGAGGCCTACCACGCGCCAGCTGGGTCTCCTGGACAGCGCTTGGAGATTGGCAAGGTGTTGGCATCGATGTGACTGCTTGGTGATTGCCAGGTCAATCTTCGTACTGCTGTGAAGATGAACCCCGAGCTTGCCCGGCCCGCCTTGGGGACTTAGCCTGTCCGCTCTGATTTCTCTGCCACTCTGGCCTTTGGCAGGGCGCTGACACCTCTTGATTTTGTGAGTCCCCTGGGTTGGGTGTCATTGGGTCACTTTTCCTGCTCTCTCCAATTCGTCTCTGATGTGCTTCCCCTGACCTATCACAGCAGGGACGTGCACCGATCTGGGTTTGCCTCTAAGCTTGACGGGGATGACAGGAAGAAGAAGATATTAGATGCCGAGCCCTTCTTGCCCTGAATTTGCATCCCTTGCCTCCTGGACAGGAAGCAGCATTTTCTTTCACTGGTCTTCTTTGTGGAACGTGTTTGAAGATTTCTTTGGGGTTTAAAAAAACGTCCCTTTGTTGGTTGCAGCCCCTTTGTGGCTTTGACCTTCTGAACCCTGTCCTCTGGATGCCGCGGTAGAGTGGAGTGGGTAAGAGCCCAGATGCTGGCTCTGTCACCATGAGCTGCACCACATCGAGCAGTCCCTTATGGTCTCTGGGCCTCAGTTTCCACCTTGTGAAAGGAGGATATTAATAGTAGCCTCCCCTCACCGCCTTTTAGGTTGCTGTGAGCAGTAAGCGAGTTAATGTGTATGAAGTGCTTAGGATAGTCTGGGCCCTGTAAAAACACCAGGCTGCCAAAGGTGTCAGTTGTCACCATTACTAATCAGAGTGGGGGAGCTGGGCCCACTTCTAGTTCTGCTTCAGTCTCTGGGTGGCTGTGTAACCCTGGGCTGTTCACTTTCCCTCTCTGAGTGTCAGCTTGATGACCAAGATGAAGGCGATGGGTTAGGGGACTTCGGAGGTCCCCCAACGTGCATCTTTGCATGCTCACCCACCACTCTTGGCTTTTCTATCTGTCCTCACCACATGGAAGTCCAGATACCATAGGGTTGGCTCCAGCTTCTGGTGTGTCTGTCGTTCTTGGGCCCAGACTTAAGCCCACAGAGTAGCCATGCACAGAGCAACCTGATCCTTCTGATTTTTTCCCCTTTGTTAAAGAGCAATTAGAGAAGGCCAGTGACCTTCCCCTGCTCAGGTTTGGGACCTTCAGGAACCCTCTACACCTGTTTGCTGACTATTGGACTTCAGCCTGTTTTCCTATCTGAGGTAGAGTCCTCAGTACCCCCACTCTGAGCTCCTTGGAGATGTAGCTAGCTAAAGCATGCCCCATACTGCCTTTTCTCTGAAGCTCTGGAAAGATCCTGTGAGCTCACCATTTTCTTTCCTCTCCACTCTGAGGCTTCCTGCTTCAGGCCTGATGGGGCTGCTGAGTGTCCTGGGTGGGGTCTCAGCCTCATCCTCTACTCCTGCGTGACCTTAGGCAAGTCACTTCCCCCCCCCCCCCCCGAGCCTCCAGTTCTTCATCAGTAAGACCAGCAAGGGGCTGGGTACCTTCTCTGATGGGCTCATGCATGTGGACACAACTGAGGGCTGTCGTGGCCATTTTTGCCTTGTTATTCTGTGTCCACCAGCCCTCTTCCCAGTGTCTTTGAGCCCCAACAGGCCCTGTCTAAAAGGCCCCAGAGTGGGGTGCCTGGGTGGCTCAGTCACTTAAGCAACTGACTTCGGCTCAGGTCATGATCTCACCGTTCGTGAGTTTGAGCCCTGCATCAGGCTCTGTGCTGACAGTTCAGAGCCAGGAGCCTGCTTTGGATTCTGTGTCTCCCCCTCTCTCTGCACCTCCCCCACTCATGCTCTGTCTCTCTGTCTCTCAAAAATAAATACACATTAAAAAAAATTTAAAAGAAAAGGCCCCAGAGGTAGGGAGGGTCATATTCCTTGGTGGTCACTTCTTCAGTGCTTGCTCCCTTCATGCTCCTGGGGCTTTCAGGGACTCAGAAAGATGGAGTCCAGGCCTCTAAGTCACATAGAGCCTGCTCCATAGGATGCAGCTGGTGAGGAGGAGAGTGGGGCATTTCTTTTCCTCTTTAGCCCCTCATCCATCGCCTCTGCATGGTAAGTCATTCATTTGCTGAGTAAATATTTATTGAGCACCTACCGTGTGCCAGGCATTGAACCAGGACACTAGGGACATGGCAATGGACCAAACAGATGAAGATCCTTGGCCTTGTGAACTCACATTTGGGGAGAGGGCCAGAGGCAGCTTACAGTAAACAAGTAAATGCATCACTATATAATACAGTTTCAGGTATCTCCCTCCTACAATTTCAGGGAGGAGCTGATGGCATGCTATGGAGAAGAATAAAGCAGCTGGCAGAGAGGGCCACGTAGGGGAGACAATCTCATATAAGGTGGTCAGAGAAGGTGCAGAGGTGGCATTTGGGCAGGGCCCCAAATGCAGTAAGGGAGTAAGGTTTGTGATCTCTGGGAAGAGTGCCCCAGGCAGAGGAACGAGCAAGTGCAAAGGCCCTGAGGTGGGAGCCTGCCTGGCATTTCTTGGAGAATAGCCAAGAGGAGGCAGGAGCAGAGTGAGTCAGGTGGAAGGATGTAGAAGAGGAGGGGCTGATCACGTGGGGGCTTAGTTGGCCACTGGGAGGACTTTAGCTTCTAAATGAGATGGGAACTATTGGAGTGTTGTGAGCAGAGAAGGGACGTTAACGGACTTGGGTTTAATAGGATCTTTCTGGCTGTTGTGTAGGGAACAGACTGTGAAGGCTGAGGTGACTGAGGCAGGAATGCCACTGAGGAGGCCACTGCCATCATCCAGGTGAAAAGCGATGATGGCTTAGACTGGGAGTGGGGAAGATGAGAACGGACTGATTTAGGGTCTTAATTTTTTTTTTTTTTTAATTTTAGACAGACAGAACAGGAGCAGGGAGAGGGGCAGAGGGGGAGAGAGAGAATCTTAAGTGTGGATCCTGATGCAGGGCTTGATCCCACGGCCCTGGAATCATGACGTGAGCCGAAATCAAGAGTCAGATGCTCAACTGACTGAGCCACTCAGGCGTCCTGAGGGTGTATTTTGAAGCTCAAGCCCGCAGGACTTGCTCCTAGATCGCATGTGGACTGGAGGTCGCTCAGGCAACTCCTGGGTTCAGCACCACGGATAGCGGCAACCACCCCCAAGGCCAGACCTTTGGGGAATCCCTGGTTGGCTTTGGTCCCAACAAACTGCCAGTTCTCTGCCAGTCTTTGGCTGCTGAGCAAAGCCTCATCTTTAAAGTGCAGGTCTCTTCCCCTCAATTCTGTCATTAATTTTTTTTTTTTTTTTTTTTTTTTTAGCCAAACATATTTATTTCTGGGCACTGCTGCGAATTCTTTTTGGGATGAGGCAGGTGTAAATGCAATTACAGTTGATCTTTGAACAGCCCCGGGGGTGGGGGTGCCAACCTCTGTGCAGTTGAAAATCTACATATAAGTTTTGGCTCTCTCAGAACTTAACTATGAATAGTCAGGTTGACTAGAAACTTCACTGATAACATAAATAGTTGATTAACACTTATTTTGTATGTTACATGTATTATATAGTGTTATAAAAAAAAAAGGAAGCTAAGAAAAAGGAAATATTATTCATAAAATCACAAGGAAGAGAAAATACATTTACAGGACTGTACTGTATCGAGAAAAATCCACATATAAGTGGACCTGCACAGTTCAAACCAGTGTTGTTCAAGGGTCAACTGTATATAGCTGAGAGAAGAGGTCTGGAAGCATTTGTCTCCAAAAATCCCTGCATCTGGCTAAACAGTTGTTTGGGGAGGGGGAACCTCCTTGAGGAGGGGTGATGGGAGGAGAGCCTTAAAGAGTGGGTGGGCCTGTCCCAGAAGAGCAGAAGGGTATTCTGGGTAGAAGAACTGCCTGACTCATGCAGTACTTGGTGACGTCTTCCTTCCGAGAGTGAGGAGGGACAGCATTCCTGGGAGAACAGCAGGCCTACGTGGGTTTGGGGGAGTCTGGCCCATGGCAGAGACCACTGCCCCCCCCCCCCCAGGAATGCCACAGACTTGCTGTGTGTCTTTGGACAGGCCACCATTCCTCTTTGGCTCTCAGTTTCTCCATCTGTAAAATGGGGATAATCGCAATCCCTACTTTGCTGGTTATTGTAAGAATGACAAAAACAGGTGAATTAGCCATCGGAAAGGCCAAGAAAGGGCTCAAGGGCTTGGGGGGGGGGGCTGTCTTTGAGGTCTGAGCCCCCAGTGGTGAGCACTTGGTCTCTTCCTGGGGGGGTTTCTCCCCCTTGCATTGTGACTGTCCTCCCCTTTCTCCCCAACTTACATTATATCCTTGCCTTATATCCGTGTCCCATTTTCCTGTAGACAGAATGATCATATGGATATTCTATGCAAATTCTCATTTTTAATGAGCCAGAAGGAAAGCTAACGACCATTTGGTAGACATCTTGGGACCCAAGGGAGGCTTTGGGATGGGGGGAGGAAGCAGGACAAAGTGACAAGCGAGAGGAGAGGGGAGGGAGGGAGAAGAACAAAGATGGAGAGGGACACAGTTGGGGCTGCCGTGGGGGGAATGGGAGGGGTGCCTTGCCTGCCCCATTTTACAGATAGGGAAATGGGCTTAGAGAGAGGAGGCCACTTGCCAGTCACCCCAGAAGGTGGGAGAGAGAGGTAGAAAGGCGGAAGAGAGAGGGAAGATCAGCTGGAGAAAGGAAAGGGGGAGGCAGCCAGACCGAGGCTCTGGCTTGGGACTTGGTTTCTTTATCTGTAAAATGGTCACCTAAGCCATGGGTTGATTGGGAGGAATTAATGAGAGAATGTGTGAGCACTGCATGAACTTGAGGGCTGTGGAATAATGGAGGAGTGTGTGTGTGTGTGCAGGAGAGAGAAGGAGAGAGAGAGAGGGAGGGAGGGAGAGCCCGATTCGGGGCTGGTTCTCACCAACTGTGACATCTGGGCCAAAATCAAGAGTCAGACGCTTAACCGAATGAACCACGCAGGCGCCCCTAGGCCAACTCTTCATTAATTAGTTCATTCTTTCATTCCTCAGCATCTGTTATCTACTTCGTAGATGGCTATCAGCTCCGTGAGGGCAGGACTCTGGTTTGTCCTATGAATAGCTGTGCCCACAGTGTCAAGGACAGTGCCTGGTACTGGGCGGGGGGGGGGGGGGGGTTGTGGGTAGGTGCTTCATAAGTTGTTGCTGAATCAGTGAATGCTCAAGCCTGGCAGTGGCCATCTCCCATAATTTTCATTCACTGTGCTAAGCGCAGTGATTGAGATGTTGGGATCGTTAAGGGCGCCCAAGGGAGAAGGAGCCTGGGGATACCCACGAAGGCTTCCTGGAGGAGTGGGCCATGCGCTGAACCCTTAAGAGTGGACAGGTGCTGACTTGAAGGAGGAGTCTGGGGAGGGGAGTTGGGCACAAAGGCAGAGGAACAGTCTGAGCAAAGGCAGGAAGAGAGGGACACCTTGGTGTGTGTTGGCAACTGTAGGTGCTGTTGGAGGTGGATGATGAGGGTGCAGGGCCTCAGGACTTGGACTTGGCCCTGAGAGAGGTGAGAGCCACTGAGGGAAGGGAGTGATGGAGTGGAATTGGAGTTTTGGTGGAGAGTTAGGGGGCCAGGCCAGGCTGTGTAGGTGTGGAACTCTGGTCTGGTAAGACGGTGTTGATGGGAGTCAGGGTGCACAGCGGGTTAGAGCTGAGGGGTCAGCTGGCTGCTTCCGGGTGAGGCCGGACCTGCCCCGGGAGCGCTGAGCCAGCCTGGAGAGGGGCCGGGGCAGCATGTGTGTGAGTAGCACATGCTGGGCTGCCTTGGGCCGATCACGGCCCTTCTCTGGGCCCTGGTTTCAGTCAGAAAGGAGTGCTGCCTCCCCCAGTTCTGGTGTGCAGGATGAGGGTCAGCTGAGTATCCGTTCCCAGCCCCCTTGCTCTAGGATGCCCTCCGGAGACCCACTCAAGGCTGTTCCCAGGGTTTAGGCCTGGAGCCCCTGTCTGGGTCTCTGTCTCTGTGCTCCTAGCTGTGGCCCAACAGTGTTGGGAGAGCCTGGGGAAGCTTGTGGGGGTTAGGTGAGCACCGGGCAGCTCAGGGCCCACATCTGGACCTCAGCCCCAGACCTTTGTCCATCATTTCCTACTCACCTGAGTCCTGGGCAGCCCATTACCTCCAGAAAGCCTCTCATGGCGTGCTGGGTCAGGCTGGTGTCCGCCCCTGTCCTCACTGCTGTCCTTGCCACCGTCCTCTGCCAATGCCAGTTAATGAAGCACGCGCACATTCACCGTCTGGGTCCTCCCTCCCTGGCGTGGGTCAACAGCCCCATTTTCTGGCCGAGGTAGCTGAGGCCCAGTGGGGTGAGGGGATTGCCTGCATAGATCGGTGCCGGGGCTGGGCCCCCCGTTTGCTGCGTGCTCTGCTCTTGTGCCACCTCTCCCCCTGGCCTGGCCTGAAGAGGAGGGGGCGAGGACTGGTGCGAGAAAGGGTCCGGGAGGACTTCATTACCCAGTGCTGCTTGTGGCGGGGGTGGGGGTGGGGGCGGGTGCTGAGCCCGCCGCCGGCGGGGAGACATGCTTGGCCTGCCTGGGTAATTACATCTCAACATTTCATTTTGCTTGTCAGTTTCCACTTCCTGGGGATGTGGGCTCCTAAATATTTCATCCCGGCCTGCAGCTGCCCGTTCCTCCCTGGCCAAACCACAGGCCCAGCGGCCGGCCCCCAACCCCGGCCCCTCCCTGCCCAACTGACCTTTGTCAGTTCCTGCTATGGGGTAGAGCTGGCCAGAGGTCAGATTCTTCACGCCCCTGCCCCATGCAGGGTCCCCGCCACCAGCCCATCACTGGCCCCTCTCCTCAAGGGGTCAGGGGTGAAGAGGCCAGGCAGACCACACTGCTGGCAGTTAGGCTCAGTTCAGCCGATGTTGATTAGCACCTACTGTGTGCCTGGCACTCCGCTGGAAACTGGGGAGTTAGAAACGAGAAAGACACGGTCTTCGCATAAATGGGCTTATGGACCGATGGAGGAAGCCGACAATCACATTATAATAGCAAACGCTTACTGAGTGCTTCTGTGTCAGGCCGTGCACAGAGCGCCTTATGTGTGTATTAACTTCAGGCCCAGAGAGGGAAGTAACGTGTCCAAAGTCACCCAGCTAAGAAGTGGCTGGGAGCCCTCACGCCTCAAAGCACGAGAGCTACAAAATGGGTCACAGCACAGGCAGAGGATGGCACGTGCCTGTGGAGAGGGTGTAACGAGAGCCCAAGTAGACAGTGATGAGTTCCGGCTGGGGCAGAGATCTGGGATGTTTCCAAGGGGAAGAGGAGGAGAAAATGAGCCCCTGTGGGGTGTTGGGCGGATAAAGAGCAGGAAGGGTATTTCTGGCAAAGGGACCAGCAGAGGCTGAGGGTGGGAAAGGCTGAGGTGAGTTGGAGAAAGAGGTCCTCTTGTGGTAGAGTGTGGAGTTTGAGGCTGAGGAAGCGGGTGTCAAGGGACACGGGGGTCCTGTTGTGTGAGGGGCCCCTCGGCAGAGGACTCTGAGCTCACACTCGGCGATCCTGTGTCCGGCTGCCCCCTGACTCGCTGTGTGAGCCTTGGGCAGACTCTTCCCTACTCTGAGCCAAATCTGAGAAATGGGTGGGGATTCCCTCAATCAAAGGATGCCGGCATGGCCACTGGGGGGGGGGGGGGGGGGCGGGGGGCCGGGGGGGGGGTTGGGGGCCGGGGGCCCCTGGGGGGGGGGGGTGGGGTGGGCAGTGGGCGGGGACAGGTAGGAACCAGCCATCTCTCTGTGCCTTGCACCCCGTCGCCACCACCTGCCTCCGAACCTCTTTGCTTCCTTTTTTATTTATTTTTTTCTGCCTTTCTCGCTTCAGAGGTGTTTTGCCTAAATGGGTTTGTGTTAAGATATTAGGTCGATCACTCAGCAAATTTCCCTCTGCTCAGAGCTGAGCACCATGAATAATGCAGCTCTGAACAACGCTGCCACTGCCCAGCAGCCTCTGGGGAGGGGACAGCCACGCTCGGCTCAGAGGCACTGAGCCCCACAGCCGCCTTGATTAGTCCCCCCACGGACCTGCCCCTCCCCTCCCCCACCTGTCCCCTCTGAGGCCCGGCCTGTCCACAGGTGATCCCTGCAATCTTCACAATGACCCTGCGTGTCTGGGGTGGGGGTAATGCCATCCTGTTTTACAGATGCAGAAATGGATGTTCAGAGAGGTTGGGCAAAGTAGCTTTTATCACGAAGCAAGTAGCTGGTTGAAATGGGACATGGGCCCTGCTGTGCCCAGACTCAGCCTCCTGTGTCACACCAGGCCAGCTCTCTGATGCCCATGTCCCCTGCACCCCCAGAGCCAGCCCGGTTCTCCACACGGGCAGGGCTGGATGAGAGTGGAGGCAGAGGGAGAGGGTTTCAGAAGAAAGACAGGATTTGCCTCACTGGAGGGGCCACCGAAGCTGCTTGGTGAGTTGCCATGAATGCATGTGTGTGTGTAGTGGGGTGGCTGGGAGTGGTGGCAGGGGCTGAGATTGTTCAGGAAAGGAAGCATGTATGTTCTGCCCTGGACAGTCCCTGGGCTTCCAAGCTTTGGTCCTGGGTTCTTCCCAGCACCCTGTGTCCGGGGACAGTTCTTGCTTTATCACGGTGCCCCTGGTCCCCAGGGCTTCACTCACTAGCCCTGGGTCCTGGCCCAAGCTGGGTGATGAGGTCTCTGCCTTCCCTGCTCCTGCCCTCCTCCTGGGGCAGCCCCTACCCCCACTGGCCTCACCGACTCCCCGGAGGCATTGGCTCCAGGAGGAAGACGCAGGCCTTCACAAACTCCATCGCATTTGAGCCTCCCTCCCACTCCACCGGGTACAGTTTCTTTAAGTCCTTTCCCATTTTGCAGATGGAAAGTCTGATGCTCAGAGAGGCTGAGTAACTTGTCCAAAGTCACACAGTGAGTAAGCCGTGGAGCCTGCATCCTTTGCCTCGAGCTGGAGGGGCGGAGGAAGCTGAATGCAGGTGCAGTGTTCATCCTTTGCACAAACCTTGGGGGTACGTTAAGGAGGCACCTCCAGGCGGGATACTGGATGACTGTCTTATCCTCATTGTCCCTTGGTACCTGGTCCCTTTCTGGCTCCAGCCAAATATCTCACAGTGGGCCCACTACCTCCCTAGGGCTGGAGTCATCCTGGCCACAGTGGGGAGGGTAGATACTCTATTTCATGCCCTTCTCTACTGGCCCTGCTGTCTTCCAGAATCTGAGGACCTGCCAGTTTGCATGGCTATCTTATACTTTTCTTCCCTCCTTCTCCTCCTCCTCCTCCTCCTCCTTCTTCTAATGTCAACTCTACCCCCAGTGTGGGACTTGAACTCACGACCCCAAGATCAAGAGTCTCATGCTCTACCAACTGAGCCAGCCAGGTGCCCCTTTGCTTGTTCTTTTTTTGCCTGTGTGTTTCCTAAGCGCCCCTAGCAAGGAATTTGCATTTAGGTGGAGAAATAAAATCTCAAGACAAGGCAGGACTGAGAGAGATGTCCAGGTGTGTGTGAGGTGTGTGCATGGAGCTCACGAGTGAATCCTACAAGGGCAGATGCTGTGCGCAGCTTATCTTTGTAGCCTGGCATGAAGTAGGTTCCAGGCACAGAGTGGGTGCCCAGTGCCTGTGCGCACAGATGTCTGGGCGCTCGGCCTGACCAGGTGGTGGCTCAGAGGGGAGGTCACAGTGGGCTGCAGGGGTCAGGAGCTCCCAGAGGAGCTAGAAGGGTTTGTGCAGGTACAGGTGCTCACCTTGGATTCCTGCAGAGCCTCTGCCCCTACACCTGTGTTGGTGGCTCCTGCCCCCCTGTCCCTTCCGTCCCCGTCAGTCCGGCACTCAGTGGCTCGTTCATCCGGCAAGCGTGAATCAGTGCCTGTCTCCCGAGCAGGTGCGGCATGAGTGCGGGACCCCTTGGGGCTCTGACTAGAGATGCAGGTAACCAAGGCCCAGTGAGGGAAGGGCTGCAAGGGTGGGAGCCCCCTGGCTGAGGGCGCAGAGGCCTGTGGGGGCAGCAGTTGTGGTCGGATGGCAGATTCTGGTAGGGACCTGAGTAAGGCTGGATGTTGCAGATCTGAGGAGGAGGTGAGACCTCAAGTCTCTGTCTCTGTCTCTCTCTCTCTCACACACACACACACACACACGCACGCATGGAGCCACCGAGGGTTGTAGGGAAGGAGCCATGTGTCAGACGGAGGCTAGAGTGGAGGCTAGAGGGTGGGGAGTAGGTCTGGGAACAGGAGCAGAAAGAGCCAGTGGCCGTGAACCCGGCCTGAGCTGCCGCCCACCACCCCCCCCCCCCCCAAGAGGCCTCCAGCCCCCTGTGGAGCCCCAGGCCCAGCTGGAGCCAGAGCTGGTCAGACTGGGCCCAGTGCCGGCCCACCCTTCACCGTCTCCCACAGCCCTACTCGCCCTGGAACAGCCACGGGCCAGGGGCCTTCTCCCAGGGCCTGGGCATCTTCCTGACCTCAAAACACCCTCCAGGCCCGGCTCTGCTGCCTGAAAACAAAAGTACCTCTGGATTCATCACTGACCCTCTGAGTACCTTCCCTTTCCTGAAAGCGCATTTGGGGAGAGGGCCTGGCTCTTGGAGTGGGAGGAAGGAGAGCAGGGCCACGCGCGCGTGCGTGTGTGCGTCCGTATGGTTCGGGGTGACTCCCAGCCTCCCTCATGCCTTCCCCCACCTCCCTCTCTGCTAGGAACCTCCAGGAACCTGGGGGCCCCCCTCGGGTTGTGCAACTCCCCCCCACCTTTCTCTCCATGTTGCAATTTGCTGCCTTCACATTTTGCCATAATGTAGATTCTTCCACTTGATTTCCCAGGATTTGTCTTTTCATTGTTTTTCTCTCTTTTTAAATTTAAAAGGGGGGACAAAAGCAGGGAAAAGAGAAAGAGGAGAGGAGCTCATGTCTGTGCTGGCCTCCTGCAGCGGCCAGCTTGTACCGTGAGGGGAAGGGTGGGTTCAGCCGTGGGGAAATTTCTCCTCCCGAGTCTGGAGCCCAGCCCCCCAGTGCTGTTTAGGCCAAGTGGACATCCTGGGTTGCAGAGTGTGATCCCAGGGCTCTGGGCGCTGGAGAAAGACGGAGTGGATGTGGAGTCCTCCCAGGACAGGGAGTGCTATGGATTGGGGTGCCCCATCCTGGCCGCTCTGCCCACCCCTCTGCCTGTGTGCTGGCCGCTTGGCTCCTTTCTCAGGGCCTGGTGAGGGAGGGAATGAGATTTGGAGGAGGAGACAGATGCCCAAGCCTGGAGGATGTGGCTGAGGCCTCTGGGGAGGAACAAGGGAGCCTAGGTCCCCTGACTGCCCCACCTCGTGGGCTTGGGGGAAAGCAGGCTGCTTCAGTGGGAGGGCCTTGGCTCTCTGCCTGCCCTGGCTTCCAGGGTGGGCCCAGCCCGTAAGTGGGGGTGCTGCGGAGGGAGGAGATCTGGGGGTTGCTTGGGGGGTGGCAGGATCGCGGGGATGCTTATTCAGACAGGTCGAGTGGGGAGAGCCATGTGGCAGGGGACAGGGAGGTGTGGGGAGGAGGAAGAAGTGGGCACAGGTGCAGTGTGTGTGAACCTAAGTCCACGGGGGCATTAGGGAGACCCCTCCAGGCAGGAAATCTGGCTGGCTGACTCCCCCTGGGCATCCCTTAGTGCCCGTGGGTTTCCACGTCCCCGGCCTCAAACAAGCGCGTACAACCCCAGGCAGTGGAGGACAGAGAAATGAGGTCATTTCAACAGCGAGCTCTCACTTGAGGATGGGATCTACAAGTCCAAAGTGTTTTGAGTTCCTGGCTGTCAGGCAAGGCAGCAGCTCCTAGGGAAAAGTCAAAGCAGAGTCCAAACCTGTGCCTCTTAATAAGCTGCACGGCCTGGCCTGAGCTTCCCCGTCCTCTAGGACGAAACCGGGTGGAATGAGGGGGTGCGGCCCCCACTTCCCGCCCTCACATCACCCTACTTACTCGTCTCTTCCCCTGCCCTGCCTCTGGGACGTTTTCTGCCACTGTGAGTGGGCTGTATGAGGGTGGGGGGCTCTGTCCTCCTCACGGCTGTATCCTAGCCTCGAAAACCTCCCCGGTACCTAACAAGCTCGGCAAACATCTGTAGACTCAGTGAAGGGAAAATCGTGGTAGCATGTGGGCACAGTGTGTTGTTGAGCGCAGCGTGAAGCGTGGACGAGCCGGCAGCGGGCCTGGCACCGGTGGGCCTTCTGCCATGTGCTCCTGCTGGCCCGGAGGGCCGGTCCTTTTGCGTGTTCCCTCGGGCTCATTGCTGTCTTTGCCGGTCTTGCTTTCTTTCCCAGCTAGACCGTGAGCTCCAAGGTAGGAATTTTACTTCTTATCACTTCTCAACATCTGATTGATTGTGCCAGGAACGGAGCAGGGCAATTCTCGAGTGAATGCATGCATGCGTGAATGAATGTGGATGGATGGATGAGTGAATGAACAAACGAACAAATGCACAGGCCCGGCCTCGCCCTTGGGGAGTGTAGTTGGAGGCAGACGCCGACACAGATACCTTGGCTGGGCCTGGAGAACACCGGGAAAGGTCACCAGGCCGCAAATGGAAAGGGCTCAGAGACCACAAAATACAACAGGCAACCGATATCAAGTTTTCTAGTGGAGTCTCTATGTCACATTCAAGTCGGGGCAGGTGCCTGGAGCCCGGGGGAGTCACGGGGGACAGCTGGCCAGCTCATGGCCTGTTCTCAGGGGAAGAGCGGATTTCGGGAGCCAGAAGGCTGGCAGGAGAAGGGCGGTCCCAGACAGGCACCCCCCCACCCCTCCCCTCCCGGGCACTGTGGATGCCACTGGGCTGCGAGTGCTGAGTAGCTCCATTTCACAGATGAAATAGGGAGGCTGGGGTGTGCCCTGGCATGTTCTCCATCAGGCTGCACACGTGAGGACTGGAGCGCCCTCACTGCCACTTGTGCCTGGAAGGTTTGTCTCGCTTGGGTCCCGGGGTCCACGTTTACCAAGCACGCGACGAATCTAGCAGACAGAAGCTCCTGCCTTCACACAGCTTTTGCTCAGAGGTATGTGCGTCTCCATACAGACCGCATCTTGTTTTATTATATGTGGTCTTTAAATCCCTCACAAATGGGACAGATCAGGTTGCGATTTGCCTTTTTGAGCGACTTTGTGTCCTCCCAGGATTTTGTGGGGCCGACACACGAGAGCTGTTTTCTTTCCATCGGGCAAACACCCATTTCTCCGATCTTCTGTTGTAAAATATTTAGGTCATTTCCGTTTGTTTGCTATTGCGAACGGCGCTGTGGTACATGTCTGGCCGGCTCCCCCTCCCCATGTGTGCGTTTCTGGGGAGGAACGCAGAAGGGGGCGGGCCGGCTTGTCGGCAATCCGCACACTTCACTTTACCGGATGTCGCCCTGTGGTCTCCAAAGTGTTCCTTGGATACTCCCTCATGGAACTGTCCAGCTTTCTCAGAGTAGAGGCAGGGCCTGGAGGGACGGGACCAAGGACAAGTCCGTTTTGGCAGGTGGGATGGCACAGGACGAGGGGAAGATGTGGAGATAGGGCAGGCTCTGTGCTACCGTAGCTGGGGGTGCGCTGGGCACTCACTGCAGGAGGGAGCTTGGAGGGGTGAGGGGGCTGGCGGGGGCCCAGGGAGGTGAGGGGATGCCCCAGCCTTCACTGTGGGTTTAGTCTGGGCTGTTCCGCTGTGACAAAGCAGGCGGGAAGCAGTGAGAGGGCTGGCCTGGGTTTTAACCCCCTTGGTGCAGTGGTGAGAGCCTCATCGGGAGGTGGGGTCTGCCCCAGCTGCTGTGTGCCCCTGGGCAAAGTGCTGCTCCTCTCTGGCCTCATCCTCCTCGCTCCCTGTCCAGCTTGGGCCGGGAGGTCTCTGAGGTCCCCACGCCCGCATGTGCTCAGATGTTCTTGGCAAGTGCTTGTGGCTTCCTGCCCCTGGCCCTGTGAGCGGAGGCACTGACTTGGCGGGCATCAGAGCCTGTAGCTGGCAGCTGGGGTGCTTGCCGGGGGCTGGGAGGTTGCGGTGTGGAGTGAGGGGCTTGCCAAGGGGGGCTTAAGGGGCCACACCCAGACTCCTGCGTGTCCCCTTCCTTCTTACGATCCTACGCCTGGAGTCTGGGAGAGGTAGGAGGCTCCAGCCTCTGATCAGAGAGTGTTCTTTGCCACTTAGGTTTAATTCAATTATATGTGCTCTCCGTATGGACCCTTGGATTATTACTTTATCCATTGAGAGAGGCCATAGGGAGAGGAGCAGGGGGTGCAGACAAGTGCACCGTCCCCGGTAGAGAGGTTTGAAGAGGGCATCCCAGGGAGCGTTGGCCATGGTCCCCATGGTGATGGTGATGGAGCTGCAGCCTCGGGGACAGCACAGGCGACAGAGGGGACAGAGGGCTGGCGGGCTTGGTGTCTGACTTGGAGTCTTTCCGGAGCCGGGGAGGGGTGGCAGGAGGTAGGGGTCAAGAGAGACCCAGTGACCCAGGCCTTTTCTTTCTCGGCCTAAGAGAGGGTTTGGACACAGACCCAGATTGCAGTCCCACTTACTGGCCGTGTCAGCTCCGTCAGCTACCTAGCACCTCCGAGCCTCAGTCCTCCTCTGTAAGATGGGGCTATGAGCACCCGCCCCAGGGTGTGTGAGGACTCGTTCCACGCCCGGCCTGCAGTGCACGTTTCAGTAAATGCTGGTCCCTCTGAGGCTACTCTGGTCCTCGGTGCCACTCACTACTGACAGCTTGCGTCATGTCAGCAGAGCCCCTGGTGAGCCAGCCACTTAATCCCCCATTCGGGGGTCCCCGGAGCAGCCGTGCGGACAATTGGGCAGCCACGCAAAGGGACCCTGTGGGTACTCGGTTTCTCACCTTGGGACAGGGACACCAGAGGGCACTTACTCCAGAGCAGGCAGTGTGCTCAGACATGCCCATGTCTGTGGCCCGCAGGATGTACCCTTGACCTTGTACCCCAACCCATTGTCCACGTGGCCCAAGCCATGACACGTTGGACTGGCAGAAGGGGCGGTTGCCGGAGACAGACGGCTTGCGTTTCAACCCCTACCTCGCCACTGACTGTCTGTGTGACCTTGGGCAGCCACTTAAACTCTCTGTGCTTCAGTTTCCTCATCTAGAAATTGGCGATGTGCCGACGACACCCCAGATGAATGAATCCTTGTAAAATTTGCAGAATAATATTCACCGCGCGTCAGACGCTTCATAAATGTTCACGGTTGTTGTTGAGCTCTGCGTAACCCCCCAAACTTCCCCTCCAATCCCCTCCCTCCCTTGGGGTTGTAAGAGTATCCTACTCAGACCATACTCCCATCTCAGGCACCTTGTGGCTCACATTCTAGCTGACGGAGCTGTGGTCACTTAATTCTTCTCTCACCAGCAAAATGAAGCGTGCAAGATATGCCCTGGGGTGTCAGGTAGGACCATCCCATGGATCCTCCTGGGAAGGGGCGGGCATGGCCCAGAAAGACCGCCTTATCTGTGAGTTCCTCCCTGTTTGAGAACAATTCGCTCCCATTCCCTGCTTCCCTCCCTTCTGCCCTGACCCCCCCTCCTCCCTCCTGGAGCCAGGTGGCTCTTTCTTACCCCCCCCGTCCAGCCGCCTCCCCTTGTCCATCTGTCTCTCCAGATGGGGGGGAAATGTCACAATTGGCCCACTTTCTAACTGGAAAGGAACCATATGGAGGGTTTAGCTGGGAGCAGAGGGTCTACCCAGCCGCCGTTAGTGCAGGGCCAGCGCTGTGGGCAGCAGATTGGCTCCCTTTGGCTCTCTCTGCAGGACCCGGGACTGGAGGGACCAGTCCTACCCAGGCACCCTCCCTCCTTCTCTCCTCCTCTCTCTTTCCCATGAGCTCTGATGACCATGGTCTTCTGTAGCGCTTGGGATTTCTTTGGTGCCTAAGGAGAGACCTGAGGAGCTCCGCCTGCCCCAAAGAGGCAGAAAGTAAGGGAGGGGGGTTCTGGTCAGTGGGTAGGGGCAGAGGGCTGCTTTGCCTGCTGCGGAGAACCAGGGGGTCTACTTCCTGGGGACAGGGATGTGAGAGTGCCCGTGTGTCGTGTGGCCCCAGGCCTGGCAGGTGCCTGGCGCAGAGCAACCCCTCTTGTAGTGAGGGTACCTTGTTTTTCCCCACATTGTCCCACATCTGGCTGCTTACGCCTCCTCCCTCAGACTCAGCTCAGGTCACTGCCTTTGGGCAGCCCTTCCTGGTTGCCACCTCCCTCCCTGCCCAAGGGTAGAAGCCCTTCCTGGGTGGTGAGGCTTGGGTTTTGATACTTTTCCTGGTGGGGTAGGGTGTGTGTCCCAGGACTGTGGGCCCCCCGCAGCGCAGGCCCCCACACAAAGGTGTGTGGAACCTGTGCAGAAGCATCAGGTGGCCTCGGCATGGGCAGAGAGGCCATTTGGAAGCCCAGGGGTAGCAGCAGCCGGGTGCCCAACCAAGGTAGATGGTTTGAGGCATTGCTGGGTCCCCAAGGGATCCTGTTTGGGGTGGAGCTGGGCTGAGACCCTTGAGCAGAACCCAGAGGAGGCCGACAGTCTTCGATAAAGGATCTGCTTCATTAAGAATAACCCCCCACACTTTTCTATCTGCCGAGCCCTGACTCTGCCACCTGGGGCCCTGGGGTTCTTAATCCCTGGGGGCTCCCCTGCTCTGTATCCCAGTAGGGGCAGGGAACCGTGTGGCCCTGGGCAAGCTACTTCTTTTCTCTGAGCCTTAGGTTCCTCGTCTGTCAGGTGCCGTTGATACTAGAAACAGTGGTCCACACGTGCTTTTGTGCCAGATCAGGTGGGATTTGGATGCATTAATGACACCTGTCTCCCGCCAGCCCTGGAGAGACATGTCGAAGGCTGGGGACTGGCTGGGGAAAGTCTAAAGTGCTCCCAGGGTTTCTGTGAGCTCACAGATTCTGTGAACCTGGCCCTCAGATTGATGCTGCCTCCCGGATGCTCCCGCAGGCATGGGGCTGGGCTTCTTGTAGGGGAATGAGCTCAGGAGATAGGCAGGCCCTGGCCTCTTGTCTCCCCCACGCCCCCCCCCCTCACCGAGGACCCAGGCAGGCAGTGGGCCAGGGAAGAAGGAGAGACAGGGGGGCTCCCAAAGACTCCCTGACCCCTTCCGAGCTCCTCCTGAAGCACTCTGTTAGAATGGCTCTTGAACTCCCAGCTGGGAATTTGCTCACGAATAAGATGGGGAGAGGCACCCTGCAGGGCCAAGGAGTGGAGTGGGAGCTGGGGAGCCTACCTATGGAGGAGTCTGTGAGTGCCCGGAGAGGAGCTTGGGGAGACCTGGATGGCCGGCTGGCCCGGGATGTGCCCGGGATGTACCCGGTTGTCCCGGCTCGTACATACGCAGGATGTACGGGTACGAGCCAGCAGCCACATGGTGCTCTTGCCGAAGGGGCCTGTTGATGAGCACACGGCCCGGGGACGAGAGCCCTGGGAGGTGTGTGTGGATGTGGATGTCGGGGGCGGCAATGGCCCAGGGTGGGCAACTTGCTGTCTTCTCAGGTTTACGGCTCCACGACGCCTTAGGAGGTGGCCTCAATGAAAATAACCAACGTCTACTAAGCACTCTCTCTACGTGCCAAACATTATTGCATTTATGTGCACTAACTCACTTAGCTTTGTAACAACCCTGTAAAGTAAGTAGTAGTAGTATCTTCACTTTGTAGATGATGTATTTGAGGCACAGAGAGGTTCAGTAACCACCCTGAGGTCACACAGTAAGTAGTTAGTAGCAGAGCTGAGGTTGACACCTAGGCGGCCCAGCTCCTCAACACTGCTGTATCGTCTCTTGCTAGCAGCCTGTTTATATATGGGGGAACTGAGGCACAGAGAACTTAAATGACATGTCCAGGGTCATCCAGCTGGTGAGTGGTGGAACCGAACTTTGTAGTGTGGCCGTTGTAAAAAAATTTTTTAACACCGTATTTATTTTTTGAAAGAGCACTAGTGGGGGAGGGGCAGAGACACACACACACACACACACACACACACACACACACACACACACAGAATCTGAAGCAGGCTCTAGGCTCCGAGCTGTCAGCACAGAGCCGGCTGTAGGGCTCGAACCCGTGAATCGGGAGATAATGACTGAGCCGCAGTTGGATGCTTAACCAACTGAACCACCCAGGTCCCCTGTACTGTGGCTGTTCTAATCACACAGCCTGTGCCTAGAAATCAGGACTTTGGAGTTAGGGGTCCAGCTGGGGGACCAAGGGCAGCCCCTGGCCTCCGTCTCCTGGAGTGAGTGTGTGTCCGAGGGGGTGGGGTGAAGAAGGGACAGACCTATGCTGCCTTGCCCCCCCTCCCCCACCCAGGCTGACTGGTGCCCTTCCCACAGGGGGCGTGTGCATTGCTCAGTCGGTGAAGATACCACGGGAGCCCAAGCCTGGGGAATTTGACAAGATCATCCGGCGCCTCCTGGAGACCTCAAATGCCAGGGCGGTCATCATCTTTGCCAATGAGGATGACATCAGGTGAGGGCAGGCGGCCATGGGGTGGGGGTTGGGAGCCAGTCATGGGGAGAGCGGCAGGTCCTGCTGGAGACCTTGCTAGACAAGCCTGACCCCACCTAGCATCCGGAGAGGTGGGGTGGGTAAGTGTGTGAGCTGGGAGACCCCTCAGGCTGGGGTGCAGGCTACTGCTAATGGGCACCCCTCCCGCCTCCCCTACTCTGTTTCCTACATCCGTTCTGCCAACCGGGGTAAGCCGGTACTTTAACAGAGGAGTTAAGGTCCTGGGCTTTGAGCCAAAGCACTTAGGTTCTAATCCTGCTCTCCCTCCTCCTAGCAGTGTGACCTGAGGCAAACTTCTCAACCTCTCTGTGCCTCTTTATTGCTTAAAAGATGGTGGGGGGTTAATGATGCCTGCCTGAGGTTTGAGAACTGAATGCAAGCATGTGCATAAAGGGCTTAGAGCAGAGTCCTGCGTAGCAGGTGCCCAGTGTGTGGGGAGCCCCTGCCTCCTTTCCTGGACAAAGCTTGGAGCAGTGGGAAGAGGCCTGGGCTGCCGTCCTAGTCCTGCTTGGGTACACACTCACCCCTGAGCCTCAGTCCCCTCCCTGAGCATTTGCAGAGGAAATGGGTGGGCTTTGGGTGCGACGACCACACAGTATAAATGCTGGGCCAGCTCACCTGTCTGCACGTCTGCCTCTCGTCCTGAGTCAGAATCTCGGGAGCACTTCAAAGATGACCCCTGAGCATCCACCCCTATTATCCCACTTCCCTTCTTCCTGCCCTTCCCCCTGCTACTACCTCTCAGACTGATATCAAGGCCAAGGGGGGGGGGGGCCAGACCTCCGCGATTCTCCTGAGGGGGAGAGACACAAGCTCTGAGCTCCGGGAGCCCCAGTCTGGGGAGCGGAGACACAGCCCTGCCCTCAGGGAGCCTCAGCCTGAGGGGGAGACGCAGCTCAGAGTCTGGGGGGGGAGGCATGGCCCTGCATTTGTAGAGGAGGATGAGATGGTAGGTGTGATTCTCCCCAGACGTCCTCCCTCAGATAGCTGGCCTGAGGCGTCATAGCGTGCTGTGCCCTCAGGCCTCCCCTGCCCTCCAGCCCGGCCAAGGCCCCCTGTCCACCCCTGCCCCCATGCGCCTCCTTCCCTGTTGCTAACCTGTGTCCATCTGGGTCCTGTTCCCTCCGACACTTTCCCCACTCGGTAAGGACTCCATCCTGGACTCCTGAGTTGCAGCAAAACAGACTTCCCCGAGGAGTCACTGCCAGGTCCCTGCAAGGAAGGAGGGGGAAGTTCTGGAAGATCATTAAGGCCTCAAAAGCCAAAAGACCAGCTCTAAGGGGGAGGTATCTCAGGCAGTGAAAGGCTGGGAAGGGGGAGTCAGGCTGCTGAGCCCGGAAGTTGCTCCTGCCCCCCGTCAAGGCTTTCAGGCCCCTTAAATTCTGCCCCAGGACATTCCTGTTACCCACAGGTCTGCCAGCTCCTGGGGCAGGAGGGTCCCTTCAGAGGTTCTTTGCCTCACTTAAATCACTGGTCCCTGCATTCCTGTCCCCGCCCCCACCCCAAAGCCTGGCGCTCAGATCCCATACCCCACCCAGGGGTGCACCCCGCTCTAGGCCCCCTGCTTAGCTCAGATGGACCCATGTGCTGGGAGGGAGAGAAGAAGGCACTGGGCCATGTATCCCACAGAGGGGAGGGCTGACTCCAGAAGGACCGGTAGCAGGAAGCGTGGGGTGGGGGGTGCAGAGGCATTTCTGGAAATCCACATGTATTTTCAGAAGCAAACAGAAGTAAAAATAAACCCAGGTGACTTTGCAGGGATGGAGGCCTGGGAGCTCTGGTCATCTCTGGCTGGCCAAATGCAAGTGGGTATTAATAGGGCTGTGGGTGTGGCTTCTGAGCAGCCCCCGCTAGATTAATGTGGGGTGGGGGGCTGCAGCAAATTTGGGGGACCGGGAATATCGAGAGTTGGGAGATGCTGAAGGAGGGAAGGTATGGGCTCTGTGGCCTGGAAACATGTTTGTCCCTGGCAGCCCCAGGCTGTCCCACCCCAGCTGGCTGCCTCCTGCACAGGCCCAGCAGCCACTCTCAAGCCCTGGTGGCTGTGTCCCACTTTCCAGCATCACAGACTCTTACTTGCTGTGCAATCCCGAGCAAGTTGCTTGCCTCCTCTGTGCTCCAGTCTCCCCGTCCCACCCCACCCCCCCCCCCCCCATGGGAAGCCCTGGGTTGGGGGAATTCTTCCCAGTCCTCCTTGGTTTTCTCATCCCTGAGCATCTCCTGTGGGCCACGCCCTGTGCTGGGCTCTAGGGTCCCTGATTTGATTACGACCAATGTCACAGTAGGACTGTGACACCCTCCATCCAGGAGGGTGTGGAAAGCAGCTCTTTGGAGGCCCTGGGCTTTTGGCACCGGAAGAGGTGGGGTGGAGAGGGCTCTGCTGGCCCAAGTGCAGAGGAGTAAGGGTGTAAAGTGATGTGTGTGTGTGTGTGTGTGTGTGTGTGTGTGTGTGTTCGCATGTGCACACATATACATGTGAAAAGGATCCAAGAGATGTGGTCGTGGGATTAGGGCCGGGTGACACGAACCCGAGAAGATCCAGGCTGGGTAGATGTAGTTCCAGGGGCCTGAGTCAGATACGGGGCACGTACGGTGCAAGGACAGACGTGGCCCTGGGGGCAGGAGTGGGTCTGGGGGAGCATGCTGGGCCTGTGGGCAGGGGTGGGCCCAAGGGACAGGCAGGGGCTACAGGAACAGGTATGGGTTGAGAGGGGGGCGGCCATGGGCCTGTAGGCAGGTGTGGGGCAGGGGGAACGATGGGCCTGGGGGGACAGGTGTGTGTCTGGGCAGGGTCAGCCAAGGGCCCCCAAGCAGGTGTGGCCAGGGAGGGGCAGTTGCACGGGCAGACACGGCTGGGCTGGGCTGGCGTGTGTTCCCACAGGCATGTGCTGGAGGCAGCACGGAAGGCTAATCAGACAGGCCACTTCTTCTGGATGGGCTCGGACAGCTGGGGCTCCAAGAGCGCACCTGTGCTGCACCTGGAGGAGGTGGCGGAGGGCGCTGTCACCATCCTCCCCAAGAGGATGTCTGTGCGAGGTAGGCCCGGCAGCCCCGGGGCCCGCGTGCCCGCCGCTCTTGCCTGCCACCACTGTCGGGGTCATCCCCAGCTGTTCCTCCTTCCGTCCCCCTCCTCCATTCCTCGCCCAATCCTCATCTTCCCGCGTCCCGCCTCTTTCCTCCACCTTGGCCCACACCTTCTTTGTGCTGATGTTCTAGGCTGCGCGGCCTTTCTGGCTACACTCAGCCCCGCTGGGATTCAAATCCAGATCCAGCACCTTTCTTCTCCCTTCTCAGATATTTTTGGGCGTGGGGAACATGGGGCACGTGTGGCACATACAGGAAGCTTATTTATCAAGGACTTTCCTTCATCCCCAAACACTTCTCTCATCTGGGACGAAGAGGCAAGGCCCTCGCCCTGCCTGGGGCAAGTCCTCTGTCAGAAGGGGCTGGGAGCTCCCAGCAGGTGACAAGAAGAGGGTGCTGTGCCGGGGGTGGGGGTGGGGGGGCAGGGTTCTCCCTGCAGGGCTGCCTGGGTCTGGCAAGCCCTGGGTGGTGTTGGGGTTGGGCCTGTCCTGCCCGGCATCCCTTCTTCTTGGGGCAGAACCCACAATCACCCTGGGCAGGGACGGGCTGCCCTGGCTAGAACCTCGCTGTGAGTGAGGCGTGAAGTTCCCATTAATGGCCCGATTTGGCAGGGATCTCACTGTCCTCACCACAGGGGAGGCAGGCTCCCAGAGCCTTCTCCCCTGCTCTTGCTTCGTTAAATAGAATCCAGCACTGATGGAGCTGGGAAGGCCTGCAGACATCCGTCTCTACCGAACTTTCCAAGACACCAAGGCCGGAGCATGGGAGGCACTTGCTCAAGGTCACGCAGCAGTGTTCTCTCTTTGCCCTGAGGCAGAGGGAGTACAGGCCACAGAAGTTTCCACATTACCCTTCTCAGCCTCGAGCCATAGTAAATACAAAATAACAGTAACTCTGGCTATTGGTAGACATCTCATTTAGTCTTCTCAGCAACCCCACAGGACACTTTTATCCACATTTAGTAAATGAATGCATTAAGGCTCAGAGAGATTAAGTGACATATAGTGGCTATTAAGTCGCATAGCTGGGATTAGAACCCCAGAACTTGCTTGACAAAGTCCCTTTCCTCTCTGGGATATTAGAGAAGACTTTGAGCAGTGCTTCTCACCTGGGGGTGATTTGACCCCCAAATGCCCTTTGGCAATGTCTGGAGACATTTTTGGTTGTCACAGCTGGGGGGGGGGGCGGGGGAGGCAGTGATGCTACGGGCATCGAGTGGGTGGAGTCTAGGGATGCTGTTCACATCCTGCACTGCACAGGACAGTTCCCCACAACAGAGAATGATGGGGCCCCAAGTGTCCAGAGCACCAAGGCTGGGAGACCCTGCCCTAGCCCAGTCCCTCACCGATGTCAGCTTTTCTCCTGCAGCTGGCTCCTACAGCCACTGAGCCTCCACTTGAACCCGGCCCTAGACAGGAAGCTCACCACATGGTGTGGACCCTACTGAACTTCTGGAACTTGTGGCCCACCCCAAAGAGCCCAGTCAACTGGGCACATTACCTGGAACAGTCATCAATACAGAAGGGGCACTGGGAGGAGAGCCGAGGCATCCTTCACCCGCCAGCCTGCCCACCCCGGGGGCGCGGGGGCTGGTTCTGGGCTTAGAGCTGTGTTGGTGAGTCCTCTTTGGAACATCTGAAGGAGGAAGCCGTGTCTGTCAATGATGGGGCAGTTCTGAACTTGAAGGCAGAAGATCTAGGCCCTGGTCTTGCTGTGTGACCTGGGTCATCCCCTCCCCTCTCTTGTCTGGTCTTTTCAGAACCAGAGAGCTTAGGTGCTCCCAGCTTTGGGCAGCCCCCACCAGACTCTCTGTTCTGATCGCAGGACGCCCAGGTGGCTCCTTCTCACAGAGGCCCGATATTAGCATTCTGGTGGTTAAAAGGCAAAGCACCTCACCGGGCACTTCTCTTCCATAAAGGCAGCAGTTGTAAGATTACACGTGCTCCCCCTGGGACTTAATACAGCTCTTTTCATCTTGAATGAAACGAAAAGCTCCACATTTTGTTTTTTTCCCCGGCCGGGCCCTGGATCAGAGGCTATGCTCTTCCCTTCCTCCCTCCCTCTGCTTGGGCCATCCCTAAATCTCTGGGTAGTGGAGGCGGCAAGGGCCGGGGGCAGGTGGGGAAGGGGGGCGCGAGGCCCTGACGTCTTGGTTGGTTCCCTGCCAGGCTTCGACCGCTACTTCTCCAGCCGCACGCTGGACAACAACCGGCGCAACATCTGGTTTGCCGAGTTCTGGGAGGACAACTTCCATTGCAAGCTCAGCCGCCACGCGCTCAAAAAGGGCAGCCACGTCAAGAAGTGCACCAGTGAGCACGCGCGGGGCGGGGCCAGGCTGGGCCTGGGGGGTGGGGGGCTGGCCCTACCGCAGGAGTGGGGCGGGCCGTGGGGGGGGTGGAGCCTGGGGGCGGGGTCTGAGGGGGCGGTTCAGGGCCATTCTGGATGGAGGCCTTGGGTGTGGGAGGGCTCAGAATCCGAGAAACTCAAAGTGCTCTCATGCATCCTTGATGTTGCTGGGGATGGTGGGGGGAAGGGGCTCCTGGATCTCGGCAGAGTTTCCCTCCGGCCCGTGGCCACCTCGGGGTCCATCTGGATGTCCCTAGGACGAGCCCACAGAATTGACCCCAGCTGCCCTGTGTGGGAGTCCAGAAGCTCACCGGTGTGAGCATTGTGCAGAAACCTCTCGGTTCCATCAGCCATTCAACGAACGCCAGTTTGATTCTCAGGGTGTGCCTGGCCCTGTTCCAAGCGCTGTGGTTATAGCACCGAATGAAAGAGTCAAAAATCTCTTGGAATTTTTATCCTAGTAGGAAAACGTTTAATCGAGATAAATAAGTCAACTATAGAATATGTCAGAAAGCAAATGTGCAGTAGAAACAAAACAAAACAAACCAAAAAAAGAGAGATGGCCTTCCTGTAAAGGTGGCTTTCGGGCATAGTCCTGAAAAGGATAGGGAATGAGCCCCAGGAGGATGGGACAATGGGTCCGTTTTACAGATTGGAAAAGAGGCTAGGAGAAGGCAAGTAAAGGGACCTGAGTTCTCATAGATGGAGGGTGGTTGAGCAGGATTTGAACTCAGGTCTGAGCTCCAGGCCCTAAGTCCCCTAGGGTAGCCATCATGGTGTGTTCACGTTTGTATACATTCAGGTGCAGGTCCTCGTGTGCTCTCGGTCTGGGCAGTCCTGCAGCAGGATCCTGCCTCAGTGACTTTGAGGGGGCTCCGGGTGTCTTCAACATGAGTGGTACCTATGTGAGGGTGGTGAAGTCCCTCTTGTACCCTTCTGGGCTAGTCTGTGTAGCTTGGGAGGAGGGCCAGATGAGCACAGGGCCACCTGACTGGGTGCAGGGACATGCTGCATGGAATGTTAGGCGGTGGGGAGACCCCCAGGGCTGGGGGAGGAGGAAGCGGGATCAGGTTGGTGGGCAGGTGAGGTGGATGCTGCCCTCTGGTGGCCAGGGCTCTCTGGGAATCAGGAATATTGGCCACTTAGGAAGGACCATGGGTATCCCCCCGGGCCCAGCAGGCAAGCTCATGTGTGGGTGTATGTGGCGGTGTGTGTGTGCACACACGGGTGTGCGTGAATGTGTATGTGCATGAGTTGGTATGTCTAAGGGAGAAGGCGTATGTGTGTATTTGTCTTATGTGGGGGCTTGTGTTCCTGGATGAGCTAATAACCATAAATACCACTGTGTGTCAAGTCTCTGTTGTGTCCCAGATACTTTACAGACATTATCTCACTTCACTCTTAAAACAGCTCTAGGGGCTTTTGTGGTCCCCGTATTATACAGGATACTACGGGGAGTCAGAGAGGCCAAGCAACTTGCCGAAGGCTGCACAGCAAGTGCCTTCATCAGGCAGTGATCACAGGGGAGGTTCAAGAAGTGCAAACATGCCTGAGCACAGGAGACTGAACCTTCATGGGTGACCGAGCTTCTTGTTCACCCCTTTTCTCCTGGGCATAATTTTTGAACACATCCCTTTTATCCTTAAAAGCGCCCAAGTGGCCTTGGAAAATGGTGAGTTCACCCTGATCACAGGTCACCAGGCCTGACTCGAGGATGGGAATAGTTGAGACTGGAGCTGGGGGCAAGATGGGTATCTGGGGCCTCCCGTGTCTAGCCCGCCAAAGGCGAGGGGCTTTCTGGAGTCACCTCTTGGTCTGGGAGGGGCGGGAGGGAGAGGGCCTTGGTCAGCCCCCGTAGGCTCTACCCAGACGCCCAGGTCTCGGGATTCGCAAACGTCTCCCGCCGCCGCGCTGGTGAACTGGGGAGAGGGGTACGTCTCCGCAGCCCCGAGGGAGATGTTTGGGCTGTAGGAGCAGGTGGGGGAAGGAGGCCTAGAGCAGAATCCAGAAGAGTGTAGAGCTTCCCTGCGAGCCTGAGGCACGCTCTGTGACCTCTCTGGGCCTTTGCTTTCTTATCTGAGAAATGGGGTCGATGGTGAACCGGGCCAGAGGGTATCTCGGGGTGGAAGTGACGAAGTATTAATGGAAGCACTTGATGAATTGGGAAATGGTGGCTCTCAGGCCCGGCTGTGCATCAGAATCACCTGGGAGCTTTTAAAACTATACCAGCACCACCCCAGACCCGTTACATCAGAACCTGAGGGGTGGGGCCTGGCCTGCGGGTTTTGGGAAAGCTCCCCCAGGTGATTTTATGTGTACCTAGGGTTGGGAACCGGGGTGGGGACAGCCTTGTTCACGGTGAATTTCCGTGGGAGCTTTTAAAGCTACTGATGCCTGACTCCCACCCCCAGACATTCTGAGGGAGTTGGTTCTGGGTGCAACCTGGGCATCGGGATTTTTTTAAAAAGTCCCCCAGGTGGTTCTACTGTGCAGTAAAATGTGGTAGCCCCTGGCTCAGAGCGAGAGGCGGTGATGGGAGGGAGGACGGCTTGCACCCCAGACCTGCAGACTGGGGGAAGGCATGAACAAAAGAGCTGAGGCTTGCATGAACACAGGTGGTGAGGAGAAGGACAGCACGATACAGCTGACCCTGACCCTGAGCTCTCCTGCTGCAGCTGAAGCCCCAGGAGAGGCTGGCAAGAGTCCCGGCGTGGCCCCAGGTCAGGCACGGTGAGCCGGTCTATCTCGGGCTAACGTGAGGAGCAGGGCTACAGCCAGGAATGTTCGCTCTTGGCCTGAGACACACCCTGGGCGAGGGGGAGGCCGCTCTGGCTTCCCATGGCCCCGCCCAGGTTTGAGCTGAGCCGCTCCCTTAGGAGAATGTCTTAGGCCCAGGGGCCTGGGTGACACCCACGGAGTGCTGCTCTGCCCCGGGGACAGCTGGTGGTGGGGGCGGGGAGGGCAGGGGAAGGACTCATCCCCGGGTCTGGATCTGAACTCTGTGTCCTCCCTGCTGTGAGACCTTGGACAGGTCATTTCACCTCTCCGATTGTCAGAGAAGGCAGGGGAGTCACTGCCCATCTCTGTGGGCTGTGGTGAGGATGGGGGGCGGGGGGATACCGTGCACGAAGAGGCTGGCTGCAAAATGATGTGTATGATCAGTGTTGGTACAGTGGTTGTTGATGTGGAGGGTGAGTGGGAGAGGGGGATTTCCAAGTCTGTTGGTACCAATTCCGTCAGCTGTAGGATCCCGGATGCGAGAGCACAGTTGGTAAAGGCACAGGTGCAGAACCCATTTTACGGAAGAGGCTACTGAGGCCATTTGAGAACATCATAGCACTAGAAAATTGGCGGAACTGGATTTATACCCAGGCAGCCCGGCCCTAGGGCTGGTGCTGCTGTCTCTCCTTCCTTCCCACTTCTCCAGGCCCCCTCAGTCTTGCCGCTCCCCCCACCCCACCCCCCCACCCCCGCCAGCCCAGGCAGGCTCTCTGTTCTCTACGTACCCCCAGGCTGTCTCCAGAGTCTGGCTTCCCACTTACTTCTTCCAGGACGCCTGCCCCTCAGCACTGGTGGCCTCCTATTGGCCCACTCTGGTCCCCTTGATGCAAACAGATTCTGCAGTTGGCCTCGGCCTGTTTCAGTCCCACATGCCGCTCCTGGAGGGCGCCACTTCCCCAGCACCTCCAGCCTGCGTGCCGAATGGCTGGGGAGAGAACGGCTGTGACCGGGACGTAGTCTCAAAAGAGCAGCAGATATTGGCATTTGGAGATCGGGCTGGTATGTCTCCAAATGGTAAGGGTGAGAGCAGACCTGGGTGTGAGACCTGGTGCGGCCGCTTCCTAGCTGTGGGACCTTGGCGGGGCGTTTTACCTCTTGAGGCCTCGGTTTCCTCACCTGTAAAACGGGAATCACGGTACCCATGGCCATCCCCGTCCCAGCAGAGCTGTCTCGCTCCCCTTTTCCCAGGGAAGGGATGGAAGTGATCTGTGGGGAGCGCTTGCAAATTGCCCAGGGACCACGCTGCACCTGAGCCAGGTAGGGGTCCCTGAGTGGGGAGTCTTTGCAGCTGTCAAGGCCCAGAGGAGCCCTCCCCATCTCCCGGGCCCCTCCCTGGGAGCACGCAGAGAGGGTTCGGGAATTAAAGCCGTAAACAAGGCAGATGTAGCATCTATCTTTTTGACAGCCTGCCAGCCAGGTGATGGCTGAGCAGAGGAAGGCCCGGTTTATGAGGAAACAGGAGAAATTTACTGCCTGCTGTTCCCAGGGGCTGGGAACTCCAAGAGGGAGGGTGGCCTCATGGCAGCTGGGATGTGTGGGGAGACTCCTGTCACGCAGACCAACGCTAACAGCCACACCACCACCACCAATGGTAACAACAGCTAGTCGTTAGATGGCATTTGTTACTTGTCAAGCTCTGTTCTAGTGGTTTGCTTTTAATCTTCCCGGCAACCTCTTTTACAGATGAAGAAACTGAGGCACAGAGAGGCTAAAGACTTGCCCAAAGTCACAAGATCATGCGTAGCAGAGGCTGGGATTTGAACCTGGCCGGTCCAGCTCCACAAATATCCCGCCTCAGAGCCGCTGATGTCCTAGCCCTGGGGCCTTCCTGGGTATTCCAAGCCTGGCTTTGAAGGATCTTCCTATTCGCACATTCCCAAAGGAACCTGAGAAAGCCTCCTTCCTGGGGGAAGGAGGGAAGACCAACATTTGGGATTACCCATTATCTCCAGCGGGTGCCAACCTGTGCCACCCATTAGAGCAATTCGTCTTTACTCAAGCCATCAGCCACTTGGTGGCCGGAGGGCTCCCTGCCAGCCCCCGGCCCCCAGTGCCGCTTCTCACTGGTTCCAGCGGCTTTCACGGAGGCTGATTGCATGCCACCCCCGAGCTGGGCTCTGTAAGGGGCACTGGCCTGCCTGGGGAGCTCTCACTGCAGCTGGGAGACAATACAGCTTTTCAGACAAGGTGACGGTGGGTAGGATAGCCTCAGCAGTCAGTGCCACGGGTCTCCAGGGAGGGCCGAACCGTGAGCCTGGAGAGAGCAGACTCAGGAAGTCACTTGGAAGGAAATGGAAAGTTCTGGGGGATTAGGGAGGTTGTGCTTTTAAATCGTGAGGTCAGACGTTCTTGCAGAGAAGGTGATGCTTGAGCCAAGACCCAAAGGTAGTGAGAGAGCCAGGCGTGTGGAGACCCGGGAACGAGCTTGCCAGGCGGAGGGCACAGTGCGTGCAAAGGTCTGGAGGCAGGCTCACACCTGGCAGGCCTGGGGAGCAGTGAGGAGGGCCCAGTGGTTGAAGCGGAGAGTATTAACAGGAAGGAGGTGAGGTTAGAGAGGCGGGGCTGGCTGGCCCATCCCAGTGGGCCTTGTGGGCAGTTTGTCGGGATTTAGTCTTTTACGCAGAATGAGACAAAGCCATTGCGGGGTTTGAAAAGAGGATTGATGTGATCCGATTCCTGTTCTCACAAGCTCACTCTGCGGCCTGGAGAGGAGGTGGGGTGAGGGTAGAGTGGGAGACCAGTTCAGAGGCCGGTGCTGTAGCCTGGGCAGGAGGTAATGGGGCCTGGAGCAGGTGGTGGCTCTGGAGGTGGGAAGGGGTCAGATTTCTTTGTCCGTTTGGCAGAGTGGCCGTGGAGTTTGCTGAAGGATTCGAGGTGAGAGAAAGAGGACAGTAAATCAAGGGTGGCTGCATGGTTCTTGGGCATGCACGAGATGGGTGGAGGAAGGTTGGGCTGGGGTGGGGTGGGGGAGCCAGGAGCTCAGTTTAGGCCTGAGATGCCTGTTGGATGTGGGTGTAGAAGCCTGGCTGGCCTTGGGATTTGGGGAGTTGTCAGTACATGGATGGGGCTGGCTGGGGACACCAAGGGAGGGAGTATCGTTGGGGTCCCTGCACTGAGCCCTGGACACTGAGATGTCAAGGGGTGGGGAGAGGAGCCGGCACAGGAGTGGAGACCAGAGCTCGGTCCCCGTCATGCATGGTCACGCTGCAGGTGAGATGGGATGGAGAATGGGTGAGGGGATTTGGCAGCGAGGGGAGACTCCTTGGAGAGATGGGTGCCAGACCAGGATTGGAGTTGATCAGGAAGACAAGGGAGAGAAATTGACGATGGTGGGTAGGAACAATGCTTTCGAGAAGTTCCATTGTACACAGAGAAAGAGGGATGCTAGCTGGGGGCGGGGTGTGTGTGTCAAGAGAGGGGTTTTGTTTGCTTAAATGGGGGGGATGACAGCATATTTCCACGCCGATGGGAAAGATCCACTGGAGGGAAAGCCAGGTTCTGCCGGAAGAGGAAGGAACATGACTGGGTGATGGGGGAAAGGAGGCAACCATGTGGGGCGACTGTGTTTCCCGTCCCTGGAGCTGCCTCCCCTTTGCCCCCAGGTCCCGTCCTACCCTGTCCAGGAGAGTTAAGCCCAGGCTCTCCTCCTGGGCAGAGGTGCACAGGCCTTAGAATCGGCAAGGGGCAGAGAACAGCCTTGCTTGCTCTTCTCCAGGTATTACTCTTGTCTAGTGGTCCTGGGTGCCGGGTGCCTTTCACAGACCAGGGGACCAGAACTCAGAGATGCTAAGCAACTTGCCAGGTCTGCAAGAGGCCGAACGGGGGTGGGGGGGAGGTTCAGGCTGCTCCCATCTGGCCCCGACACACATATCCTGTTTCTCGAACTGGGGATCTGTGAACATCTGGAGACACGTGCTTGAAGTCAGACTCTCAGGGACCTAGGAGTTCCAGGATGAGACTTGAACTTTGCTTTTTCATGCAGCGACCTTCCGGAAGGTATCTTTACCAATTTCAGAGACAGAGCTTCTCCGCTGCTGTGGTCATTTGCAATTGGAAGTCTCTGTCACAGCGGGACCACCAACTTCCAATGTCAATATTTTCATCCTGGGGTCATATTCTTGCGGGTCCGCAAGAATTGTTTACCTTCGAAAGGGGCCTGCAGCTGGAGTGTACCACCACAGAGCCAGAGAGAACAGCTGGGAGACAGGAGTCCGCCTCGACTGGCCAGGTCACCTTACCTCGTGCCACGGAGGTGGTGATCCCCATCTGCCCCGACCGGTAATCCCGGAGACACCTGAGGTGGTTCCCTGGGACAGAGAGGAGAGAGTGGATGCTGGGTTTGGGGAAACAGGCTGAGGGACAGAGGGGACCAGGCTGAGTTAGAGATACCTCAGACTGGAAAGCAGGTGTCTTGATGGAGGGCAGGGCTCAGCAGGAACCAGGGTATGAGGCTGAAGAATAGGAATGGGACCCTGGACAAGGGACAGCCTGTCATGTGATTTTGGGGCACGACGGGCAGGACTGGGGAGCGTGGAGCCCAGCCTCAGGAGCAGGACTCAGGGGACCCTCAGAGAAACCTGTGTGTTTCAGGGAGGTGACAGGGAGAATGCCTCAACCACAGGCGGTCAGGAAAGAGGGGGATGGCCAGAAAGCAGCTTTGTCCCCCCATCTGCGTATCGGCGGGCGGGCTGACCTGGGCCCCTGTCTGCCTGGGGTGGGCACCCCACGCTGATCTCAGCTGGAGAGAAGGAGAGCCAGCCTGTGCCAGGCCGTAGGCAGGACAGAAGGGGTGCCCGGGCTTGGGGAGAGGTCCCTGGCTGTGGGATGCTGCCCAGGGGAGGAGGGCCCGGGAGGACAGGAAACAGGTTTACAAAGCCCTTCTGTATATAAGGTATGATGCTCTGTGTTATGTCTGTGCCTCCTTCGTCCTCCCGCTGGCCCCTCAAGGTCGGTATGAGTACCTCGAATTTATATTTGAGGAATGGAGATCTCACTTGACCTAGGTCATAGAGCTGGTCCGTGGCGGAGCCAGGAGACAGGCCCAGCTGGGCGGATCCTGGGACCCTCTTACGCTTCTCCCCGGAAGTCTGCCCAAGGGGTGAACACTGGTGTGTATGTTTGCATATTTGTATGTAAATTCAGGCTTCTACGTGTAGATGTGTGTGTTGTGCCCACGCACCTTGCTGGATTACACGTGGCTGTGACTGTGGACATGCCAGCCGCTCTCCCCCCAGTCCCCTCCATGCTCCCCCACCCTGTCTCTGCCAGTGGAGTTAATTAATGCCCCTGGGAGCAGCCCTTGGCCCAAGATTGGCAGGAGCTAGAGTGTTTGTCTCCTCCGATGGGCAACACTGTGTCTGTGACGCAGTGTCCCGAAGGTCCCCAGCGGGGTTGAGCCCACCCGGTATCAGCTGCCTCCCTTCCCCATTTCTGGTTCCTACCCGCTGCTGGTGCTTCCGGGTGTCACCTCCCAAAGAAAACACTTGCGGGCTTCTTGGCCCAACAGTGGGTGAATCTGTTGGTGACTCTGGATGAGTGCCACGCGCTGTATATGTTACCTGTGTTTATATGTGTTTGAACACGGGTGTGTGTATAGACCTTGTGTATCAGTGCATGCAGGTGCACGCGTAGACGTGTACATGCGCGAGTATACACGTAATTGATTTTGTATTCCTTTACGTGAGGGAGCCGCTTCAAGAATGCGTGGCGCGCGAGCGAGGGAGGAACTCAGGAGGGTTGCAGTTAGGTGGGGTGAGTTGTGGGGAGGTGATGGGGGAGATGAGGAGGAACTCTGATTATTTCAACCTTGAAAACTCATTTCAATTACAATTTACAACCTGCAGACAAAGGCTGCATTCACCGTAGTAACCATCGCTGCAGGGTTTTGACGGAGAAAATCCTCTCCCGATGCTTTCCCGGCTGGCTGTCACCCGTGGCAGAGCCAAACGCATCTCTGGCTCACTGTACCCGGGGACACAATTAGGACATCTTCAGACTGTTGCTGCTGTCATTGCCACCATGTGTCTGGGATTTGTCTCTTCCGATAGCTCTCAGAAATGTGTGTCATGCTTCCTTCTGGAACTGCCTGGGCCTGGGGGTCCCGCCCATCCGTGAGGGGATTTCCCGACTCCCCCTTCTCTCCACGGCCACCACCTCCTCTAGCCCTGGAGACAGGGATCCTTGACCCCTGGGCCCCAGAGGGAGGGAAGGAGGCCTCTTCCCAGGGACTGGATGGAGGGAGAAGAAGGGGAGGCACTGTTCAGGGTGGAGGAAACTCCTATGGAGCTAGAGAGATCCAGGTTCAAATCCCAGCTCTGCCGCTTACCAGCCAGGCCAGTCCCCAGGTGTGTATGCCCATGTGCTAGTTACCAGGATTCCTGTAAGATTCTGGATACATCGCTTGACCACTTGCAAGCCTCAGTTACGTCCTCTGTGAGGGGGCCAGTTCCGCCTGCCTCCCTCGAGGAAGAGAAAATGCCAGGCGTGTGAAGGCTCTCGGTGAGCACCAGCCATGCCGTAGGGTTATTTGCTGAGGAATCAGGAGGTGTGCGGGGAGCCGTGCTGGTTATGGGCACAGCGTCAAACATTCAGGACAGAGCACTTGTCCTTGTTTAACTTGTGTTTATGATTCCTGTCCACCCCCTGCCCCCAGCACTGTGAGCCACTTAGGCTCTGTCATTGTTGCTTCCTGAGGAGCTCAGGAGAAGGGCCCTTGGGGTTCGAGAGGTGTCGTAGAGGGTGCGCTCAAGACCTGGTGTACCCTTGTGAATAAAGGTCCTTGCCGGACCTGTTTTCTCATCTGTAATTGGGGCTGGATTTGAGATAAAAGTCAAGGATGTGACCAAAGTGTGTGGAGAAGTCTCTGGAAGTGCATGGCTGGCCCTTTGACAACTCTGGGGTGGAGATTCTGGAGGAGCAGCACTGATGGGCTCCTGAGAGCCCACAGGATCCCAGACCCCTTCCCGCAGAAGCTTCCCCAGGCAGAGGCGGACTCTCCTGGGGAGGGTCTTCCCCAGTCTGGTGTCCGTGCAGGTGGCTCGTGATCCCAGCGAGAGCACTTGGTCCTGGACCCAAGAGGCCCAGGAATGGATACTTCATTCCTCCCCTGCCCCAGTGAGGAGGGACCCCTGGAGGAGGAGAGAGGAGAGGCTGAGGGTAGCTCAGGTGGGGAGGTGCAGCCGGGGTCCCTCAGCCCAGTGTGTCCTTGGCTTTGGCAGAGAGCTGCCTGCTCTCTGCAGCGGCCACAGCCTCCCCTCCATCGTGGTTGATAATTCAGTCTCTCACCCATAAGAAATGAGGGTGTGATGGGAGTGCGGGTTTGTTGAGTGGTGTTTTATGTTTTCCATTCCTCAGGCCGAGGGGAGCAGGACCTGGGGCTGGGTGGGGTCCAGGGCTGGGGCTTTCCATGCAACCCTGCCCCAGCCCCCTCCCTCCATTGCCCTTTCGGGACAATCGCTGGAGAATTTGTCTTTCGTGTGTATTCCTGTCTGTTTGTGCCTTGGCCTAGAAATAATGCCGTCTATTAGCAAAACTCTGCTGGCCCAGGAGCTCCGAGGCAGGGATGGCCTTACACCTCTTTGTGTCCTCCGGTGTTGGGCAAACCTCTGTAGCACTTGGCAGAACACCAGGCCTCTCTTTAGGTCTTGTGAGTATTAACCTGCTAATTCTCATAGGGACCCTATCCTGACCCTCTGAGGTAAGTACCATCATTATCCTCATTTTGCAGATGAGGGAACTGAAGTCTGAGAGCTAGGGTTCTAGCCCAGATGGTCTGGACTTATGCAGGGCAGTGACAGTGGATAGTGAGGGCCTTAGCTGACCAGGAGAGAGCCAGGGAGGCAGCTTCGAGGTCCACCCTGCCCCCAGTCCTGAGGCCACACGGTAGGAGCTGTGGGCCTGTCAGGACTGAACGGTGTCCCCCGAGTCAACTGGGCATCTGCCCTCAAACTGTCCAGTCTGAGTCCTGGTGACTCTTGATCTCTGACCCTGTGGTTGGGGTAACTGGAATCAGGTTCTGCCCTTGGTCACAGGGTCATGGTGGCTGAGGCAGGGATATGAAATGTGCCACCAGCTCTGTGGGAGCCCTGGGCAGGTAGGGCACAGTGACCGTCTACTGGCTAAAAACGCAGGAACCCAAGGGGTTAGCTGGGGACTCCTGAGGCCTCAGGTCGAATACAGTCTGGAATGGGGGGGGGCAGGGAGAGGGGCTATAGCTGGGGACACTCATCTTATCATCAAGAGGCCTGGCTCACTGGCCATGTGACCTGGGCCTTTCCTCTCAAGGCCTCAGTTTTCTCATCTGTAAAATGACAGAATTGGAGCAGACGACCCCTTTGGTCCTGCCATTCCTAGCATTGGGATCCCATGATTTCTGTCATCCACTCAGCAGGTGGGGAGTATCAGCCCTGAGCTAGGCTGAGGATGGGGTGGGGTCCCAGCCACCTGGTCCGGCCAATTGAGGGGACACAGAAGCGCAGCCCGGTCATCCCCACATCCTGGTGGGGCAGCGACCGTCCTCCGGGTGGGAGGGGATTAGATGGTGGAGAGCCCCCGGGGACAGCAGTGGGTTTCTCTGTACCCTGTGTCTGTCTCTGAGGTGTCCAAGGTGGAGGGATGGGCGTGGGGACCCCTGGAGTTCCCAGGGGAGCAGGGCCCGGCGCTGCCCCAGCCCTACCTGGCCCCCCGCACAATAGACATGGGAGGCCCAAGCTGTGGCCCGCGGGGCTAGGCTGGGGTGCAGCCACTTCTGCCCCTGGGGAATCACCTCTGCAAGTGATGCCCATGGGAGGCCCGCTAGCAGGGAGGCAGGGGTGTATGTGGCAGGGGATGGGAGGCGTGGCTTGCGAGGGTTAATGTCTCTGTCCTGGTCTCCAGGGAGGAAGTCTCAGGCAGTGATGCGGCCGGGGCTGTGGCCTCAGGAGCGGAAGCCAGCCTTCTCTAGCATTCTGCCCATCCCCTCCCTGCCTCCACTCTGCATCCTCCAGCCCCCTCCTCTCCCCTCCCTGCTTTCCTGTCCCCCTGATGCCGCTCTTACTATCTGTCAGGCCGAGAGTGGTGCGCAGGCTTGGAGCTGGAGTAACTGAGTTCAGGTTCAGCACTTTGTGGTTCTGGGACATTGCTGGGCTTTCCTGTGGGGAACCATGGGGACAATTACTCACCTCATAGCCCCCTTGTGAGAATTCGGGGAGTTATTATGCATAAAGAGCTTAGAACAATGCCTAGCACAGAGCAGATGCTCACTAGAAGTGATTCGGATCGTCTGATTGTTACTCTGGCCCAGGCTGGGAAGCGCCTCCTCCTCCAGAAAGCCTTCTTGGCCTGCTCTGGCCTAAGGTCCTCTGTTGCCCACCTCAGAACCCCTCCGCCCCCCATTCTGACAATTTAGCACAGTGATAATGTGGATCAGTCACCTACTCAGTGCCAAGTGTTTTCCGTGCCTCATCTCATATAAGCCTCTGTGGGGCAGGATTATGATCCCCTTTGTACTGAAAGGACACTGAAGCCTCAGGCAGCCAAGGAGCTTGCACAGGGCCCAGGGCCTAGGGGGTGAGGATGGGAGGCCGGACCCCTAAGGCCACGGTGCCCTAGGGAGGGATGATGGCGACTTCTGGTGTCTGGGGCCACTGGAAACCATCGAGGGGGCACCAGGTGGCCTGGGTCCCGAACCCTGAGGGATCCGTAGCCAGGCTCTCATGTTTCCTGGGCTTCAGTTTTCCCATCTGTAGCCTGTGCCGGGGGCAGCGTCCCCTGGCTGGGGTGGCTGTCCATGGGTGAGCTGCCCTCACTGTCCTAGCTCTTGTTCCGGCGATCCCCAGCCTGGGCGAGGGCCAGCCGCTGGCGTGATTAGTCTAGGCCAGGCTGGGGGACGTCAGGCAGGCTCCGCAGCCACAGGGAGACCCCCTGGCTGACTGCCTTCTGAGGGCGATCAGGACGTGCGGGCCTGTCCTGGCTGTCCTGGGGCGTCAGGGCGCACGGTCTGGCAGTAGGGTGGCGAGGGCAGTGGACCCTCCCCTTCGCTTTTTGGGATCGTCCCCCAGGCGCTTCCATAAGACCATCTCTTGGGTGATAGAGCAAGCGCTGGGCTAGGAGCCAGGAGGCCTAGGTGTGCAGGGAAGGGCTGCGTCACCTCTGTTGGCCCCGGGGAGCCGCTCTGGTTCCCACCACGTGGTCTGTGAGGATGCTGGGCCTCACGGACGCCCCCACCCTGGCTGTCCCGTTGCAGACCGAGAGCGCATTGGGCAGGACTCGGCATATGAGCAGGAGGGGAAGGTGCAGTTTGTGATTGATGCTGTGTATGCCATGGGCCACGCGCTGCACGCCATGCACCGTGACCTGTGTCCGGGCCGCGTGGGGCTCTGCCCACGCATGGATCCTGTGGACGGCACCCAGCTGCTCAAGTACATCCGCAACGTCAACTTCTCAGGTGGGTGTCCTGGGCCATGCAGCCAGGGGAAGGGCTCCCAGGGTTCTGTGGGGGTAGGAGAGTGGCGGGGTGGGGGGTGTCTCCTCAGATGTTTCCAGGGGGTGTCACCTCTCAAGATGTTCCACACAGGGGCCTCCCCAGAGGTGTCTCTGCCCTAGGCTCGTGATCCTCCCTGCTTCTTAGTAAAAGCTCAGCCAAGACACTGAGTGCGTAACACTCCCCGGCCCCTACAGGCATCGCCGGGAACCCCGTGACCTTCAATGAGAATGGAGATGCCCCCGGGCGCTACGACATTTACCAGTACCAGTTGCGCAATGGCTCAGCTGAGTACAAGGTCATCGGCTCCTGGACCGACCACCTACACCTCAGAGTAAGCGCCTGGCAAGGGCAGGGAGGGGCCCCAGGAGGGAAGAGCAGGGGGAGGCAGCCACTGTGGAGCCCCGACCAGTCCTGACCCTGGGGTTTGCTGCTACCAAGTGGGGACTTCCTTCTGTGCCCCTTTCCAGGCCTCAGAGGGCCCTGAGTGCCACCCCAGCCTGAAGTGGAGGAACAGGACAGCTGGACTTCTGGTGGCTGGATCCCTGTCCTTTCCCTTGGCCTCGGGCCGTCCTGCCTTCCACCTGCTGGCAGAGAAAGACCCCGGAGTGAAATGGCTCAAGGGCTGGGCTGGTGTGGGGAAGGGAGATGAGGAGGGGGAGGGCTGCGTTGGGACAAAGGAGGACAGTGGCGTAAGGCAGAGGGCGAAGTCAGATGGGGTTTCTGGTGGCGGGTAGAAAGCTGTTTGAGAGCATTTCCTACGGCCATCATACTGCACTAGAAGGTCGTCATTTTTCTGGGTGTTATGGGCGACTGGGGGTGGGGGTCTTCTCCTGGGTCCTCCTAGATACATTTTCCCGGCTCGTGATTGTCCCAGGGATTTGGTGGCTTTCCCCCTCTGGCCTTCAGTGTACCTGGCTGAGAATGGAGCCATGTTTTTGGAGAGAGAGGACTTGTGGTTCATCCCCCAAGGAAATGCCTGTAGACTTGGCCCCTCCCTTGCAGGATGAGGGGTGAGACGTGCTCAGGGTGGGCACGGTGTGACAGCCAGATGGACCAGAGAGGCGCAGGAAGCCCATGTCTGGCCTCAGCTATCTTTGCACCAGACCCTGGGCAAGTTGCATCGTGCCCCTGCTGTCCCCTCTTGTAAGAATCTTCCAGCGATGAGCCCCTTGAGCTCCTCAAAGCACTTTCTGCCTGTGATTCCATTTAGCTCTGACAATCTTCTAAGCCAGAGGAAATATCTCTGGAAACCCAGCCTGAGGGATGTTCCAAAGGCCACACAGCAG
>NW_024412394.1:1155833-1166804 GCF_014898765.1 Herpailurus yagouaroundi | reverse complement strand
CCTACAGCAATGCTCCTTGGGTTGGTGAATGGAGACAGACAGAACAGGGCAGGTGGGGGCACTTGGCAAAGTGGGACGATACCCCAAATGGGGGCGTGTCTCATTTGGGTGCAGTGGGAGGAGCAGTGGGGGCCAGTGATTCAGTTCAGCAGCAGCAGCGGCAGGAGCTACTCCTTGCTGAGCACCTGCTGTGTACAGCTCCTGTTGTAAACCCGCGGCCCGGCTGTGCGGATGGCAGCCCGGTGAGGCGGGTACTATTTTTATCCTATTCCACAGATGTGGTAAGTGAAGGCAGGGCCGCGGTGTGGGGGGTCCGTGGACTCGTCCCGGATGATACAGGGCCCCTCCACCAGCATGGAGTTGGGGCCGGGGTTGGGGGGGAAAGGCTAGGGGGAGGGGGACCTCAACCATCTCATCTTCCCCACTTTGTCCAGTGCTCAGTTTGGTCTGTGCTGTGGGGAAAGGAAAAGGAAGAAAAGACTTCACCCCGCCTGCCACTGTCTTCCCCCCCAGGGTCTGAAAGTGAGGCGGCCTCTCGTGGCCAGTGCCCGGACCTCACTTCTCCTGCGACAGAGTCCGCAGAGATTCCCTGGGCCCCCACTGTGTGCCAGCTCCGTGCTGGGGGCTGGCTGTGCCGCAGGGAACAGACGCAAAGCCCATGGCACTGACGTTCTGGGGAGATTTAAGAATTCCATTATGACTCCCAGATGGAAGCCACAATAAGTAACAAAGGGCAAAGTGGCCTCATATTTGCTATCATTGGATCAGGGAGGGGAAGCAAAGGCTCCGAGAGGTTGAGGTGTTTGCTGCCGGGCTCATGACTGGCTAGCAATACACCTGTGGTCCCAGGATTCACCCGCGTTCGTTGCTCTTTCCACTGGAGCCAGAGTTTTTTGGCACAGCCACTGTTGCCCTGTGTCCCCCTGCGGTCTCACAGCTCCAGTGCACAGGGGTTGTCCTGCCTCATTGTTCCTGCGGGACGGTGGCACCGGGTTGTTGCTGTGCTCTTGGGCTTTTAGGACCACGTGGCCCTGTCATGCCCGGAGCCCTGAGGTTTCCTTCTCGCCTCCCATGAGGCCGTCTTTGGACACCCCCCCCGCCCCCACCTTTTCCTCAACTCTGAAACCCTCCCTTCGCCCGACCAACCAGTTAATCTTTCCCTGGGAGCGAGTACCCAGCCCAAAGGAGCACCTATCTGGCCAGGCGTGCTGCTCTCCAAGTGTGACCTCTTCCTAAGGGCCACTTCATTTGGAATAGAGGCTTTGTTTTTTGTTTTTATTTTTTAGAGAAAAAGAAAGAGTGCAAATGGGCGAGAGGGGCAGAGGGAAGAGAGAGAGAGAGACAGATAATCTTAAGCAGGCTCCGCGCTCAGCACGGAGCCCGACGCGGGGCACGATCCTACAACCCTGGGATCTCCTTGATCCCACAACCCTGGGAGCCCCTCCATCATGACCTGAGCTGAAATCAAGAATCGGATGCTCAACTGTCTTAGCCACCCAGGCACCCCTGGAACAGATGCTTTGAATATGGCTCCCAAGTGTAGTCTGACTCCCTCTGCTCAGGGCCTAGAGTTCTTCTGGGCCTCTCCCCTACTTTTCCAGACTTTTGAAACCCTGAATTCAGTAGGGTGTGCCAACACGCCTGTGGCTCCTTTGCTCACAGCAATTGTGTCTTCGGGGACATATGACAGTGACTTGCACGAATTTAGAGCAAGATGTAAAGAAACGCTAACCCCTGGGCACATAGTACGCATCCTCTGCGGAAACTTCTGTTCATTGCTGTCTGCTGAACTCAGCTTCCTGAGCCGCCCGGAGGAGGCCCCTTGGGCTAAGCCATGAGGCAGCGCATCTCTCAGCATGCACATAAGTCACCTGCGGGGTCTGGCTAAAACTCAGATCCTAAGACAGTAGGTCTGGGGTGGGCCAAAATGTCACATTTCCAGCAAGCTCCTGGGTGATGCTGCTGCTGCTGGTCTGGGGACCAGCAAGGGCATAAGGGGCTGGGGTTCAGAGCTCTGGAGCTCTCTCTGCTTCCCCGGGTGACTCTAGGTTGTCACTGCTGTTCTCTGGGCTCCGTGTCTCCATACGGTCCTTGAGAGTTTAGGATTCCCCATAGGTCAGCTATGTCTGAATCACGCGGTGAGGGTGGGGGGGGGGGACTTATTTAAACCGAGCTGTTGGATCCGGCGGGTCCTGGTGGGGCTGGGCGGCTGCATTTTCCCCATTTAACTGGGTGATTGAGGCGTGGGGCCAGTGGGGTGGCCCGGGGCACCGGGCGGCATATCCTGAGGCCGGCTCCCCTGTGCTGTCGTTGGCAGATAGAGCGGATGCAGTGGCCGGGGAGTGGGCAGCAGCTGCCCCGCTCCATCTGCAGCCTGCCCTGCCAGCCGGGCGAGCGGAAGAAGACCGTGAAGGGCATGCCCTGCTGCTGGCACTGTGAGCCCTGCACGGGGTACCAGTACCAGGTGGATCGCTACACCTGTAAGACCTGTCCGTATGACATGCGGCCCACAGAGAACCGCACGGGCTGCCGACCCATCCCCATCATCAAGCTCGAGTGGGACTCGCCCTGGGCCGTGCTGCCCCTTTTCCTGGCCGTGGTGGGCATCGCTGCCACGCTCTTTGTGGTGGTCACCTTCGTGCGCTACAACGACACGCCCATCGTCAAGGCCTCGGGCCGCGAGCTGAGCTACGTGCTGCTGGCTGGCATCTTCCTGTGCTACGCCACCACCTTCCTCATGATTGCCGAGCCTGACCTGGGGACCTGCTCTCTGCGCCGAATCTTCCTGGGGCTGGGCATGAGCATCAGCTACGCGGCCCTGCTCACCAAGACCAACCGCATCTACCGCATCTTCGAGCAGGGCAAGCGGTCGGTCAGCGCCCCGCGCTTCATCAGCCCGGCCTCGCAGCTGGCCATCACCTTCAGCCTCATCTCGCTGCAGCTGCTTGGCATCTGCGTGTGGTTTGTGGTGGACCCCTCCCACTCGGTGGTGGACTTCCAGGACCAGCGGACGCTCGACCCCCGCTTCGCCAGGGGCGTGCTCAAGTGCGACATCTCGGACCTGTCGCTCATCTGCCTGCTGGGCTACAGCATGCTGCTCATGGTCACGTGCACCGTGTACGCCATCAAGACACGCGGTGTCCCGGAGACCTTCAACGAGGCCAAGCCCATTGGCTTCACCATGTACACCACCTGCATCGTCTGGCTCGCCTTCATCCCCATCTTCTTTGGCACCTCGCAGTCGGCAGACAAGGTGAGTGGCAGAGCCCCCCGGGGGTGGGGGGTGCGGGTAGGGGAGAGGCCGTGAGCCCGGAGGCAGCCTCCGGGGGCTCCCCGGCCTCTCACCCTGCTCTGGAGATGCCTTCTTCCACTCCCCGCTGCCTTCTCTGTCTCCAGTCTGTTCTCCAGCCTCCAGGTTGTCTCTCCTGTCTCCCACCCTTTCTCTTCTCCTGCTTCTCCTCTCCCTCCTGTCTTCCACAGCTCTTTGCCCCTTTCCTCTCTCCCTCCCATCACCTCCCTCTCTCCTCTCTGTCAGCCTCCGTTCTCTTCTAGACTCTCCCTCACCTCTGTCCCTACCCAGCCCCATCTTCCCTGCCTTCCACTCCTCTCTTCCTCCCCCTCTGTCTGCCCCTCTCTCTGCCTTCACGGGATCCCAACGGATCCCTAGGTGAGGGAGGGAGGGATCAGGCACTCACTCCTTCTTTCCTGGTCCCCAAGCCTCCGAGGCCCCGGGAGCTGGGGATGTCATCCCCTCCAACATCCAGAGCTGCGGAGAGGTTGTGTCCTGCTGGCTCTGTCATGCCATCCTGTGGGCCTGGACTCACCCCAGGACCCTGTGTACTCTGCCCACAACCCGGCCCCAGCACTGCCTGGCTTCTGTGGGGTTTTATCTTAAAGGATTGGGAGTCCCGGAAGCCAGAGGCCAGAGACAGGGGGGATTGTGGGGACTGAGGACCCCAGCTCCTGGTCCGAGCTCCATGTCTGGGATCCTGGGCAAGCCAGCTGGCCTCTCCGCCTCAGTTTCTTCATCAGTAGATTGGGGCCATGATCCTTCTCTTGCGGTCCTTAAGGTGTTGTAAGTCACATGGCATGATGGGTGTGAAGGCAGTTTACCCACTGTGGGGGGGGGGGGAGGGGGGGAGGCTGGGGCTGAGGAACCCGGAGGAGGGTGATGGGGACAGGGTCAGAAAGATGACAGGGCAGATGGCGGAGGACCCGGAGGCTGTGGGAAGGATGCTGGCTTCTACCGTCAGCGAGAAGGGAGCCACAGTGGGGTTCTGAGTGGTGAGGAACGGAACATAGTTCAGATTTAGAAGGATCCCTCCTGCTGCTGGGCAGAGCCCTGAGGAAGTGAGCCAGGAACGGGGCCAACGTGGGGGTAACTGCAGTGATCTCAACAAGGGGCTGCTGGCAGCAGGGGTGATGGGAAGTGGGGGCTCCTGCAGGTGGAGCTGGCTGGATTTTGGATGGACTGCATGTGGGGCAAGAAGTGCAGAGGAGAATCGAGGATGGCTCTGTAGTTTTCGGTGTGCGGATCGTCGGAAGGAAGGGATGTCCGGCCCTAAGGTGGGGAATCTGACGGCAGAGGAGCCTGCTTGGGGGCAGAGATCGGGCAGTCCTTTGGATGTGCTAAGTTTGGGATGCCTGTTAGAGGGCCAAGTGCCGCCGTTGAGCCAAAAGTTGAATATGCTACAAGTCCGGGGTTCGGGGCTGAGGGCCGGGCTGGAGATGTAGCCGGGGGAGTCGTCAGCCCGTGGATGGCGTTTGAAGCCATGAGCCCACCCAGGTGTGAACTCCTAGGGATGCTTGGCTTTCGGTGAGGCTGCTGCGAAAGCTGCCATGGATGGGGTGCTTGTCATGTGCCAAACACTCTGCCTAATGGCCAGCAGGCTCCACAGCAGCAGGCTAGGGTAGATGTCACCATCCCAATTTACAGATGAGGACGCAAAGGCACAGAGATGTGAAGTGATTTGTCTGAGATCACACAGCCAGTAAGTGGCATGGCTGAACTTGACCCTGTTCCGCCTAACTCAGGAGCCCAGTCCACGCTGCCCCCTGCAGCCCCGGGACACCTCCCTGCCCTGGGGCTTCTTTGGCAGGTACCACTTCTCCTCCAACAGTTCCTCGAGGGCAGGAGCTGTGCCCTCCATTCTGAAACCCGTGGCCTGGCCCAGGGAGGCCTGTGGCCTGTCTTCCAATGGCGGCTGTGGGCTGAGGGGTCCTGAGAAGCAGACGTCAGTGCCCTGAGGTCAGAGCCCTCCGGTTTGGCTCCAGGTCACCCTGCACTCTGACCTGAGTCAAAGCGGCCACTGGGCCCAGCTCATGCTGTGAGCCAGGTCTCCGGCCCCCCCCACTGGCCTGCGGGGTGCAGGTGCAGACAGAAGCCCCTTGCCCCGCAGTGCCCAAGGGGCCTCCAGAGCCAGCAGGGGAAGCCACGCGCCAGTCCAGGAAGCTGGCGGCTTGAGAAATGACCTTCGGCATTACCAGGAGGCTCCTTCCCTTGCCTCCTCAGGGAGTAACGGTACAGGGCTGGAAGGCAGACAACACGGTGGGTGAGCCCCTTACTCTGACTTCCCGTAGGTTCCTCTGGCTGCTTGCCAGCACAGTGCTCCCCCGTGGGGTCCACACCCTCCCAGGGTGTCAGACCCTCCAGCGGCCAAGGCCCAGCCCCCTCTCTCAGCTCCCACATCTCTCTAGGCCACCCTGCCTGCCTCTCTTTTTTCCCTTTTTAGGAGGCTCCCCTCAGTATTGATTATGAAAAGGAGCCTCTGAAATGATCTTTTCTGAGGCCCAGAGAGGGGCAGGGACTTACTTGCCTGGGGTCACACAGCAGGCTGGCCTCACACCAACTTGTGGCCTAAGACCCTGCTCTGCACCTGAGGGGTGGGGCAGGGGACACGACCCTCCCCTCTGGGCTGCTGAATGAGGAAGGGGAGGGGAGCTCTGAAGTCCCTGCGGGTTCAGACCGCCAGACCTCCTAGAGGCATAGGCAGTCCTGGGGCTGTATCTGTGCTGTGTTTTGTCAGCACTACAAGGTGCCCCAGTGGAAGCTGTAGGCCTGGCTGCTGTGTGTGTGTGTGTGTGTGTGTGTGTGTGTGTGTGTGTGTATGTGCCCAGGCAGGGGTCTGAGTCAGGCATGAGTGTACAGGGGTGAGTTCAGGTGTGTGTGCGTGTGAATGCAGAGATGCGTGTGTGTATGGGTGTGTACGTTTGCGGGCACGGGCGTGTGCCCAGGTGCGTGTGCACACACGTCTGCAGGTGCCCAGCAGGTGCCCGTTTCCCCCCGCGTGCAGGTGCGGGCGCAGAGTGAAGCTGTCAGTGCTGCTCCGATGAGCAGGCGGACGGATTTCCCAGCATTAGCCCGGATTTCCAGGGGTTATCACTGCAGCCGTGTGGCATGACTGAGCCGTCTGGAGTGTGCTTTCTCTACCGCGTGGGGTTACTGCTCAGTCAGCCTTGGGCGGGACCTGGCCCCAGGGGCTGGCCAGGTTGTGGGGAAGTTCATCGATCTGGCTTGAACAGATCCTGGGGATCTCAGTAGCCACTAGGGTCGGCCTGGGCAGAAGCACGGAGCAGGCAGAACTCCTCAGTGCCCCCAGCAGGGCCCCCTATACCGTATGCCCCCCAGGCCTAGCACAGAAACAGGAAAACGCATCGTCGACCTCCAGGCAGCTCCTTTCTGTGTCCTTCGCCCCACCCCCAGGGTGACCTCTGTCCACACCCATGAAACCCAGCCTGCACTCTGGGGAGCGGTCACTTGTGAGGCTAAGGCAGGACTTCTTGCAGAGGACAGAGTGTGGCAAGGGCCCGACCGGAGAGGGGAGCAGGAGTTCAGGTACCTCTGTCTGGGAGATGGGCGAGTGGGAGAAGAAAGCACATCCCGGAGGTTGCCTCTCACCCCACCTGCCTTTGAGAGCTGCATCCGTGCCTGGGCCCCTGCCCTCTGGGGGGTACCTGCCGGGTTCTAGAAGTTCTAGAGGACCACTGCTTCTTTGAGAGAATCAGCGTGCTACGTGCACCTTCACACAGGAGGCCCCAGAATGGTGCCTGATCTGGGGGTGGGGTGGGCATTCCAGACCCTGGGGCAAGGAAAGGGACTGGGGGCGTGCAGCTCCCCTTCTGCTTACACAGAGGGGGCCACTCCCAGCCTGCCTGGCCAGAAGAGCCCCCAGGGCCCAGGCTGGGAGGGTGGGCCCCCAGCAGATGGGAGCAGCTTTGCTTAGCTTTGATCTGTTTACACTGCATCTTGTATTTTGTTTGCAGAAAGCCTCCTAGGCTGAAAAGCAAAATAGAAAATAGAACACCAAGGATTGTGCTCTTCCCCCCCACAACCCCTCCTCCCTCCGCCTGCTCAGGGCTGGCTCCATGGTTTTCAGGGCTCTGTGAAAAAAGAAGGGGAAAGCCCCTTGTTCAAAAATGATTCAGCATTCAAGATGGTGGCAGTAGGGCATGAAACCAAGTGTGTATACCCACGGAGCTGACTCTGCCTGGGATACTGGAGGGGCCTAGCATCCCATAGTGGGTCAGGGCAGAGTGCAGTCTGGCCCCCAGGCCTCTGGTCCCCAACACAGGGCTGTGTCCACTGCAGGGCTCAGAGAGGGGCTTCTGTCCCTGGTCCCACCAACTCCACATGGGCCCAACTGCACCCTCCTAACCCCACCCAATCAACAAGGTGGAGCAGAGGGTGTATCTGACTTGGAAACACGACCCTTATACCCAAGAACCCCCAGCGTGAGAGGCAAGACTGCCCTTGCCCTCAGGGAGCCCCCAATCTAATGAGGGAGACATAGCCTCACCCAGTCCAATGGTGAAGATGTTGATTAGCCCAGACCTTCATTGCTGTCTCCAGTGGTGTGGAGCCTGTCCCCTTCCCTCCCCCTCCCCCGCCCCAGCCACCAGGCCCACCTCAGCAGGTAGAAGAGGTAGCCAGCACCCTCCCACTAGCTAGTCATGCTTGGAGGTAACGCTGTCGCCGGAGGGTGGGAGTGTAAAGGCTGGGGTGGGGTAGAGTGGGGATGACTGTGTCCAGAGGGGTGTGTGCTCCCTGGGGACTAGGCTCTTTTTCCCCTGGGCCTGTGACATTTCCTGAACAGTGACAATGAAACAGCTTCTCCACACTCGCATCCTCCTTCCCCACGCTGCTGTGCCAGATCACTCAGCTTCGGTCTGTGTTTGGGTGGCCCCATGGGTTGGGAGAGGTAGGTGCTCTCATCCCATGGCACTGATGAGAAAACTGACGCCCAGAGAGGGGTTGAGACTTCCTCAGGGTCACACCCCTCCCTCCTTTCAGACCCTAGAGCTTCTCCAGCCTCTCTCCCTAGGGGAGCTGGAACAATAGCCTTCAGACCCAGGTCATGAGGCATTTCTGGAGAAGGGCAGGAGATGGGGTGGGATATGAGAATGGGTGTCGTGGGCGGGGGTCGGATAAAACCGGGGGTCAGGAAGAGCGTCCTAGAGGAGGTGGCACATCAGCCAGGCTCTAGGGGAGGGGACCCAGGCCTAGAAACAGCCGATGTAGGGGGCAGAACATTTCCTGCCTTCCCTATGCCCAGACCTGAGGGCCACAGCCTCGGCCTCCTCTGGCCCCACCCAGGCTGAGGGGGAGGCTAGAGGGCCACCTGAGGCTTGGAGGACTGGGAAGGAAGGAGGAGGAGGCGGGGAGGGGACCCCAGGCGGGGGCGGGGGGAATTGTCAGGCCCTGCCTGGAAGGCCCCACTATTGAAGAATGGATTAGCCGACACCCAGATTAATGGACTTTCATTTTGCTAAACATCTGTCACCGTTAGTGCTGGCGAGTGAGCGTGAAATGAGCTTTGACCAATGCTGCCATCGCCATATCTTGCCAGGCGCTGTGGCTCCCGTGCCAGTGCTCTGCACAGGGTGGCGTGTGTGTGGGGGGGGGGGGGGGCCCCGCGTCACTGAATGGACGCTTGGTCAAGGGGCTGTGGCACACCCACTGGGAGTTACTGCACCAACAGATGTTCCTCTCCTTCCCAGCCCCGCGCAGGGGACTGCTCCTGGGAGGCTCAGCTGTGGTCCCCTGAGGGACCTACCTCCCTATAGCACGTAGGAGTGGGGAGCCCTTCCGTGCACGTAGCACGTGCCGGGCATTGTTCTACGTCCATTCACCGTTTGTCAAGTTGTTTCACCCTTACAGCCACCCTATGAAGTAAGTGCTATCATATCATGCCAGTGTTATACGTGAGGAAACTGAGGCACAAGGTGGGACTTGTCCAAGGTCACATAGCTAGAAGTGGTAAAGCCAGGATTTGGTCTGGTCTAAAGTCCTGGCTCTATACCTTGACTCCCTTTTGCCCAAAGTCAGTGGGACACAGGGCTCCCGGGGTCTGTCCTCTGTGTGTCTGTCTCTGGGGTCAGGGCCCCTGCGGCGCCAGGCGGAGCCTTCTCTGACGCTGTCCCCCTGGCCCCCCTCCAGCTGTACATCCAGACAACGACGCTGACCGTCTCGGTGAGTCTGAGCGCCTCGGTGTCCCTAGGGATGCTCTACATGCCCAAGGTCTACATCATCCTCTTCCACCCGGAGCAGAATGTGCCCAAGCGCAAGCGCAGCCTCAAAGCCGTCGTCACCGCCGCCACCATGTCCAACAAGTTCACGCAGAAGGGCAGCTTCCGGCCCAATGGTGAGGCCAAGTCTGAGCTCTGCGAGAACCTGGAGACCCCAGGTGAGTGCCCAGCCCTGCTCCTTTCCCTCTGGGCCCGCCCAGGCCAGTCTCCTCCTTCAACAAGGCCCGCCCCCCCCCCCGCCCCCCCGGGGACCCAGGCCACGCCCCTCCCAGAGCTGGGTCCTCAGTGGGTACTGGGAGAGCCCCGAAGCCACAGGTGAGTGGGAACTCCGGGAGAACCCTGATGCACCAGGTTAGTGCCCCTCTGCCCCGCCCCATCCTAGTAACCAGGAGAGAACCTCAAGGTCCCCACCACCTAGCCCTGGCTACACCCTTCCAGGGATATCTGCCCACCTGTGGTGAGGCCATGGGGGAATGTAGTTCATGCAGAACGATGGGGGACTCTGGGATTTCTCTGGTCAAGGGGTTGTCTCGAGGGCCCTTGCCTTCTGGCCCTTAAGTGACCTGGGCACAGAGGCTCTGGTGCCAGCCTGGCCACCTTCTACCAGGGCCCTGAGGGTATGGGGCCTCAGGATGTGGGTCCCCAGGATGGGCAAGGGAAGGAGTGAGTTGGACAGAGGGCCTTCAGAGGCCTCAGTTCTCAGGTAGCAGGGTGTTCCCAAGGGATTGTCCAAGGAGACCTCAGCAGCAGAGGGGGATGGGGAGACAGAAGGACACAGGGACTTGGCATCTAAGGGGCAGGCCCAAGGTCTCGGCCTGGGCAGGAATGTACATGGGAGGGAGCAAGGCCACCATCTTTGCCAACTTTTCTGGTCCCCCTGCAGCCAGCCCTCTGTGAGAAGAGATTGAGAGGAGAGAGAGGCAGAGCATGTGAGGGACAGGTTAGACCTTGGGGGCACCTGTAATAGTGGTGACCATTTCCTAAACCCTGATTGTGTATCACACCTACCATGTACCAGTTTTCGTCTTCACAGCAGCCTTGAAAGGCAGGTATTTTTATCATCTGTGTAATACAGAAGAGTAAAGGGAGGCTCAGAAAGATTAGGGACTCACCCAAGTCATGCAGCCAGCAGGCACCCGGCCTGGACTTGACCTCCACGGTAGTATCACTGCTCCCTTCTCAGAAGGACGGAGGCCTCTGCCCTGGGAGGTGAGCCATGGGGTCTCCCACCTGTGGGGTGAGAGATAGAGGGGTTGCTATGGTCACCCTGCCCCCTCTGAGATGCTGGCTCCCTCCCCGGACATCCTGCAAGTGCCCAAATAGTTTAAATGGCAGCATCTCCTGCCTCCCCTGCTCTCTGAGAGTCCTGGGGGGCTCCCGTTGGTGGGGAAGGAGGAGCAGAGGGGGGGGGGGGGGGGGGGGGGGGGGGGGGGGGGGGGGGGGGGG
>NW_024412394.1:1079578-1155733 GCF_014898765.1 Herpailurus yagouaroundi | reverse complement strand
CCCCCCCCCCCCCCCCCCCCCCCGCCCAGGAGACTTTCAGTCCCAGAGGGACCTGGGAGTTAACAGTTAACACTCAGCTTCTTGCCTCTAGTCCTGGGGCAGAGGCCCCAAATGGACATCGGCCATGGCAGCAGGAGGGATATGAGCTAGACTCCAGGAGGGTCTGGAGCACAGGCTCCGGAGAGGAGGTCCTTTGTCATCCGCAAGTAGGTCAGGAGAAATAGGAGACCTGGCCTCCCTGGTGTGTTTTGGCCGGGGCAGCGCCTCTCACAGGCTCCCCACCTGTGGCTCCGGGTTGAAGCATCCTCCCTTCCTTTCTGGGCACGGCTTCCGCCTGTTGAGTGACTGCCACCTGTGGAAAGAAGGAGAGTCCCTTCCTACATCCAAACAGGACTTTTTACTCCCAAAGCCCTCTCCCCTGTTCCGTGATCTCGACAGGAGGCCCATGAGGCCTGGGTAGGGCTAGAGGTTTGATTCGCAGCCGAGGCCCAGAGAGGGTGAGGGATTCTCCTGAGGCCACACAGCAAGGTGGTGGCTGGCTGGCCCCACAGTGTCTTTCCCTTGACCCTGACTTCACATGGCCTCCCTATCTCTGGGTCTCCATTCTCCGGGCAGAGCAGTATACCTGGCTTCTGGCACACCCCTTTCACTGACATCCTGATGACTCTGTGTTGCCCACCCCCCCCACCCCCCCCGCCGTCTTTTGCCAAATGACCTCTGGTTCTTTTCAATCTTGCTCTTCCTCCCAGAGCACCAGCTTCCCTGGGACCTACAGCCCTCCCTTCAGGTGCCACGTGGGCCCTCCACTCTGAGATGGGAAGGGGCACTGTTCTCCTAGAACTCCCCACCTCTGGCCTTTTGTGTCTAGATCTGCAGAAACCCCACGTGCGGCCCCTAGCCAGGCCCTTCTGTCCCGAGCAGGGACCCCTCACTGCTCCCCACCCCCCACTCCTGACTTCTGTTTTCCTCCTTCCCATGGAGATTTACCCTTCCCGGGTTCCATCCCTCATATCTTACTCTGCTGGGGCAGGAGCAGGTCTGTCAAACGAGCTCCGGCCCCCAGGCTCATCAGAGTGGGGCATTAACCCTCCAGGGCCCATGGGCGGCTAACTAGAGCTAACACCCCGACTCCAAAGGAGGGAAGCAGAGTGTGGGACCTTCCCTGACAGTTGTGATAGACATTGTTTCTTCTGACTCTCTTCAGGTTGGTCACATGGGGACAGGGTACAATTACTACCCCTTCCCACCCCACCCCCCACCAGACAAGGAGGGGAGCGGAGGCTTGGTGAGGGGACATACAGTGTTCCCAGCCCCCTGCTTCCTGCAGGGGAAGGGTGAGAGCTGCCGTAGAAGCCAGAGGCCAGGGCCCCTTGCCCCCACTGCCCCTTAGCTCGGTGACAGCAGGGGCTGTAGACGTGTTGGGTGGGAGCCAGGTGATTAATTCTGGGGATGCCAGACCGAGGGGGCGTGAGCGGGAAAAGTGGGGAGATGTCACTCCTGTGAAACAGGGACATTTTTCACTCTGTCACTGGCAGGCCACGTATCTTTAAACAAACAACAGAATAAATAATTCAGGGGCCTGATTGCGGGCAGATTGGGCACAGAGACATGGGGCAACAAATGGGGGCTGTCAGCTCGTGCTTGCCACTGCCCAGCTAATTGTTCTCTGAGGTGGCAGGGACTGAAAACCAGCAGCAACAGCCTGTCATCAGCAAGGGATGGGTTTGGGGACCTTTGTACACACCCCTCACCCCGTCCCTCCCTTCATGCTGAGGATGCCCCTGGAGTGTCGCTCTCCCCGCCCTGTCCTCATTGCTATGGTTATTTCAGCCCTGTCCCTTTGCAGGGTTTAAAGAGGATTTCCATCCACCCTGTGGCTGAGAGCCAGCCAAGGGTTTATTATCCCATTTTACAGATGAGGGACTTGAGACTCGAGAGGTTCAGGTTGTTGGAAGGGCTCCTTGGCAGGTGCTGAGATCCCCTGTCCTGGGGAGGGCAGGACTGGACCCAAAGTCTCCTGACTCCTGGCCAGAGCGCTTCCCTTTGAGCCTCACAGTTAGCTCCCGGGAGCCCGGGCAGACTCACTGCTCCCATTTTCCAGATGGTGAGACCGAAGCTCCGCTGAAGGACTCTGGGGCCCCTGGCTTGTAGCTGAGGGCCGAATGCGCTTCCAGGTTCTGGAACCCAAGGACTGGATTTTCTATTGGAGACAGCTCTGGTCTTAGAGGGACAGCCGGGCCCAACTGTCCCTCACCTCCCCCACCACCTGCTCCCCTCTCACCCGCCTCGGTGCCCCCACGGCCGCCCTCAGGCGCCCATTTCCCTACAGTTGGTGGTTTTGCTGCTGCTGCTGCTGCTGTAGTTTTCCTTCACCCCTGAGCCATGGCTGCTGACGGGTTTACAGGTTTGGAAACTCAATTTTATCAGTTCACCCAGGGGGTGATGGAGCCCTGGGGAACTGATTCTCATCGGCCTGGCCTGCAGCTCGTGATTAAGCTGCCGGCTCACTTTCTGACGGTGCTGGATAGCGGAGGGTGGAGACTGGGGCTGGGGGAGCCCCTTAGGACAAGCAGTTGGGGCAAAAGGGCCACCGCTCTCATGTAACAGGTAGGGAAACTGAGGCCTAGCAGGGTGGGGGAAGAGCTTCCGGAAGTCACAGAGGGGGGGATTAGAGGCTCCTGTCCCTAGATCTGTGCACCCTCATACCTCCCTCTCAGCACCTCTGGCCTCATGGCGGGTTCCTTCCCCAAGTATGCCCGGCCAGGCACCTCACGGGTGCTGTCCATGGTCCTTCTACTCTCATAGTCAGCCGGCGCCCTGGAGGCCTATGGGTCATTTTAGAAATGAAGGTGGCAAGTCTTGGCACACTGTAAGGTGCTGTGTTCTTACTCTCTTCCTGAAGTCATGGGCCCCGTCACCTGTCCCGGTGGCACCTAAAACTCAAAACTTCCCGGCTACTGCCCAGCCAAGTGATTGTTCATGTTCTGCTTGAATATTTCCACGACCACATAAGGCCATCCTCTCCACTCAGCTCTGGCCAGGAGAAAGTTCGTCCTTTCCTTTCGTTCACCTGCCCTCCACCCCGCGTGCCTCCCCACTGGTCCTGCGGTGCCGTCCTCTGCTCACCCCACCCCCAACGAGTTTGCTTCTTGCCGCACTTGATGGGCCCTCTGAGAGTTGGACCCAGCAATCTGGCCCGTGTCAGTGGGCTTCCAGCTACACTGGTGTGGTAGATGGGCAGGAATGGGGACCCGGGTTTCTTCCATCTGGCTCCGTTGGCTCCCAGAGGGCTGTGCTGAGGCTAGTTGCCCTCAGTGTCTGTTCTGTCCCTGGAAAGCAGAAGAGAGGAAGTACAGGAGAAACCATCTGTTTTAATCAAATGACACGCAAGTCACACACAGCCCTCACGACCCTCACGTGTCATTCGCAGGAACGCCATCAAGCAGGGAGCTCGGGAAATGTAGTCTTTACTTGGCAGTCATGGGCCCTGGGAAAACGGGGTAGAGAGGATTGGGGGGTACCGTGGGCAGCCCACCGCACTGCTCCCCTCAGTGCCCTCTGCCCCAGGCCAGATGCCTTGGCCATGCACTCCTTTCCCGAGAAGACAGGACCCTGATGGGGTATCAGGGCAGCTTTGCAAACAAAGGCCCCCTGATTGTCTCCCATCCAGCCTCCTCTGGGCACCAGCATACAACTCCCACCCCAAGCGGCAAGGCTGACCTTGATTACTCTCCACTGAGCTGTCCCAGGCCGTGGAGGGAGACCCTGGATCCGGACAGGACAGAACCAAGGACCTGGCCAGGGTCCTCACCCCAGTGCCTCATTTTTCACATGAGGGTGGCATTTACCTAGCCTCCTCACTAGGCTGCTGTGAGGTCTGAACCCCGGCCGGGCAGAGGCAGGGGGAGGCTCGTGCTGCCCCGAAAAGCTGATGTTGTCACCCAGCTGTGAGTGGTGCAGAGGGCCCCAGGAGTGGCTGAGGGAGGGCCAGAGCCATGGGTGCGGATAAGGAGGCCTCGAGGCTGAGGTGAGACAGGGACACCTAGAAATGGGAAGGGTAGCCGGACCAAGGCCCAAGGGGACCTGGAGGCCTTCCACTTCCCTTGGGTGTGGCACGGGGGCCAACTGGTCAGCTCGTCAGTTTCTAGCCTCATGAGCCCCCCCTGCTCCGGTTCCGTCATTTATTTCCTCCGTCCCAACTCACCACTCCCGTCCCCTAGGCTGCCAGGCTATGTCTAATGTCTGTTCTTTGCATGTGTTCTTCTAGAACATGTGCTGTTGACCTGAAAACTTCTGTTGATAATACTTTAAGGCTATACAATTATATTACAAATAAAAACAATTCTCTTCAAGTGTGGTGGAGTCGGGAGGTGGCAGGGGCTTCGTGGGGGGGGGGGGGGGTGGGGGGGGAGTGTTCTAAGGAGGGGTCCTAACTAAAACAACTGTGGGGAGGGCAGGGCACTCCAGGCAAGCAGCCTGGCCCCAGCAAAGATGTGGAGGTGGGAAGGATGTTCAGAGACTGGGCGAGTCCAGTGAGGTGGGGGGGGGGTGCAGGGTGGTGGAAGGAAAGGGGGGGCAAGCGATGGGATGGGTGGGGTGGGGCCACCATGTGGTTTGGGGGCTGTGAACTGCTTGGTTCAGGGGTCTGGACTTGATGCCGTGGGCAGGGCAACGCCTGAGTGGAAGGGGGGTTTGAAGAAGCCAGCCCCTGATGCCTGGGTACCCCCGGTCTCTCTCCTTCCAGCACTGGCCACCAAACAGACCTACGTCACCTACACCAACCATGCAATCTAGCTAGGCCGCCAGAGCCGAACAAGAGGAGGATCCAAGACCCTTGTGGCTGATGCGTCGGGCCAGGGCCACTCCCAGGGGCCCAGCTGATGTCTTGCCTGCCCGTGGGCGCCCACGGACGTGGCTTGGTGCTGAGGACAGCAGAGCCCCCGGCGGTCACTGCTGGGCAGCCTGGGCAAGCCGGGCAGGTGACAGGAGGAGGACAAGGGGCTGGGGAAGCTTCAGGCCACCCCAAGAGCCTGCATCTTGGACCATGGCCCCTCCTGGCCCCAAATCACAGGGGCCCAGGCTGTGTGGGCCCCAGTGTTGGTTTTCTCTCTCTCCCTTCGTCTCTGCCTGTCCCACTGGTGACCGTCCGAGTCCGTCTCCATCCCTGTCTTTATTTTATCACTGCCTTTTCTCTCTGTGTCTTCACCTGTGTGCTCTACTCTTCTTTCTTTCTGCCTCTGCCTCCTCTCCCTGATGCATTCTCTGTCTCCAGGTCTCTCCAGTTTTTTCTCTTGTGCTCCACCCAGGTCTCGTGCATTTTTCTTCCCTGTCCTCGCCCCCTCCTCACCTTCATCGCACCCCGCCTTTGCTCTCTCCCCGTCACCACCTCCCAATTCACCAAACCGTACGTGTCGCAAAAGAGAAAAAGCTCAAAAAAATTCCAAACACAAAAAAGCCAAAACAAAAACGAATCTCGCGTGTGTTGCAAAGTGCCGCGTCCTCCTGGTGGCCTCTGTGTGTGTCCCTGTGGCCCGCAGCCTGCCCGCCTGCCCCCTCCCGTCTGCTGTGTGTCCTGCCCGCCTGCCCGCCTGCCCGTCCTGCTGATGACACGGAGTTCAGTGCCTGGGTGTTTGGTGATGGTTATTGATGACAATGTGTAGCGCATGATTGTTTTTATACCAAGAACATTTCTAATAAAAATAAACACATGGTTTTGCACCCTGGCTCCACATCCACTGAGGGCCCTGCAGGGGGACCCCAGTCTCAACCTGCAGCCGGAGAGCCTGGAATTAGAGGCAAGGAGCAAGTGGGTCATGGACCCTAGGGCTTGCGGGCGATGGAGGCTGCCTCCGGGGCTGGCATCGAGTGGGAACACGGAGAGGCCTTGGGCAGGGAGGGACCAGGACTTTGCAGCACATTCCAGAAATCAGCATCTGGTGGTCCCCTAAGGGGGATGTTCTATTCCTGTCCCTGGCCCTGCAGCCCCTAAGGAAGGTACCGTTTTGGCCCTTCCTCTCCTCTCACAGTCCTTACACCTGGGCCTCCGATCCCCGCCCCGTAACAAGCTGCTGCTTCTCCTCCATCTAGCCCGGAAACTCTCCTCTTGAGAAATTGGCTTCCAGGGCTCCCAGCACCCACAGCCCTGCCCTCCCGCCTGTCCTGTCTCCAGGTGACAGGTGCTAGGATGATGTGTGTCTCTGTCCTAGAGATTGGAGTGTGGCGTGTGTCCGCGTGGGCCAGGTGTGTGGCACAGGTATGTGCGTGTGGCTCCCCCAGCCCTGTGTGTGTGTGTGTCTGTTTTAGCTGCACGTCTGTGTGTGCTCTTGGTACCTCCATATGCATGCTTGTCTGTCTAGTGTGTCTGTTTAGGCCCAAGTGGGGGTAAAACCACATTGCACCCACATCGTGACGATGCTTGTCCCTGGCCAGCGGCAAGTGTGCAAGTGTGTGTTCACAGCAGCTGGCTTCGTTGGCAGGCTGGGCGGGAGGGAGCGGGAAGCAGCTTAGGGGCTGGGCCCTGCCGGGGGTAAATTACAGAGCCAGCGACACAATGAGGCCACAGCGGCAGCTGAAGCCCAGGCTTCCTGTGCCGCCCCTTTCTGGCCCGCCCCAGGCCCCACACCCCCTCCTACCTCCTTGGCTGGCTAAAGTGTGGGGCGCGAGGGCCCCCAGTGGGGGCCAGGCAGGGACTGGGTGTGTAGAGGTGAGGCTGGTGCATTAAATGGTGCCCTGGGCAGTGCCCCCTATGTAAGCCCGTCTAACTCCTTCGGGAGGGCTGGTGTCACGCCCACCTCTGCTCAGGCAATCTGTTCCCTTGGAGGGCCTGGGAGAGAGAGAGAGAGAGAGAGAGAGAGAGAGTGTGTGTGTGTGTAGAGCACCTACTTTATGCTCGGTATTTGTAAGGAAAGGAAGGGCAAAGAGGGTGTCTCTCACTGATTGTCTTGCTTTTGCAGGATGGTTCCTGCGCCCCAGAATAGATTCTACCCAGTGCTCTAGCCTAATCAGGCAAAACTAGGTGGTCAGACCAAGGGTGTTTGCCAGAAGCTCCCAGGGCGGGGTGTGTGAGCGCGTGCCTGTGGTGGGGGGCGGTTTGGATGAAGGGGAGTGCAACCAGTCCTCCAATGACATCTCCAGCCCGGGCACCTTGTCCCCTCTCTGGTCTGTTTCCCTCCCAAGGCGATTGCGGTGTTGAGGCCCAAGGCTAGGCGGAGGATTTGATGCTCAGCACAGGCCTTTCCCAGGTGCCCTCCCCACATCTGTGGAGCCCCCCATATCTGTGGAGCCCCTCTTCTAGGTTCCACTGGGGAGAATCAACTTCTTTCCGAGTGGGGTGCTGCCCGCTCTGCTCCCCTCAGTGCCCAGAGCCAGGGGTGGGCTCTTGGTGGGCCTTAGACCCATCAGGCATTCCTGAGACTTGGCCTAGTCCAGCCTGACTAGGACTCTGTGAAGGGGCAGGTGGAAAGGAGGCACCCAGGCCCCGGCCTCAGGGGGGTGCCAGTCAGATGGAGGAGACATAGCCCCACCTTCAGGGACTGCCCTGAGGGGCGAAACACAGCCTGTCCCTCAGGGAGCTTCCCGTCTGATGGGGAAGATCTAGGCCTCAGCATTTCTACAGCCTAGAAATGCCGAATATCCCAAAGGAACATAGTTATAGGAATAGGGTGGGGTAGGTAGGGGAAGCCTTGGGTGGGGTGTGAATTCCAAGGAGCCGTGTCCGGGAAATGGAGAAGTGTGCGGCTCCATGGGTCAGGGGTGGAGAGGAGGGACTAGTCTCTCCAGCACTTCCGGGAGGCAGACCCGGCGCAGGGGTGTGGGAGGGTGGGTGCCACGCATCACCTGGAAGGCACAGCCGGTGAAGCCGGGCCTGGGATCCCACAGGTGGGCCCCACTGGGATGTGCTCTGATGCACCGGTGGGAAAGCCCCGTGGCTGCTCACCTTTGCTCCCTCTGCCATGCTGTTAATTCCCCGGGCTCATGTGGGACACCCAAGAGAGGCAGACAGATGAGCAGTGCCTTTGGAATTTTGTACTTCAAAAAGATGGGGGCTGGCTTTGCAGTGCCCCTGGTTCCCTGGAGAGAGGGATGGTGGCCCCCAGAGACCTTTGCTCGGTAAGCAGGGTGATGGGGTGTCCACAAGCTCCCAGGGAGAGGCCCAGAGGCCCCAGGGCTGCAGCCTCCTCCTTTGTGGGTGGGGCCGGTGACAATACATTTTACAATCTCCCCAGGTGTCTGCTAGGCAGCCCAGTGGGCCAGGGAACTCGGTGGTTTTCAAGCTGTTCCAATGGCAGAACCTTTCCTTTAAATCAGCAGCAGCATCCCCGGGAACTTGTTAGAAAAACAAATTATGGGCCCCACCCAGACTTGGTTCTTTACGCATCCAATCCACAGGTATTAAGTACCTACTACGGGCCAGGCTGAGGGTGTGAAGTAATGAACGAGGTGGATGTGGCACTGGACTTTGGGGTTCTGCAGACAAGAGGGAACAACGCCCACTCGAGAGCTCGTGGAGGCCCAAAGCCAAGGCTAGGCTACGACTAGCCCGGGGCAGAAGCCCACCAAGCTACCAAGCCAGCGGGGCACACAGGACACCTTTGTGGAACTCCTAGGTCCCTGGGGACTCAGCCTCAGAGGCAGTATACAAGCTTGGGTCCCTTCCAGCTCAGATGCGAAGTTCCAGCGTCTCCTGGTCTGTTTCTCCTGTCCTGCCTTCTCAGGCCCTGGTGGCAGAGGCAAAAAGGACCAGGAATTGGCCTGTGAACACCATGCCAGGTGCCCCCACACCATCTCAGCCTCCAGGCCCAGGGAGGGGTCCTCGGGAGCCCACAGAAAGATGCTGACCTTTCAGGAGGCCACGTGGCTCCCCTCTGGCCAGAGGACAGGCCACAGGCCCTTTGTTTTAGAGGCTCTTACTAAGGCCTGCAGCTTCCTCCTCCCAGCCTGGGGTTTCCATCTGCCCACTCAACAGCGAGGGGAGACTGAGGCACTCTCCCTGGCATCTGAGCTTCTCTCTGCCCCCACCGCCTGCCCTGCACTGCCCTGGGTGCCCAGCAGAGCTTGGCCCTGGCACCCGGAGCCTCCCAGGGCTTGGGCCTCCCTGAAGACAGCCTGGCACTGAATGGCACATGGTGCCCAAATCTCACTTCGGTTGGCAAAAGCAGCAATTAGCATTTAATGAGGCTTCTTGCTTTATTTTTAGGTAACCTCCAAGGCCCTGCCTGTGTAATTCAGCCCGCCATTGCTCGGCAGATAATTAAAGCATGTCACCATAATTTGCCTTTTTTTTTTTTTATAAAGCCCATAATTACGTTTTTATTGCAAGGGGGGGCGGGGGGAGAGAGAGGAGGGAAAGAAAACAAAGAGGTGAAATTGGGGCAGGAAATGGGGCTTGGCTCCCTTAGCCAGGCTCCTCTACCCCATCAGCTGACCCAGGAGCCCCCATCCTGGCTGTGGCTCCCCAGGGCTCCCTCAGCTTCAGGGTCTGCCCTGGGCACTCCCTGCCCAAGAATGCCTCCTTGTTGGCTTGCCTTATTGGAACTTCTGGAGAGCCCTCCTCTTCCAGGTTGGGGTGGGAGGGCCTTCCTGCTCTTCCCTTTCCTTATAAAACCAGTCCCACTTTGCTGTTCCAGTGGGCAGGAAGGGGGTCGGGTGAAAACCCGAGTAGCCTCGAGTTGCTGTTTCTTGAGCTGCACACAGGCACCTGGGAGTTTCTTTATACTACTCTCCACTCACACGTTTGAAGATTTCCACAGGAGGTGGAATAAAACCCCCCTCCCAGGGAGGGGTCTGCTAACAGAGCCTGACATCTGGAGTCCGCTTCCAGGGGCACTTGTGAGTTGCTGTTCTTTCTATGAGGTGAAGGGCCGTCTTTCTGCAGGAACTATACTGCAGTCTAGTATTTTGATGCTGCAGCGTGGTGGTAGGTGATCTTTGCTGGGCCTCTGACAGATTTTTTTTGAGCCTGCAGGCCATGCTAGGAACAGGAAGGGCAGCTGCCCGCAGCGTTTCAGGGAGGCCGCTGCCCCCAAACATCTTCCCAGCTGCCACCTGTGCTACTTAAAATTCTACCGGTAAAGCCTCAGTCTCCTGGGCCAAGGTGCGTTCGCCCAAAACACATCAATTGCTTGGCAATCATATCGGAGCCTGGTATGAAGATACCAGCTGCCCTGGGGTGTGGGACAGGGGACAGGTAAGTTGTGAAAGAACACGCAGATTACCTTAACTCGAGTAGCAAGTGGCCCTCTGCCCCTTTCTGAACACCACCTCACCCCAACATCATATTACGTCCACGTGGTTTGCACATCATCTTCCTGCTCCCACAAGGATGTCAGCCCCGTAGGGCAGGGGGTTTCGTCACTTTGATCACAGCTGAAACCCGGGGGCCTAGAACAGCACCTGACACACAGCAGGCATATAATAAATATTTGTGGAATGAGTGAGTTGTGGGGGAGGGGCTGGGCTGGAGACCCAGAGGGGCCTATTTAGCTGTATCCGCACTTCCACAATGCCCCATACTTGGCTCTGACCCTGAGTCTCTGCCCAAAGCCCAGTGGTCATTTCTTCATTGTAGCTGCCCAAGGTCTTCCCTAGAGGCCCGAGGTGAGCCTGAATGTAGCAAGCTGATGATTGGAAAGGGAGCTGATCCCCCCGCCCCAGGGTGAGAGACACCCTGGAGTTGGTATCAGGGGGCCCGGATTCTAGGTAAGGACCTGCTGCTGACTCGCCGTGTGCCCTTGGGCAAGTTGCTTTCCCTCTCTGGGCCTCAGTTTCTTCATCCGTAAAGTGAGGGATTGAGTTCTGAGCCCTCGCAGCCTGGGTAGGGAGCCAGCATTCCAAGCAGTACAGGAAGGGGAGGTGACTGGGAAGAAGAGTCTTTGGGGGCATGTTGCTATGGCAACTGTGCACACATCAAGGGGTGGGGGAGGAGCTTGCCTATGCAAATGAGGCCCTTGCTTTGGCATCCCCAGTCCCGGTTGTCTGTCTGTGATCTGTGACGGGAGGAGGTTTTGTTAATACTGTGGGGCAGGGGGAGAAGACGGAGAAGGGGTGCGGGTTGTTTGGGGGGCAGGACCAGTCCAGGTGGGCCGGCCAGCCCTGCACTCTTACCACAGTGTGGTGCTCGGGGTGCAGGTCAACGGAGGTGGTGGAGGAACCTGAGGTCCGGGGGGCCGAGAAGCTGGTGAGGATTTGAGAGACCCCAGAAAGACCCTCCCCACCACCATCCCGATCAACCTAGAAAATCAGAGAAGCGGGGCGCCTGGGTGGCGCAGTCGGTTAAGCGTCCGACTTCGGCCAGGTCACGATCTCGCGCTCCGTGAGTTCGAGCCCCACATCGGGCTCTGGGCTGATGGCTCAGAGCCTGGAGCCTGTTTCCAATTCTGTGTCTCCCTCTCTCTCTGCCCCTCCCCCGTTCATGCTCTGTCTCTCTCTGTCCCAAAAATAAATAAATGTTGAAAAAAAAATTAAAAAAAAAAAAAAAAGAAAATCAGAGAAGCACGGTTTTCAGAGGATCCCAGTAAAAGCTCTCCCTGGTAAGCACTGTCCCTTCCAAGGGTGCACTTGGGAAAGCAGGGAGCAGAGCTTGGGGGGAAGAACGCTGGCTTTGGTCTCTGCCAGGTCACTGTGACTCAGGCACCTGAGTCACTCAGCCCTCGGAACCTCGCTTTCTGCATCTGTGAAACAGAGATAATACTATCTCCTGAAGACGATGTCAAGACTCCCAAAGGACACACGGGCAGGTCAGGATGGGTCTTGCACCTGCCCTGGAGCCCTACCCTCCAGGACAGTGTGTGTGTGTGTGCCCTTCTGTTCTTCCTCCACCCGGCTCGCCCTCCTCTGTGGTTTCGGACTTTTCTTCCCCCCCACTCCTCAAAGGCTAGAGCTCCCTCTGGGACTCCTGGCCCATGCCCTTTAGTTCTTTTCTTCTACCTCAAAAGTTCCGTGGGCTCTCTCCCACCTAAACTCACGGCCTCAGCGCTTTCCCAAACTTCCGCGTCCTCCCCCTTCGTTTCCCAGCCTCCCTTGCAGGCGGCTAGAGGCCACGTGACATTTCTGGCCAATGAGCTGTGGGGAGCGGCCACGCCCATCACTCCCCGCCGCCGCCGGGGCCTATGGTGTTCCTCCGCTAGGCCCCTCCTCTGGCGGGTTTAGTTGGCATAGAAGATGGAAGGCCAGTGGGTCCCCGAGTCACTGGCCCGAGCGCCTCCTCTGCCAACCCGCTGTGAACTTTGTGTGAATAAGAAGCTTTTTTGTTAAGATGCTGAGATTTCAGGATTTATTTGTTTCTGAGTTACAGCTTTTCCTATTCTGACTAATCTATCATCAGACAAGTGCCAAATTTATGTATCTCTCCCAGCCTCCAAACCTCCTTCCGTGCACCCTGCTAGTTACTCAGAATCATCCGTGGTGGAAGCCACAGTGTCTCCTAAATGTGTTCCTCTCCCACGTCCCCCGTTTTGGTGATCGGCAGCCACCTGAGCCAGAACCCACAGCTTCCCCTACACCGCGCTTCGCACCCCAGGGCGGTGGCTAAGTCTCCGCCGCTCTCTCTGCCATCCCTGGATTTCATGCCGTCACCACCTGTCGCCCTGGACGGTGGGCTCTGCCCCCCCCGGCGCCCCCCCCGCCTCCCGCCCTTCCCCCAAGCTTCCAGTCTTCATCTCGGTTCCTTAAACATGCTGCTCCCTGCCTTCTGGCTTGTGTCTTTCCCGCGAGAAATCTGTCGTCATCCTGATCTTTGTCCTAATGTATATAACCTCCCTTTTCTCTGGCTGCTTTTAAGGTTTTCTCTTTATCGCCGGTTTTAAGCAATTTGATTATGACGTGCCTCGGTGTGACATTTCTTCATGTTTCTTGCACTTGGGTTTTGTGGAGCTTGTGGGATCTGGAGGTTTACTGTTCTCATATTTGGAAAGCTTTTGGCCATTATTTCTTTGAAACTGTTTCTGTCCTCCCCTCTATCTTCTCTCCTTCAGGGACCTCTGCACACATGTATCTGGCCTCAAAGTTGCCCAATAACTCAGTGATGCTCTACTCTTTCATTTTGGGTCTGTTTCCTCTTTGTGATTCATTTTGTGTACGTTTTATTACTATGTTTTGAGGTTCCCTAACCTTTTTCCCCCCTCTGTGGTTTCCAACTGCTGTTAATTGTTTCCAGTGCATTTCTCATCTCAGCACTGTAACTTTCATCTCTAGAGGCTCAAGTGGGTCTTTCTCATACCTGCCATGTCTCTAGTTAAGCGTTTGTTTTCCTCCAGCTTCTTGAACGTGTGGAATACAGTTACAATAACTGTTTGAATATCCTCGCTCACTCATGCCATGTAATTTCCTGGCTGGTTTCAATTGATTGATTGATCTTCTCATTATGAGCTGCATATCCTTCCTCTGCGTGACCTGATCATTTCTTATTGGATGCCCGATATTGTGAATTTCACTGCACAGGGTGCTGGTTATTTTTGTATACATATAAAGTTTCTTGAGCTTTGTCTGGAATGTGGTTAAGTTACTTGGAAACGGTTCAATCCTTTCAGGTCTTGCTTTCAAGCTTTGTTAGGTGGGGCCAGAGCAGCATTTAGTGAGGGCTCATTTCGCCCCACTGGCAAAGCGAAACCTCTAGGCTTTCTCCTCTGGTTGGTGGGTCATGTGTAATCCTGGTGATCCGTGCCCTCTAAGCAGCTTCCGCTTGCTTCCTGCTGGAACCTGATTGCTATGCAGCTGGGCTCTTGAGGGAAGATTCCTTGGGATTCTCTCTGCGTAGCTGTCTCTTCTCTGGCCTCTGACTGGCAAACTCTACCCGCTTTGGTCTCTCTGGACCCCAGCTCTGTCTGCCCTAGCATGGGAGACTCCAGGCTCTTGGCTGGGTCCCCTCTCTTGTGCCAGAGCCTGGAAGCTGTCTCTGGGCATACGCGTGACAATTGTAGGGCCCCCCTCCTTTGTTTCTCATGTCTCGGGAAGCACTGTCATTTGTTGCTTAATGTCCAGTGTTGGAGAATCCTGGGCTCATGTATTTCATGCATTTTGTTGTTGTTCCAGACAGGAAGGTAAATCTGGTCCCTGCTACTTCATTTTGGCCGGAAGTGGAGGTGTCTTCCTGTCTTTCCAAGCTGCAACCACACTCAGGCTGTTTCCTGCTCATTTTTATCAGAGGTTCTCCCGTGAGGTCGGCCTCATAACGAGAAGGGCTAACTCAGGGCCAGGCACCACTCCAAGTTCAACATGTATTGGCTTGTTTCATCTTTACCATAACTGGATGAAGGGAGTGCTAGCTTTAGTCTCATTTTACAGACGGAGACACTGAACCCCAGAGAGGTTAAGTAACTTGCTCAGGTGTGCACAGCCAGGAAGCAGTGGAGCTGGGATTTGAACCCAGGCGGTTAGCTCCTGTGCTCGCCCTTAGCCCCCAATCTGCATTGCCTCTCCAAGATACCCCAACTAGCCCACCATTCATTTCTCCATTCAGTTGCTTCTCAAGCACTGCTATGTGCCCAGGTTCACGGCCGGTTACTAAGAGGCAGAGCAACTGAAGAAACAACTGTGAAATAATGGGGAAGTGGAGACTAGGTCCACGGCCCGGAGCTCAGGGGCTCTGAGTCCATTTCCTGAAGGAGTAATACCTGAGCCCCCCCCCAGAAGGATGTGAGATCTGCAAGCTGGAAACAGGAAAGGCTATTTCAGGGATGAACAAAGAGACAGAGGTGATAAATAACATGATATTTGGGAGGAGGAGCCAAGGAGGGGCATTGGGAAGATGGAGATGAACACTCCAGGGATGAGAGAGGAATCTGGAGAGGTGGGCAAGGGTGAGGGGAGGAGGGCCTTGTAGGGTCTGCCGAGTGGCCTGGTCAGAACTGCAAATTGGGATGGCCATTTTAGGGGTGATGATTTGGAGGGCCTGGCCTGGAGCCTGGGAGACCTGTTAGGAGGCCACTGCCTTGGGCCTGGCAAGAGATGAGGACCTGGAGAAAGGCGAGGAGCTGGAGAGGAGAGACTTGGTTAGATGCAGAGGGGAAAGAGTTGGGGCTGAGGCTGGCTGGGATGACTGGTTGGTGGAGCTGCTGGAAGGGAAGAATGACGACTTGTGTTTCCTAGTTATATCTCTAGAAGGAGTGGGCATGCGCTCCATGTAATGCTTTCCTCTTCCCTATGGCTGGGAGGCAGATGTGATGGCAGGAGCTGGAGCAGCCACTCTGAACTCCGAGATTGGAGTCAAGTTTAAGGGATGGCAGAACCACATTGTAGCCTAGGGGCACCCAGCTCTGGACTCTTAGGCATGGGAGAACTCAACTTCTATTTTCAAACCATTATATTTTTCTGTTTCTATAACAGCAGCTTACATATTGTTGAATGAGTGCACCTATATTCTGCTGACTCTCCAGCATGCTGTTTTGACTTTTCTACCCTTGTCTTAACCTTTGCCCAAGTTCGTCCCTATAACCAGGGATGCCATCCCTTCTGCTACCTCTGCCTGCACTTGCTTGGACAATGGGCATGATCAGATCAAGATTCTAGCTTGTATTTCTTCCTCTGGGACAAGTCCTGCTGTGCCTCCACTCCGCTCCACTTGTATTTTCTTGACCACTTCTGTATCTAAGGCCACAGGTTTCTCAGGGGCTGGCCATGTCTCATTCCTCTGCATGTGGCCAATGCCCTCTTCCAGTGGGAACTCAACCAATACGTGATGGTTGAATGATTCTGAGGAGTGGGCGTAGAGAGCACATGGTGGGGCTCTTGGGAGAATTCAGTGATCTCACTGTATTAGTCAGGTGGGCTAGGTTATGCTGTGTAACAAATGACCACAATTTCTCAGGGGCTTAAAACCACAAAGATTTTGTACCTTGCTTGCAGGTCAGGGCAAATGGGCACTGCTCATATCATAGTTACTCGGGGACTGCAGATGATGGAGGTTCCCCATCTTATGATGCCATCACCTCCACACAAGTTTTTCTTGGCAGGGGAAGAGCACGGGCAGAATTGCGTGACAGCCCTTAAGTGCTTCCATCTGAAAGTGACACAATCCTTTCCGCTCATATTGCATTGACCGCAGCAGGGTCTCTAACCCCTATAACTGGTGCCTGACTGGCTCAGTTGGTAGAGCATGTGACTCCAAATTTTTTTTTTAACATTTATTCATTATTGAGAGACAGAGAGACACAGAGCATGATCAGGGGAGGGGCCGAGAGACAGAGAGACACAGATTCCGAAGCAGGCTCCAGGCTCCGAGCTGTCAGCCCAGAGCCCAACGCAGGGCTCGAACCCACAAACCGTGAGATCATGACCTGAGCCGAAGTCGGATGCTCAACCGACTGAGCCACCCAGGTGCCCGTAGAGCATGTGACTCTAGACCTCATGGTTATGAGTTCAAGACCCATGTTGGGCATGGAGCCTAACTTAAAATTTAAGAAAAAGATGCTATAGGGGCCCCCGGGTGGCTCAGTTGGTCAAGCGACTGACTCTTGGTTTCAGCTCAGGTCATGATCTCATGGTTTCATGGGTTTGAGCCCCACATCCAGCTCTGCACGCTGACCACACGTGGAGCCTGCTTGAGATTCTCTCACTCCTTCTCTCTCTGCCCCTTCCCTGCTTGCACTCTCTCTCAAAATAAATAAACTAAAAAAAAAAAAAATGCTACAAACCCATATGACTCCAAGGGGATGAGGATTTGTAACCCTGTGCCTAGAAGAAGAGAACTAGAAACATTGCTTAGCAGTGGTGACGTCTGCCACAGTCAGTGATGTAAAAGGTCTGGTTCAGTATTGAGAATGTAGTCCAATGATCGACCAGTGTTTGTTTTTACTCCTTAGCCGTTCATCATGCAGCACGTATTTCACTTTACACAGTGGCAAAAGACACGCAATGTTCCTTGTCTCATGGAGTTATGGTCAAGTGGGGGAAGAGGGACAGACATTTCTCTAATCAACACCCTCATATATAAATAATTACAGTTTGTAGTAAGAGCTCTCCCAGCAAAGAACAGGATCCCATGAAAGAGAATAATGGTGTGTGAGTGTGTGTGTGTGTCTGTCTGTCTATATGAGAATGGGGAGTCAGGGAAGTCCTCTCTGAGGGGGCTGACTTTGAGATGAGACCCAAAGAAAGAGGAAGTCAGGGGATGAGGGCAGGGGAAGAACTTCTTAGGCAAAGGGAACGGCATGTGCAAAGACACAGAGGTGGGAAAGGGTCTAGCAGGTTTAAGACACTAAGGAGGCCGAGTCTGGTGTAGTGATTTGTGGGGACTGTGAGGGAGGTGGGGACAGAGAGGCCCAAAGGCGTCATCACCCAGGACCTGGTAGCATGCAGTCAGCAGGCCTCTGGAAAGCTTTAAGCACGATGGGGCCTGACCTGTGCCTTTAATGACTTCTGAGATGTTTGTACACCCAGTGCTCAGGTGCTCCCTTCCTTCCTCCTTTGCTTCTCCAACTGTTTTCACGCCAGAGGTTCTCATCAGGTCCTGTAGCTTTGACTCCCAGATGTGTATCTTTAGCCCTGTTCTTGCGCCAGAACTCAATCCGTGTGGCCCCCTGGGTACTCCTCAGCTCTGCCAGGATAGGGGACAGCAGTTTTCCTTCACCCTCTCAGGGTCCCTGGCTGGGTCTGAAAATTAAGACAGAGACGTATTAACAGAAGAAAAGCATACAGGTTGATTTAATGCGAGTTTTACACGATACAGGAGCCTTCGTAAGGAAATGGAGACCCAAAGAAACAGAACTGGGTATTTTTATGCTAGGTTTGATGAAGTAGGCAGTCCTGTAGAAATACGGGTTAGAGACTGCCAGGGGAGCCATGGGAACTTAGCTGATCTATTTGTTGGGGTTCTTCTGGTCCCTGCTTTGTCTTCAGAGATAAGGAGGCTCCTTTCCTCCGGGTATGGGGAAGGTATCTCTCTCACAAGAGTTTTATGACTTGTTTCAGGGGAGAAGGCCGTTTTCTCAAACACATTCAAGTTTAAAATATTCAATATGCCAAGGTGCCATATTTGGGGGTAGCGTGTCCTGAACCCCGTTACTGGGTACCTCCACCTTAGCGTGAGCAGATCCAGACTTTTGCATACTCATCACCCTGTTCCTCTTTCCTCTCCCCTCTCAATAAAAGACCGCCCCTCCTCACAGTCAGAGACTTTGGGCTCAACCTTGACCCCTAACCCCTACCCTTCACACAACGTGTCAGCAAATCCTGTTGGCTGGCCTTGAGGATGTCTCAGAATCCAACTGCTTCTTCTTGCTGGGTGCAAACCACCATTATCCTTAGCTTGGGTTATTTAGATGCCCTCCTAAGCAGCCCTCAGCTTCAGCTCCTGCCCTCTTACTCAGTTCCCCAAACCTCAGTCAGAGGGCTTTGGGGAAAACGTACATCGGATTCTTTTACACGCCTGCTTAAAACCCTCTGGGTTTCCCCCTCAGATCTCTAGCTAAGTCGGGGGAGATTCGGGGTGGGCCCTCGGTATCTCCTGCCTCATTTCCTTCCTTCCTTCCTTCCTTCCTCCTTCCTTCCTTCCTTCCTTCCTTCCTTCCTCCCTCCCTCCCTCCCTCCTTCTCTCTCACAGTCACCTGGTGGGGCTCCCCGATCTTGCCCATGATTCAGGTACTGCTGTTCCACCATGGAACCTTCTCTCTCCTAATGCTGGTGAGCTTCACTGAACTAAGTTGTACTCACAGAGAAGTGTTTCCGGATTGCCCCTCAACAGCACACCCATCACTACTCACCACCCCCACTTTATTTCTCCTCATGGACCTCATCACACTCCGGCATCACATAACACATTTAATTGTGTTTCTCCCCGGGAGAACAAAAGCGCTGAGTGGGCAGGGACTTTATTCTGTTGTCTACTAAACTTATTTATTTATTTATTAATTTATGTTTATTTTTGAGAGAGAGAGAGAGAGAGAGAATGAGTGGGGGAGGGGCAGACAGAGAGGGAGAGGGAGACACAGAATCTGAAACAGGCTCCAGGCTCTGAGCTGTCAGCACAGAGCCCGACACGGGGCTTGAACCCATGAACCACGAGCTCATGACCTGAGCCGAAGTCGGATACTTAACCGACTGAGCCACCCAGGTGCCCCTTTTTTTTCTGCTAAACATCTAATGCCAAAAACAGTGCCCAGCACATGGAAGACGTTCTAGAAATATTTACTGAGTGAATGAATGGAGTGAATGACCTTGAAATTCCAGGGACTGCTAGGGCAACAGAGACCTCGTTTTGTTTTATCCAGGATGAGGCCGGTTGGGGGCAGTTTGGGTTTCGGGAGGTAAAGACTAACAGCTTTGGTCTGCCTTTGCTTTCTCCTCGTCCCAGGCTGGGCCCTGTGCTGACAAACAAGCAAGAGCTCACCCATATTTGTTCTCGAAGGAAACAATAATGTCACCACAAATTGGGGTGTGGCTGTTGCAGTTTACGAGGTTAAGTGTGCTAAGTTGTATAAATTGGGAGCATTTCTAGCCTGGCTGTGCCCTTGAAGCATTAGAGACACCTTTTCCCTAAATGTGTGTTTAGGGAACTAGGCTGAACGATGGTTGTCCCAACACAGTGTCACTTTGAAGTAGAATAATCCAAACTATGGGAAATCTATGCTCAGTTGCTATGATGGCGTTGGTGGGCCCCAAACCCGGGCCTCATCCATTATTCATTCATTCATTCATTCATTCATCCATCCATTTGAGGAGTCCATGCCGAGCATCTCCTGTGGGCCAGACACCAGAGTGGACAAGACCAACACAGACTCCAAGGACAGGATGAATATTCCTTCTGTGGCAATCGCTTGGGCCTTGGGCTGGGGGGAGGAAAGGACACTCTCTGAGGCTGTGGGTCAGGGAGGTGAAGAGATCTGGAGATCTGAGGGGCGGGGGTTGTAGGAATCGGGCCTCGGCCTCACGGAGTCAGGCCACGAGGGTAGGATTTAGGGGTCTGTGAACCCCAATCATCACTGCTGCTGGTGGGCATGCCACGCCTTCTCATGACTCTTTTGATTGTCTCCCAAGCCAGGTGCACACAGGAGCAGGGAAAAGGGGTGAAACAGAGAGGCGGCTAACAATGAGAGGTGAGCCAGAGCAGCAGATGTTAGAGAGGTGGATGCAGGCAGGAGTGACAAGTGAATATATGAGACACCCAGAGATGCTCCATAAAATAGACAAGCTATTCTTTGAAATGCATGGTCGTGCGCATAGAATGAATGAATAAATGCAAGGAAAATCTTTAGAATGTCAAACATAAAGAGAATGCTGGAAGCCTGGGTGTTAGGCAGCTCCAAAGCTGCAGGGAGACCTCAGGTCACTTGCACACACATCTCCATGACCTAGATCAGTGTTTCTCAATAGCAGCGCTGTTGACATTTGGGGCTGTATTAATTTTTGTTGGGGTGGGAGCTGTCCTATAGGATGTAGGATGTCGGGCATCCTGTAGGATGTTTGGCAGCAACCTTGGCCTCTACCCAACAGATACCAATAGCAACTCCCTCTTCCAGTTGTGACAACCAGAAATGTCTCCTGGGAAACAAAGTTGTCCAAGTCCAGAAATAAAGGCTTAGAGGAGGAAGGAAATGGACTGCGAGCACTCATGGTGGGGAGTTGTAATTGAGAGCCTCTACAAAAACCAGGGCTTTGAAAGACTGCACTTTTGGTGAAAGGATAGAGGGGAAAAAATCCATCCTGTGGCAAAGAGAAAGGGTAAGAAAAGTTGTCTATTTCAGCATGAGCTCAGGTAGAAAGAAAAGCCTTTAAATTTGTAACCACATGGCTATCCACACAGGGGTTTAGGGTAAACATTTGCATTACCTATGGGTTGCAGGAAACTCCAAGTGGTGAAATTAACTCCAAGTATGTTAGTAGTACCCAGAGCACCTAGCAGAAGCAAAAGCAAAGTCTCCTGGGAGGGACATACCCTCAACTCCCGCTGTACAGGATTCTGATGGATAGAGCTCAACCGAGCTTGGGTTTACAATACAAAATTACAGAGTACACAAGGAAATAATCATGAGTGAGTTAGAAAACAGCAAATGGTAGAATTAGTCCTCGAGAGTTAAGATATTGGGATGATCGGATCCAGAATATTAAAAAAAAAAAAAAAGCTTGTGTAAAATGTTTAGAGAAATAAAGATGCTACCAGGAAAACCAGGCAAATATTCACGTGAACAAAGACTAAAAAATGAAAATAAAAATGATGAAATTTAAAACTCAGTGGATGGGTTAAACAACAGATTAGATATAGTTGAAGAGATGGTCAGTGAACTGGAAAATAGATTTGAAGAAATCACTAGCCATAATGCAGCACACAGAAAACTATTAACAAGAGGGAAAAAGACATGGGAGACAGAATGAGGAATTTAACAAATGTCATCTAGGAATTCCTGAGGAGATAGTTGAGAGAATTGGGGGAGGCGATATTTAACAATATGGTGATAAGGAATTTTCCAGAAATGATAAAGAAAGACACATGCTGGGAAGGAAGCATGAAGAATTCAAGCAGAGTAAGGAGATCCACCTAGAAACATTGTAGTGAAACTGCAGAAATCCAAAGAGAAGTCCTTAACAGCAGCCAGATGGGAGAAGCCAGATCACAGATGGCCCCAGGATGGAACGATGGAACTGTGGCACGTGAACACTTGTCCTTGGGATGCCCAGGGATTACCTAGGAAAGGGTACCTCAGGAGGAATGCCTGAGTGCTGCCCCAGGATCTGGTAGGGGTTAAAATATTAAAAGAAATATAATGTCAATGGCCCCTTAGCCAGGGGTTCGTGGTTGCACAGCCCAATGTGTGGGTGTATGTGGGGGGTGCACTCAGTAACCTCTGGGCAGAAGCTTGGAGGTTACCTCTGCCTTGAGAGGGGAAAGGGCCACTTTTGGAACACTGCTGGGGCAGGTCTGGGGAGGGCAGTGAACAGGAGAGTATGTATGAGTTGGGAGTATCTGGAGGGGCTCTGGGAACTGACTGCCCACCTCTAGGCCTATTTTGGGGCCAGTGTCCTTAAAGGACTCTGGAGGACACTGGGACCATCTTCCCAAACCACAAAGGTTTGGTGAAGGAAGAGGGAGAATGGAGAGATAGGGGAGGAGTGGGTCCGCGGTGTGTGCAGCACCCCCCCCACCCCCCCAAGCGCAGGAGAGAGGCTGAGAAGGTTGAGGGGAAACCCAGGGACTGCCTCTATTCCTGGATAAATGCAATGTCTCCTACCCCTACACACACACACACACACACACACACACCCTTCTCTATTCTTGCTATGAATTTCTCACCAAACAAGCTTCATTAATCGTCTAATAACCAGATTAATTAAGGACGCTGAAAGTAAACAGCAAGAAGGTAATTTGCTCCTGATTACTGTGTAATTGCAGGAGGATGAACTCATTTACATATGCAAAGAAGGCTGCCTAAACAGCAAATGACAACGGAGAGAAGTAATTGTGTACCTGAACCCCCACCCCCACCCCAATCTCTCCCTACTGCTTCTGCCTCCTCCAGCCCCGTACTTAGCCTTCTCTAGAAAGCTGATCACCTGCCTTCGGGCAGCCCAGCCAATCCGGATCGCTGCCCTGCAAGTCCCCTGGCCCAGGCCAGCTCCTGCAGCTCCTTTCCCTCCCAGAGAGGTACGTCTCACAAAACAAGTCTGGCTTTGGCCCTGCTTGAATGGTCTTGGCAACGTGCTTCCCAAACCCAGAGTTCCTTAACTTCAAAATGCTGTCTGCAGTCTTTAATACGACTCCACTAAAAGACAGTGAGGGAGTGCTTTATACGTTGCAAAGCGCTGGGTCAAAGCTTGCTGGGCATTATTTTTTTACCTGAGCAGGGATATGCTGAATGTGCCTCTTCAAAGGCCCCTTAGAATCCTGCCTCATCCAGGAAGCCTTCCTGGATTGTGCCCTTCCCAGAAACTGGCTTTCCTCCGGGGCCGCAATTTGCTAGTTTCTAGAGAAGCGCTGGTCCCACAGCTCCCGCTAAATCCCCGTGTCACGCTGGGGGCTGGAGAGGAGTAAAGAACCCAAAGTACCCCCTCCCCCATCGAGGCTAAGCTCAGGCTTGGGGGGACCCCATGCTGGGGCGCTCCTGGTCCCCCAGGGCCCCGGACGCCAAATTGTTTTCTGATGGCGGCCTCCATCTCTCCTGAACTCAATTTGCGTTTTCAAAGCAGCTAATAGACGCATTAAAAAATCCATTTTCACCGGGGATTGAATCTGACTGGAGCGAGATCAATGCTCAGAGGCCCCCCCCCTCCTCCCCCACTCTGCCCCCGCATCGCCATGGAGACCAGGGAAGCCGCCGCGCCCAGCTGGGCTCCAGCTGGCCTCTCTGCTCCCCTACCTTCCAGCCCCCAGGCCCCACCCCAGTTGTTGTCGTGGCCCTCGTCCACACTCAGCGCTGGTTAGCTCACCTACACCTGCCACACAACCTCGCGCGCGCGCGCGCGCGCGCGTGTGTGTGTGTGTGTGCGCGCGTGTGTGTGAGGGAGGCGGCTGATTTATAGATTGAACTGCACCTCCAAACTTGATTTCAACCCACCACCACCTGCTCAGCCGGCTGTGATCGTTGCACAGCCTTCGGAACCCCACAGCCTGGCCTCTGAGAGGCTGCATCCTGCGTGGGGTTCAAATTCCGCTTGTCCCCTCTGGCCCTGAGACCTTGGGCAGATCACTTCCCCCTCTGGTCCTCCTTCATTTCCTCCTCTGTAAGGGCAATGCTCATACCTTCCGTGCAAGATTGGGGTGAGGGTGAGGAGGAGGAGGAACCACGCTGGTGATGGCAGAGAAATACATTTTCAACCTTGAGCTGCTTTGGGGAGACATGCTGTGCATGTTTATACACATGATGGGAGACAGCCCCCCGCCCCAGCATTGGGGAGCCCCCTGTACTGTGATCTATGTAAGGGCAGGAGCTTCGTCTGCTGTATACTGTGGCCTGATGCCCGGCTGACACTGGTGTGCCTTTTAATATTTGTTGACTATTCAACGTTGAAAGAGGGACCCACCCACTACCATGCTGGAAATTGGAGAATAGACTGGTTTGGCAACTTGGGTCTGAGTCCTGTCTTCTCCACGTAACTACTGTGTGGTCTTGGGAATGTTAGCCAACACCTCTGTGCCTCAGTTAATCTGTTAAATGAAGATAATAATTGTACTGACCTCATAGCGCTGTTGTAGGGGTTAAATGACTCAAATATAGGAAGTTTTAGAACAGGGGTGGCACCCAGTGAGTCTTCAAGAAGTGTCAGCTTTTATTCTTCAAACCTTATGCCACGGTTTTATAGGGGGGGGGGGCCTGCCCCCAGCCCTGTCTCTCCTTTCCCCTGGGTCCTCTGCCCCAGTCCCTGAGTACCTGGCCTCCTGCAAAAGTCCCTCATGATTTCCTTCTGTGTTCTAGTCTTTGGGGATTAGGACACCTGGGTGGGCACAGAGGTCACCTCTTGTTACCAAGTCCATAGCTACTCGCCGGCCTCTGGTCTCCCTGAACTTCAGCTGCTGTGTTCCCTCATTTCTTTTTTTTTTTTTTCTTTTTAAGTTTATTTATTTATTTATTTTTTGAGAGAGAGAGAGAGAGAGACAGCGAGCATACCTGTGGGTGGGGCAGAGAGAGAGGGAGAGAGAGAATCCCAAGCAGCCTCCTCATTGTCAGCATAGAGCCCGATGCGGGGCTCAAACTCATGCACCATGAAATCATGGCCTGAGCCTAACTCAAGAGTTGGACCCTTAACCGACTGAGCCACTCAGGTGTCCCCGTTCCTTCATTTCTGCCCTCAAGCCCTCTTGCTGCCTCTGAAGCCTCTTGCTTTGCTTTGGTCTCCAAAGAGACCCTTAGTGGGTGGGTGAGATTAGGAGGCAGGATCGGGGGGCTGGCCTGGGTTTTGGACAAAACAGATTCTGGAACTGGGGGGATCTGTGGTGCTCAGGTCAGGGCCCCTGGTGGCACTGGCTCCTTATTAGCAAGCACCGCTGATTTTGTGTGGCTCAGCCTGGCATGGTAACAACCTGGTTTTCTTTCGGGAAGAAAAGTGCCTTTGAAGGGTCAGAAAGCTGTTCAGGTCTCAGGGGCCCCCCAAGCTGGCTAGAGCTCCCTCAGGCTTTTAACTCAGCGAGTGGGCCCTCTGGACCTAGCCTCAACAGGAAGGTCAGCCCCTTTACACACACACACACACACACACACACACACACACACCACAGCCCTTCTCACCAAAATCTGGGTGAGTCCCCCCAGCCCCTGCCCTGGTCACCCCCTCTCCAGTTCTCTTTTTCCCTCTGGTGCCCATCATGGGACCATGCTGTTTGGAGAGACAAAGGTATTGAGGTGGGCAGAGGGGCAGAGGGCTCTCAGTGGTTTCCAGTGGAGGACTGGGGAGTTGCTGGCCTATGTGAAATAGATATTTAAGTACTCAGTGATTCCAATGGAATTTGAGGTCCTGGCTTTGAGTCCTGGGTCCACCCTTGAGTGAGCTGGTTCACTTCTCTGTGTCTCAGTTGTTCTACCAGTAAAGTGGAGATGTGAATAGCAACTTTAGTAATAACGATCGCTGCCTTGAAAGGTCATTACAAGGATCAAATGAGACCCAGGAAACTCGTAAACTGGTTAGGTCTTCCCTCCTGGCCTGGGAAGGTAGAACTGGGTATCCCTCCCTTCCATGTCTGCAGAGCCCAGCAAACACCAAGTGCTTAATAAATGTGGATGGATTTGAAAAACCAGAGGTTCCAGGGAGCCCAGGCCTGAACTTATGTGGGAGATAGAGAGAAACCAGGATGTTTCACCAAGAGGAGAGGGTGGTAGAGAGGGAATTGGGGCAAAAGGACATTAAAACATCACGGCTTTCAGGGCCGCCTAGGTGGCTGAGTCAGTTGAGTGTCTGACTTGATTCGTCGTTCAGGTCGTGATCCCAGGGCCGTGGGATCCAGGCCTGCATCAGGCTCCACACTGAGCGTGAAGCCTGCTTAAGATTCTCTCTTTCTCTCCCTCTGCCCCTCTCCCCTGCTTGCTCACTCACTCTCTCTTTCTCTCAAACAAAATTTAAAAATAAGTAAGCAAATAAATAAATGAATCACAGCTTTCATATAAATAAAAAATAAACACGTATGAAAGATTTAGTAGAAATCAGTAAGATGTTACCAGTGCTTCCAAGGAGGGTCCAAAGAGCAGATCCATATATGAGACAGCAGGAAATGAGTTTACAAATAGTTGAGAAACTGGTCAATAGCCATAGATTAGTAATCACTGGTACCCCTACCAGACAAAAGTCACTTGCATTTCTATGGAACAGAATCATTTGCTTTACCATCAGTTTTGTACAACTTACAGGGTTGTACAAACTGCCCCAAGGTGGGTGTAGGTCAGAGGGCCCGGGCTGTGCAGTAGACAGGACACTGAGGGGTCTTCCTCTCATTTCAAAGTTGTTCACCATTTTTTATGGGTCGGGCATGAGAGGTGGCCTGAAGAAGGCCCAGCGGCGGGGCCAAGGACTCAGCTCATCAAAGGCATACGCTTCACCCCCTTTTGGATTTCCTGGGGTCTCTAGCCTTCCTGGGCGTTGAGGCCCTGGTGGGGAGACAGCCTGAGCCCCAGATAGCCCCAGCATCCTTGGCTTTTCTTTTTATTATTTTTTTAAATTGCCATAAAACAAACTTACAGTCAAGCGCACAAAGATTAAGTCTACAGCCTGATGAATTTTTACACACGTATATGCCCATGTCACCATTATTCAAATCGAGATATAGAACATTTCCAGAACTTCAGAGGGGTCCCTCACGTGCCCTCCTAGCCAATAACTAACCTCTATTATTCTGTTACCCTAGATTGGTTTTGTTTGGCTTTGAACTTCAAATGAATGGAATCGTACAGTAGATGTACTCTGTTGTGTCTGCGTTATTTCAGCCATACGATATCTGAGAGCTCCATCCGAGTTGTCATAGACAGCAGTTTGTTCCTTTTCATTGCCAAGTAGTACTCCATCAAATGGTTATACCACAACTGTTTACTCTTCCGCTCTTGGATGCCCATGTAAGTTCTTTCCAGATTTGGGTCGTTCTGGATAAAGCTGCCATGAACATTCTTGCAAGTGTCTTTTGGGAAACATGTTTTTATTTTTCTCCAGTAAATGCTTCAGAATGGAACTGTTGGGTCTTAGGTTTGATACATGCTTAGGTTTAGGAGATGGGGCCAAATGGTTTTCCAAAGTGGCTGTACTGATTTCCATTCTTCCCAGCGGTGTACTGGGAAGTGTAAGTGTTCCAGTTGTTCCGCGGCCTCACCAATGCTTGTATTGTCAGGTGTGTTGGGTTTTTTTTTTTCCCCTTCATCTTAGCCATTCTGGTGGGTTATGGTGGCGTCTCGTTTTGTCTTTGTTTTTATTTTTTTTTTACTTTAGAAAGAGAGAGTGAGAGAGCGTGAGTGGGGGAGAGGGTCAGAGGGAGAGAGAGGGAATCGTAAGCAGGCTCCATACTCAGTGCAGAGCTCTATGCAGGGTTGATCCCATGACCCCAGAATCACGACCTGAGCCAAAATCAAGAGTTGGATACTCAATTGACTGAGCCACGCAGGCTCCCCTTGCGTGTTTTTAAAAAAATTTTTTAATGTTTATTTACTTTGAGAGAGAGAGCTTAAGCAGTGGAGGGGCAGAGAGAGAGAGGAAGACACAGAATCTGAAGCAGGTTCCAGGCTCCAAGGTGTCCGCACAGAGCCCAACGTGGGCTCGAACTTGTGAACCGTGAGATCATGACCTGAGCCAAAGTCAGATGCTTAATGGATTGAGCCACCCAGGCGCCCCTCGTTTTGGTTTTAATTCACATTTTCCTGGTGATTCATGATGTTGAACATTTTGTTGTAGTTTACTGAATATTTGGGATAGCTTGTTTGTGAAGTATCTAGTAAAGTTTTTTGCCCATTTTTAATTGGGTTTTTTTTTTTTTTTTTTTTTTTTTGTAGGAACTCTTGATACATTCTGGGATGTGAGTTCTTTGTCAGATATATGTGTGCATAGGTAGCTTATTTCACTCTGCAGCTTGCCTTTTCACTCTCCTAATGGTTGTCTTTTGATGAACAGATGTTTCAAATTTCAATGAAACCCATTGTTTCTTTTCTAGTTAGTGTTTTTGTGTTATGTGTAAGAAATCTTCGCCTATCCCAAGGTCATGCAAGTATTCTCATATTTTTGCCTAGAAGCTTTATTGTTTTGCTGTTCACATTTAGATCTATGATCCATTTAGAATTAATTTTTGCTTAGTATGAGGTAGGAGTCGAGCTTCCCCCACAACCCCGTTGATCCAATTGATCCAACTGGTCTATCACTTATTGAAAAGACAGTCCTTTCTCCACTGAATTGCAATGGTGTTATTGGGGAGGAAGAATTTTCTTTCTACCCTTGTAGAGTCTTTAGCTAGTCTAAAGAATTTTTTTTTTCAACAGAGAGAATGTAAAGAACGGTCAATTAAAAAGGTATTGTGGGTTAATAATGACACAGAGTAGCTACCACGCCCAGAGCTAGAGGAACAAAGGAAGCAGCCCGGTTATGAAAATTTGGAAGGTGAGGGAGGCCAGTGCTAGGTTCCAGGCCTCTGAGGGGCTGGCCAGCCTAAACATCACCTCCTGGGAGAGGGGGTCCTGATTCTGGTAACGCCCCTGGAGACCACGCCACCCTTCCCTCCAGGACACTGTCCACAGGTGGTAATGCGGTGTTTATGTGTGCTGGTGTCTATCTGCCCTCAGTCTCTCCCCCGGACCTCCAACAGCAGTGATTAGGCCACGCTGTACATCATTGTGCTAAGTGCCCCTCAGATACCTCGTTGACAGAATCATTTCTCAGGGGCAGTACCTCGGGAGTTTCCGCTCTGGCTGGGCTGGGACTCCGTCACGCATCTAAATTCTACTTGACTTTGAACCTGCTCTTTGCCCAGGACTTTGCTGGGACTAGAGTGACCCAGAGGGGCTCAGATAGACTCCTGGGCACAGGACTGAAGGTGGCGCTCCCTCTTGAGGCTGTGCAGGTGCGGGGTGAACCCCGAGATGAAGCTCCCTCCAAGCTCCTCACTGCTTCACGTTCGAACACGAAATTGACATAGGACAGATTAACAAGAGAAAAAACACATTAAATCTTGTACAGGCAGGAGGCTTATAAAAATTCGAGACCCAAGGACAAGTCAAGCATTTGAGGCTTATATGCCATCCTGAGCTGAGGAATGGGATTGGGGCCTGAGGCTTCAGAGGAGGGGAGGGTAGTAAGGACAATAAGAAAAGCAGATGTTGGGCAATTAGATGTTGTTTACCCTGCCATATAGATAGGTCCTTCAGAGAAAAGTTATCTCTGGTCATAGCTCTCTGTCTGAGCCAGGCCCCCTATGAAATTCTTTAGGTAGTTAAGAGAGAGGTGAAAGCTTTTTCTGAGTCTGCTGTGTCTTGATCGCTCCAGCTCATTATCATCTGCATGCCGAAGTGGCATATTTTGGGGTCATGTATTCTACTCCCCTTCGGTGCCCTTGTCATAAATCAGTTGACCATGTATGTATGTGTGGGTCTATTTTTGGATTCTATTAAATTAGTCTATTTGTCTACCCTTAAACCAATATCACAGTGTCTTAATGTTTATTTTTGAGAGAGACAGAGCGTGAGCAGGGGAGGCACAACGAGAGAGGGAGACACAGATTCTGAAGCAGGCTCCAGGCTCTGCTCTGTCAGCACAGAACCCGACGTGGGGCTCGAACTCACAAGCCGTGTGATCATGACCTGAGACGAAGTTGGACGCTTAAGCGACTGAGCCACCCAGGCACCCCGGATATCACAGTGTCTTCATCGCCATAGCTTTATAGAAAGTTTTAAAATCAGGTAGCTTAAGCTGTTCATCTTTGTTCTTTCTTCTTCATGACCGTCTTGGTCATTTTAGATCTTTTGCATTGTCATAGGCCTTTTGCAGTAGGCTTGTTGATTTCCACAGACACCTGCTGGGCCTTTGACTGGGCTCCTGCTGAATCTACAGATCCTTTTGGGGAGGATCGGCGCTACCTGTAATGGAGTCTCCCAGTCCAGGAGCACGGTGTATCGCTCCATCCATGAATGTCTTCCTTAATTTCTCCTGGCATCCGGGCTTCTTTTTAAAACCCTGCTGCATTCTGGCACTTGGTGGGAACTAACTTCCGCCGCAGTGACTGCTGTTGCTGGAAGGGAATTCCGTATCTGGCTGCAGCCCTTCAGGGGGACACCCGGGAATGGGGCCCTGAGAGAGGGAGAGGGACACGTGGAGAGATCTAAGGAGGGAAGGGGGCGGCCAGGACCCCAGCCACAGTCCTGATCGCCGAGCACCCCTCTGGAGGAAAATCTGCTCTGTGGGAGCTCCCTGAGCTTGGCAAATTTGCAGAGGACTCATTTAAAGTGCTTTCCTGTCTGTGGGATGGAAATGGGCTTGTGGCCTCCGTGTGGCATAGCGGTTGCGAGGACTGAAGAACGCACGGTGCAGGGCACTTAGCAGATACTCAATAAGTCATATGGGTGCTTGTTTTGGCCTCAAAGGAAGACTGATACCGCCAGTGTGGACCCAAAGCTGGAAAGGACCAGCTCACGGCCCCCTCCTCCAGTCATGCTTTTTTCCTTTCAAGGACACACGGAAAGTGCCTTAGTAGTCAAAGAGCTGGAAAAATAAGATGACATCTGTCCAGAGAGTTTGAACAGATAACGGAGGCCTGGCCCCGGTGGCGTGTGACTTACTCCTCTTGTCATCACCAGACTTTTCATTCTCTCAACACACGTGTGTTTTATCCCATCACCCAGCTTCCGGGCCCCGGCACCCGCAGTCCGCCTCACCTCGGGCCTCCCTGGCTGTTGAGGGTCCGAGGCCTACAGGTGGAGATTCTGGACCACAGGCACCGGGCTCTGCCAACTCAGCTCGGCCCGCTGGCTGCGGCTGGGGTGGCGGCTCACTGCCAGCTGGTGCCCCCACCCAGGGCGTGCTGGCTCTCCCCAGGCTGGCCGCCGCTCCCACCTGTGCGGACCTCAGGGCTTGACTCTAACGTTAAAGGAACTAATTAAACCCTCCGCAGCTCTTGCTTTGGTTCCTAATCACCGACTTCGTGCTGACAGAAGCAGTTTCTCCCCAGATTATTCTTAAAGGGGGCAAACCCTTTTCCTCCTGAACATCTTCAATACAATTACATGGAAGAGGGCGATTTTAAAATACACGCTACTAAGCGTTTTCCTTTTTAGTTAAGAAACACTCTGGTAGCACGTGTCTTGGGCTACGTATGATCTCATTTAGCCCCGCACTAACCCTGTTGTTATCACCCCCAGTTTACAGGAGAGAGGCACCTGTAGCTGCCCGAGGGGGGCAGATAGTGAGGGACAGAGCTGCGGCTCAGGCCCAGGCAGCCTGGCCCCTTAACGTCATGGTTCATCTCTCGCCCTGGTGGCCTGAGTGGGAAACACCTTCCCCGGGCAGCTGGCCTCAGAGTGGCCTCATTTTAGAACCACCTGGGGCTTCACCCCTGGTAACCCTCCACTGGGCCTACGGTCCCCAGCTCCGAGCCCTCAGCAGGGCTCTCATTAGCTGCTTGCTCCTAGGGGTGGGGTGGGGTATCTACCCGCAAGGTTTCCTTCTTCCGCCCACACTTGGACACTAAAGAGGCTGCCCGAGGGTGGGCAAGAACAGGACTTCTCCCTGTCTGGTTCCTGGCCCATGGCACCCAGGTTGGGGAGAGTTGTTATAGGTAGTCAGGCATTATGACATTTGCAAATAAGGCATGTTCTGGATTCTTGGCATGAAGCAGTTTATGTGGCCACCTGTTATCTAGGGAGCAGCCAGGGCTGCGGTTTGGGGGCACTCAAAGGGAGGAGGCCCCGAGGCAGCCTGCCTGACTTGCTCCTCTTGAACCTGGTCTGATATTGTCCTTCTGAGCTGCTGGAGAGTGAGAGCGAGAGAGACCTAGGTCTTGGTCCCAGCGTCAGCATCCAGGATGCATACCGAGTTCTAAGTAGACTCCTACCTCAGGACCTTTGCACCTGCTATCACTGCTGCCTGGACCGCTCTCTCCCCAGATGGCCGCATGGTTCACTCTTTTACTTCCTTCTGGTCTCTGTTCACGTGCCATTCCTCGGAAAGGCACCCCTGACCACGCCCTTCTAAAATAGCACACACTCTCCAGGCCTCTATCTTCTGGTTTTGCTTTTTCTTTCTTCATAAGTGCTATAAAAACATTCTATGTATCTGTTGCTTTTTTATTTATTGCCTGTCTCTTCCCCACCGGACTGTAAGTTCCATGAGGGCAGGGACTTTCAACCCTTGTTCATTACTTAGTATTCTCGGTGCCTAGAACATGTCTGACACAGTACGTGTTCGATAAATACCCACTGAATGATTGATCAGCGAGTGCTGTGAGGCAGAACTGCTGCCCTGTGTCTCTGTGACCACCTCTCCTTGTCTATATAAAGGGGAGACGGAGGCTGCTCTCCTATATGACCAGAGGGTGTCTGTAGCTGTCAGGATAGGCCAAGTTATGCTGCAGTAACAAACAAGCCCAGAAGCTCAGTGCTGAGCTCTGACTTCCCTGGGCTTTCCCACTATCTCATCTTTCACAATGTGCCCTGTGTCTTCGCCTCTCCTATGATAAGGAAGTGTTGAGTAGTAACATGCCATCGGTCTCTCTAGATCAATCGTATCTGTAGGCTGTGAGTTCTTGGATTTTTCCCTGATACCTCCACTGCCCACCCCCCCAAATCTGGCAAGAAACCGAACTCCAATCACTTGTCCCACCCAAATTTTTACACCCTGCTTGTGACGTCTGTGTCCTCTTTTCAAGGAAGCCTAGAGACAGATCATTTTACCAGCAGGGTGTGAACCTGCAGTGATGGCTGAATAGCTATCAGTGATTTAGGGCCTAATAGGAAAGATGGCCGCCCCAAAGCTAGAAGACCTGCTGCCCCCAACTTGCCACACACACACACACACACATACACACACACACCAAATCGTTTACAGTGAATGGGGCCTCACCTTAAACTAAGAGCTGCAACACACAGAGATGGGGGGGGCGGGGAGGGGGGCGAGCAAAGCCCACACAGAGCGGCACACAGAGAAGGGCTCTCACTCCCTGGGTGGGGTTCAGGTAGGGCTTCCCGGAGGAGGGGCTCCCCTAAGCTAAGTGCAGAGGCTGGGGCTGGGAGCCTGGTGAGGGCAGGTGGGGGAAGCTGCATGGGGCAGGAGGAGGAGGAGGGGAAGGGAGAGGGAGGCAGGGGGGCTGGCACTTTGGAGCAGAGGCTTCTCTACAAACCTGCTGGGGAAAATCAATACCTGGTTGGGTCTCCAGGCCCCGGGCTTGAGTACCTTGTGCAGAAACTCCATGCACAAAGCAGGCCTCTCAAACCTCACTGGAGCAGCCTGAGGTTGGCACAACCCCACGGAGGGGAATTTTGCAATGCCATTCAAAAGTAAGTGTCTTTTCCTTCCAGCCCTGGAGTTCCACTGCTCCCGGGGGCCTGGGTCCCTGGGTCCCTGGGATGGCTCTGTCCTCTTCAACTTCTTCTTCTTCTTCTTTTCAAGATGATTACTTATTATTGAGAGACAGAGAGGGACAGAGCGTAAGCGGGGAGGGGGCGAGAGAGAGGGAGACGCAGAATCTGAAGCAGCCTCCAGGCTTTGAGCTGTCAGCACAGAGCCAGACGCAGGGCTCGAACTCATGAACCATGAGATCATGACCTGAGCTGAAGCCAGACGCTTAACCGACTGAGCCACGCAGGCACCTCTGTCCTCTTCAACTTCTGATGGGGTAGACGCCCTCTCCCATGAACTGCCTGCATGAACAAGCTCCCATTCCTTTGCATGGCCTCAAGGCCCTGGGCTCCCTCCTTCTGGGGCCTCCTGTCCCTCTGTTTCTCTGTCCCCACCCTGCAGGCATCACCACACCAGTGCTGGCCCCATCTCTGTTCCCTGACTGAGCCTGCTCTCCCCCCACTTCTGGCCTCTCCTTGTGCCATCCACTCAGCCTGGAATGCTGTTTCCACTCTCCATCTGTCAAACCCCTGGTCACCTTTCAAGACCTCACCAAGGTGGCACCTTGCTGAGGACCCCCTCAGAGCCCCAGTCAGAGCCTCTCCTCTGTGCAATGGATCACCAAGATGGCTGACTAGAAAGCGGGGCAAGGAAGCCCAGGGGCTGAGAGCCTGAAAGAAGGATTGGGACCAAGAGACCAAGGAGAGCAAAGGAGGGTAACTTCCGGCCCCATTCATCCTGAAGTATGGGGTGGGGGAAGGGTACAAGAGGGGTTACAGAGGTACTGGGAAGGAATCATCTGGATTTCGCAAGGCCCTGAGGTGATGGGAAGGCTGTAAGAAGAGGGAGGTGGTGGTAGCCCAGGAGGGAGCCTGGGGGAGGGAGAGGATTAGGGCTCATGGGAGGAGGTGGGGGGCGGGGCAAGGGCTGGTGGGCTCCTGGGAAGCCATGGGGATTTGAGGTGATGAGGGGAAGTCTCTAGAGGGGCCACCCATTTTGATTGCCTGGGCCAACTCAGGGGACAGTGGCTCCCAGGAGGGTTTTGAATCAGGGGTTTCTTTCCATCAAGATGCAGACAGCACATACACCAGACTGTGTAGACAGCACAGGCTGCTGTGTAGACAGTATGTTTGCATATGTCTAGGCTCACAAGAGGTAGGAGAAGCTGGTAGAAGGATCTGGTGGCTTGAGGATGGGAGGGGGACAAGGGGGACCTTTTTTTTTTTTTTTACAAATATTTTATCATGATAATTTTTAAGCATACAGAAAGGTTGAAAGAGTCGAATAGAGGACACCCATCTATCCACCACCTAAATTCTATAATCAACATTTCACTAGGTTTACTTTATCCCACATCCTTCCATCCATCTTATTTTTTGAGGCATTTCAAATTGGTTGCAAGCATCAGTATACTTCACCCCTAAACACTGCGGGATGTGCATCATTAACTAGAGTTCAATGTTTGTTTATAGGGTTGTTTTTTTTTTTATGTTTGTGTGGGGATGTCTGGAGATGATATTTACATAAAGTGAAATGCACAAATCTTAAGTGGAGGAGCATTCCTACAGCTCTGAAAAGGGATTATCCCTGTGTAATCCAACTTCCGCCAAGATATAGAACATGACATCACCCCGGAAAGTTGCCTTATGCCCGCTCCCGGAGGATCTCTGCAAAGCTGTTCATTGTATAACTTTTGCGTGATTGATGTTCACCAATGTCCATTCTCCCCTTGAGCACGTGGCTGCCCAGAGAGGACTACATTCCCCAGTCTTCCTCATGGCTTGGTGCAGTTATGTGATTAAGTTCTTACCTCTGGAGTATAAGTAGAAGCATCATGTGGCTGCTTCTAAAAGCCATCCTTAAGGGGCGCCTGGGTGGCTAAGTCTGGTAAGCGTCTGACTCTTGGTCATGATCTCATGGTTCATGAGTTCAAGCCCCGCATCGGGCTCTGGGCTGACAGTGTGGAGCCTACTTGGGATTCTCTGTTTCTCCCTCTCTCTCTGCCCTTCCCCTGCTGGCGCATGCCCTCTCTCTCAAAACAAAGAAATGAACTTTAAAAAATAAAAAAATGAAAACCATCCTTAAAAGACAGCTGGTGTATCCTTGGCCCCTTTCTTCGTCTCTCCTGCCTCCTTCCTGTTGCCTGGGACACAGCTCTCATGGCCGCCATGTTGGGCCATGGAAAAGGGGACCCACCTGATTTCAGCCCCTGTCAAATGACAGCCTCTGTTACAGTCAAATCTATTCTTTTTTTCAATTAAAAAAAAATGTTTATTTACTTTTGAGAGAGACAGAGACAGAATGCGAGTGGGTTGGGGCAGGGAGAGAGGGAGACATAGAATCTGAAGCAGGCTCCGGGCTCTGCGCTGCCAGCACAGAGCCCGACGCAGGCCTTGAACTCACGAGCTGCGAGATCACGACCTGAGCTGAAGTTGGACGCTCAACCGACTGAGCCCCCCGGGAGCTCCTAGTCAAATCTAAGCTAATGACAAACTTCTGTGCTTTTTAAATGTTGTATTATGTGCACGTTTCACCTACTGAAAAAATTAAATTATTTTAACATGAGAGTAAACATCAAACAAATATAAAAAGGGCCTCTGCTGTAGAGATGGTTGTCTGCCCTTCCCGCCCCAGGAAAGCAGTAGTCAAGCCGTAGCTGGTCTATTAGTTATATCTGTGGATTGGTGTCACACAGCAGAGACCCGAATTAACAGCGGCTTAAACAAGATAGAAATGTGTTTCTCCACACGTAAAAACTGGAGCCAGCCAATATCACAGATTTGTGACCCAGCTTTTATTCTCCCAACATTCGGTATTAGAAGAGCCACAGTTCACAGGGACCTGTTCAGTTTACACAGAAAACAAAGCCTGGACGTTGGGCCTCACACTTGAGGTGGCCACGGGATGCTGTGCTTTCCAGGAGCTGTAGGTAGCCCCCTGGCCCACACCGTGGTGAACCCTCTGACACCTGCCTGCACCCTGGGCAAGGGCCCCTCCTGCCTGCAGCAAAACCTTCCAAATGCAGGGGGCGCTCCCAGCGCCAAACATCTCAGGCCTGGGCCAGCTCCCCACCTTTGCTCGAAGGCTGGCTCCAAATTGCCATACGGGTTCCCAGACAACCTCTCAGCCCCCAGGGCCCTCCTCCCGGGGCCTGGGGATTTGGGGGTGAATTCTCCTTATCGGGCCCTGCAGCAGGTTATCAGCCAGGCTCCCGCCCTCTTGCTGACATCCAGTGATGTTCACACAGCAAATCTTAATCTTCTTAGGCCGTCTTCACTCGCAGCTGTCAGATTCTGCGCCCACTGCCCTCTCAGCCTTCAGCTCCTGATCCCAGCCGTCACCGTTCTACACCCTCCTCTCCCCCAACGGGGCATCCTGGGGAGGGAGGTGTCATCCCAGGGAATGTTTATCTGGCACAACTATCCCTTAAAAGTCACCCTTTGGGGCTGCCTGGGTGGCTCCGCCGGTTAAGAATCTGACTCTTGGTATCAGCTCAGGCTGTGATCTCATGGTTTGTGGGTTTGAGCCCTGCATTGGGCTCCGTGCTGACAGCTGACAGCACGGAGCCTGCTTGGGATTCTCTCTCTTCCTCGCTCTCTCTGCCCCTCCCCCACTCGTGCACACATTCACACACTCTCTCTCTCTCAAAATCAGTAAACTTGAAAAAAAAGTCACTCTTGGATTCGGGACTTTCATGAGACCAGCAGCAATGATAGACCCCGGCAGTAGCAATAGTAATTAGCCCTACGGTTTTCTAAGTGCCTAGCAGGCGACAGAAGTTCTCCTGACGTTTCCTGAGGCAGGAACTTGTTTGCTTCCATTTTGCAGATGAAGAAACTGAGTGTCCGTCCGAGGTGTTAACAGACACTTCCAAGGGTTGGATTTCAGGCCAAAGTGCCCTGCAGCTCGACGGCTATATGCTTTCCAAAGTCGAGGACAAGGCCTGGAGTCTGGTCCAGCTCAGTCCCTTGCCGGCTGTGTCACCCTGGGCAAGGCCCTTAGCCTCACCCACCTGGTTTCTGAACCTGTAAAGTGGGAAAGGGGGGTGCGTGGGACGCAGAGACATGATACGTGTGACCTCCTGTCTGTCTCCTAGGCTCTCTAGGGCAGGGACCCCTCCCGGCCTGGCCCTCCGTGACCTTGCTCAGTGCTGTCATGGTGACCTGAGTTGCCGGGGCTTCTGTTGACTGACACACCTCAGGGGGACCCAAGGGTGGGGAAAGGGGGAGTCACAGGGGCTCCTTAGGGCGGGATGGGATGAGGAGGTAAGAACAGGGAGGGGTGTGGACATGAGGGTGGGAAGGGACAGAGATCTGAAGACGCCAGGATGACAAGGGGCTGGGGGGAGTTTTAGAGCAGGGCAGAGGGACCCCGGGTAGCACACCACGAGAGAAAGACAGAGATCCAGCGAGCTACGACATTGGGGGGCGGCTCCTCTGAGAGCCACTGCTTGGCGGAGGGTCCTTGGTCCTGGATGGCTGCAGGTCTCATCTGTCCTCTCCACTCTGCACCCCTCAGACCTGCCCACTCCTTCTGAGCTTGGCGATGTCCCAGTTCTGCCTCTAGCGCTCCAGGGAGCTCCTGCAGCAACCGGCCCCTTCAGGGAGGCCCTACCACCGCAGAGCCCTCCCCACCGCCCCTCCTGCCGCGACAGCATGCGGTGCCGGTGGGGGTGGGCAGTGGGTGACAGGGGAATCCAGGGCAATGAATTACAGAGAAACCTGTCAGCCCTCAGGGCAGCCTTTGGAGGTGGGGGCAGGTGGCAATTTGGAGAGCAAACTCTAGGTTGTTTACCCACTGAAGCGTCTCCGGGTAGGTATTTACTTTTCTGCGATGCTGGTGGGGGGAGAAAATGAGCATGGGGCCTCCGGGGGCCTCAGCAAACAGCAGAGAGGCGTCTGTGTGTTAACTGATTCTGTCAGCCGGCTAGGCACCTCACGGAGGTGATTGGCATGCTGGGTCTGGGCCGCCTCGGCGACAGCTCGGAGGGCTCAGCACTGGCCAGCCAAGAGGGAAACGCGGTCAGTGAGGCTGCACCCCGCCAGCACCCCGCTGTCCAGAGAGGGGAGGTCACAGCCCAACCAGAGCCGGACCTGTCCCACAGGGGAAGCATTTCTGGGAGAGGGACTGGGGCCGTGTGGTCACCGGGCACTCGGGGCCAGGCTGGGCACGGCTGCTGCCAGAGCACGGGGCTGTCCTCCAGCCGACCTGATGTCCAGGCAGCTCTGATGTCCAGGAGGACCCTAGCAGGCCTGGGCATGAGACCCGGGCACCCTTCAATCCTTTGAGGTCTTTTGAGCGTAGGGACGAGGAGGTCTGTTGCTGTCTTGAGGGCTACCTGGGAGGCTCACATGTATCGATGGAGAATGTTGTTTTAAGTTGGCTTGTTTATTTTGAAAGAGGGTGTGTGAGCAGGGGAGGAGCAGAGGGGGTGGGGAGAGAGAATCCCAAGCAGGCTGTCAGTACAGAGGCTGACTTGGGGCTTGAACGCGTGAACCATGAGATCATGACCTGAGTGGAAATCAGGAGTCAGACGTTTAACCGACTGAGCCACCCAGGTGCCCCTGTATTGATGGAACTTTGTAGAATTTGAAGAGCTAAGAATTTGAAGGGCTAAGAAACACAGGGTGTAATCCTTTCCCAGACGCATTTCTGGAGGTTGACTGATTCTCTCTTTTTTTTAAAAAAAAATTTTTAATGTTTACTTATTTTTGAGAGAGGGAGAGAGACAGAGCATGAGTAGGGGAGGGACAGAGAGAGAGGGAGACCCAGAATCCGAAGCAGGCTCCAGGTTTCCAGCTGTCAGTGCAGACCCTGGCGTGGGCCTCGAACTCACGGACCGTGAGATCATGACCTGAGCCGAAGTCAGATACTTAACCAACTGAGCCACCCACGCGCCCCAATTGATTCTGGTTTTAATAGAGAGGAGGTAGAGAGCGGCACTGTTCTGTGCCTTGGTCCCCTCACCTGTGGAATGGGTGTGATAATAAAAATACCTCCCTCAGGGCGCCTGGGTGGCGCAGTCGGTTAAGCGTCCGACTTCAGCCAGGTCACGATCTCGCGGTCCGTGAGTTCGAGCCCCGCGTCGGGCTCTGGGCTGATGGCTCAGAGCCTGGAGCCTGTTTCCGATTCTGTGCCTCCCTCTCTCTCTGCCCCTCCCCCGTTCATGCTCTGTCTCTCTCTGTCCCAAAAATAAATAAACGTTGAAAAAAAAAATTAAAAAAAAAAAATACCTCCCTCAAGGGTGGATGTGAGGACAATGAATCTGTCCCTTGAAAGTTCCCAGGGAGTGCTCAACAGTGTTGACTCCTACTCTGTGCATGGTTGTTGGGCATTGTCTCTGTGCCAAGGACCCACGGACAAGATCACACACCGCAGTTCTCAAGGTCTGGTCCCAAGACTCTTTCAGGGGTGAGGGGCTCAAGGTCAAAACTATTTTCATTTGAATACTAAGGCGCTATTTTTTTTCATTGTGCTAATATTGGCAACTAATGGTGCCCAAGCTGTGGCGCCTAAAAATGCTGGTGCCTACGGGCACCTGGGCGGCTCCTTGGTTACACATCCGACTCTTGAGTCCAGGTCTGGTCATGATCCCAGGGTCGTGGGATCAAGCCCCACCATGGGCTCTGCACTGAGCGTAGAACCTGCTTAAGATGCTCTCTCTTTCTCTCTCTCTCTTCCTCCTTCTGCCCCTCTCCTTCTCAAAAAAAAAGAAAGAAAGAAAGAGAAGAAGAAAGAAAGAAAATAAAAAATGCTAGTGCCTCAATACAAATCTGGCTGGTGGCACCAAACTGTACCAAGCAAACAGTGACCACGGTTTTCTTTTCTTGCAGGAAGGAGAGGAACACTTTTCCCTTCTTCCCTTCCAGGTGGTTCAGCTGGTCCAAAAATTAAATTGACAGAAGACAGATTAACAGGAGAAAAACAAATTTAATTTCACATATGGGAGCTCATAAAAATATGAGACTCAGAGAAGTGACCGAAGCGGACAGCTTTCATACTTTTAGGCACAGAAACAATACCTTTGTGAAGAATTGATAAGACAAAGAAGTTGGGGGCTTGTGGCAGTAAATTAATGACAAAGTAGCAGGTTTTGTTTATCCGGCCTTCTTGGCCCCACATTCTGTACCGCCGGGGATGAGGATGTTTCTACCTCCTGGTACACTGAGGGTACCTTTCACATGGGGGACTTATTTCCCGCTTTCAAGGGGGACAGAGTAGGGTCAGAGTATCCTTCTTGCGTGTTTCCCAAGTAACCGTAGTTCAAAATAATCAGTATGTCAAAGTGGTATATTTGGGGGCGGCCTGCCCTGAACTCCATCACCAGCTGCACTGAAAGTCCTTGATTTGCCAATAAAAATCATTAACTTTATTAAATCTGTATCTTTGAGTACACATCCTTTTAATATCCTGTGTGCTAACGTGGGAAGGACAGAGAAGGCATTTCGGCTGCATCTCGAAGCGCAATCATTGTCTCAAAGGATAGCGCTACGTGATTGGTGGAGTCGGAAGCGGAAGCAGCCATTTTTTCATGGGGCACTGTTTTTACTTGGAAACAACAACAACAACAACCTGTAGACAAACTAGTTATTTTTCTCGGGTATTTGACATAATTTTCTTGAAAATGAATGAAGGGAGCATGTTGCTCCAAGGAAAACAATGGCATTTGTTGCCAATGATAACATTTGAGCTTTCAAGCAAAACTTTGAATTTGGGACCAATTTTCTCTGGGACCAGGAGCTTGACAGCTTCCTAATAACTTAAAGACTTTATTTCCGAATGGCCAACACAGGGTGTTACAAAATCTTACACGGGTAAAAGAGCATTCAAAGTGTAAGATAGACCAATGGATTTTAATGTAACAGAATACAAAAAGTTTGTTGGTGAGGTTTCAGATTCCAGACTTGAACTCACCCTTAAGAATCTACAGCAGGTTGGTGCACCTGGCTGGCTCAGTCAGTAGAACATGAAACTCTTGATCTCAGGGTTGTGAGTTCAAGCTCCACATTGGGCATGGAGCCTACTTAATTTTAAAAAAAGAAAAAAGAGGGGGCATCTGGGTGGCTCAGTTGGTTAAGTATCCAACTTTGGCTCAGGTCATGATCTCTCACGGTTCGTGGGTTCGAGCCCCAGGTCGGGCTCTGTGCCGACAGCTTGGAGCCTGGAGCCTGCTTTGGATTCTGTGTCTCCCTCTCTCTCAAAAATAAACAACATTTAAAAAATTAAAAAAAAAAAAATCTATGACCTCTGTTGAGGTTTGGTGTAATATCAAAGACGAATGTCCACAATAACGGAAGAGGCTACTGGAATTCTCTCTTTCCCGGCTCCCTATCTGAACGAGGCCAGATTTTCTTCGTCTACTTCAACCAAAGCAGCATATTGAAGGTAGAATATGGAATATTCAAGATAGAATATGGAAGCACGTGTGAGGACCCAGCTGTCTTCTGTTAAGCTAGACGTTTAAAGAGATTTGCAAAAATATGAAAAATTCTGCTCTTTTGTTTCCCCAAATAGTCATCTTTCACAAAAGTGTATTCCTGTTTTTAACATGTACTGAGTTTCTTATTTTCATCTTTAAGTGAGTTAATAAATGAAAACTTAAAATTGTCTCAGCTTTAATTTCAAGTGTGGTAAAATATTGATAAACCTACATCAAACCAAAGCTCTCTGGGGTCCTAAATAATTTTTAAGAGTGTAAAGGGGTTCCGACACCAAAAGGTTTGAGAACTAATGGTCTAGTACATGTGGGGTGGGAACAAGCAAACCGTTATACCCAGTGGGGCGAAGGCTGATGTGGGAGGAAGATCGACTGACTGCTGTAAGGTAGAGGGGCAAGTTAGGAGGGCTTCTAGGAGGCGGTGACCTTTAAACTCAGCTAAACGTGGCAGACAGGAGATTGTCCAGGTTACGAGAACAGAGGCTGGTATGGGTGTTATGGATCCTTCTATCAGCTTCTGACTTAGAAAACCTACAGGTGAGCCCGGCTGAGCTGCCGCGGCCAGCGGCTCCCATGCAGGGAATCCCGAAAGGTCTGGACAAATCGAAAAAATAGCTTCTGGCTGGGTGTGCCGACACTGTTGCCGAACTAACTCGGATAAACTCGTTTGTCGCAAGAGAAGCCAGTAACTCAAGAGACAGGGCTGTGGAAGAGAGAAAGGGAGAGATGTATTCTGGGTGCCGGCAGTCAGGGTAGGTGGCATGCTCAAGCCTTAACATCTGACCTATCTGCCTGCAAGATGGACACCTGGAGTTTTATAGGAGAGGTTCAGAGGGGGGTACGTGCAAGAGAGGAGGCGGGTGTGTGTGTGTGTTTGTGTGTGTGTGTGTGTGCACGCGTGCGATCATGGATGGGGTTGGTCTGTGCTCAGCGCGCGATCCTGGGCAGGAGAAGGGACGTGTGGGGTGAGGTCTTCTGGGCCTTCGGTTGCTATATGGGCTTTTCCTGGCCTGGCTATTGGAAAGTTCCAGTCATTACAAAACATCTTTATCAATGCCTCAAGAAAGTGGAATGCGAAAGAAACACAAAGGGCTTTAGTTAGGGCATGATTTAAGGGCTCTTGTCTATTTCTGGTTTTTAACTGTTGGGATCTATAGCGGACCAAGAGGACTTGCTGACACGAGGAATCTCCAACAAACAGCAGGCAGATCCCCAGAAAACCATGTGAAAGGTTAATTGAGACCAAAACATCTGAACAACGATTTGAGCCGTTTACCCCAGACAAAAACACTCAGGCTTTTGCGTACTCTTCCCTCTGAGGGCACCCTGTCTACACATACCCAGTGTAGGCAGATTCCCCCACCCCCAGCAGAGAGGCCTGTGGACACACGGCCAGAATTGGATCATTCACCAAAACCGTGTCCTGTCCACCCTGGCCCCCAACCTCCAAGCCGGGGTGAGCACAGGGCCTGCCTCCTCCTCTCAAGGCCTCCTTCCCAGGGGCTTTATCAGTTTCCAGGGTTTAGCCAGCCTGAGGGAACAGGGAGGAGGAGAAGCTCTGGCCCAAGGGGAGGAGCCAGGCCTTTTAATCACCCAGAGTCCTCTGGACCTCTGTCTCCAGCTGGGGCAGGAGGTGGGCAGGCCTGTGCCCTCCAAGTCCCTCCAACCCACAGCCCGTGGCCCTAGCACCGTAACAGAGCGTCTTGCTTTTTGCAGTGGGGCTGGCCCCGTTACTAGCAAGAGGTCAAAAAGGGCACTCAGGCTGCCCCAGGGTGGGGGCAGCAACAGGAAGAAATTCAGTGAAGCTTCTTGTTAAATATTCACACTCTCTCCCTCTCCAGTCTCCCCCGCCCCCTTGCCCTGGGGAGCCAGGACTCCACCCTCCTCCCCTCCTGTGCAGCTGCCTTCAGCCCCTCCTCCAGGAGCTCCGAGTCAGGGTGACCACGGACTTCTGGCCCTGGGGACCTCCTCTTGCACAGTCTGTACCCCCCTAGACCTCTGTGCAGTGCTGTTACTTCCTCCCCCGACTTCTCCAGGGGGTGCTCCTCCGGGCCTCTACCCACCTTGCTGGCCCCCCACACCTCCAGTGGCTTTGCTCCCCCCCTCTACCCTCCTGCTGTCTGAGGTCCCAGGCACCGCCCTTGACCCCTGAAACTGTCAGGAACACGTGCAGCTGCAGCAGCAAGCAAGGAAGACTTGAATGACCGCGACCTTTTAATTTTTCTCATACACCGAGAAGTCTGGAGAGGAGAGTCCGCACCAGCCCAAGCCGCCCAGGGATGTCACGTGCTCACCACTAGCTGCGAGGGAGGTTGAGAGGGTTTGTTTCACTGGTGTTCTTCCCATTTCTGGCCCAGAGCTCCTGAAACTCTTGGAATATCCTAAGTGACAAGGCGGCAGCGTGTCTTTTGTTACGCGAAAGGGGCAACTTTTGTAAGCCTGGGGGCTGGTTGCCTGGAGAAGGAGCCAGAGCCACAGGGGATTATGGGATTCAGTCCTTCCCGCAGACCTTCAGGGAGGGGGGCGGGGAGGGTGAATCAGTTGCCCGTGGCCTGTGATTTAATCGTCACATCTGCGTGAGCAGGTCTCCACAAAAGCCCAAAAGGACGGGGGTTCAGGGAGCTTCCAGATTGGTGACCACGTGGCGATTCAAAGAGGGCACGGGTTGGGGCGCCTGGGTGGCGCAGTCGGTTAAGCGTCCGACTTCAGCCAGGTCGCGATCTCATGGTCCGTGGGTTCGAGCCCCGCGGCAGGCTCTGGGCTGATGGCTCGGAGCCTGGAGCCTGTTTCCGATTCTGTGTCTCCCTCTCTCTCTGCCCCTCCCCGTTCATGCTCTGTCTCTCTCTGTCCCAAAAATAAATAAACGTTGAAAAAACAAAACAAAACAAAACAAAGAGGGCACGGATGCTCTGCACCCCTCCCCCTACCTCTCTTCCACCTGCCTGTTGCTGAGTTATGTCCTTTTATAATAAACTGGTGATCTAATAAGGAAATGTTTCTCTGAACTCTGCGAGCAAATTCATCGAACCCAAGGAGGGGTTGTGGGAACCTCCGATTTATGACCAATCCATCGGGTGACAGCCTGGGCTCCGGACTGGCGGCTGAAGTGGGGACAGTCGTGTGGGACCCAGCCCCTAACCGGTGGCATCTGACGCTATCTCCAGGTAGACAGTGTCACAATTGATTGACTTCACAGGACCCCCCAGCTGGCGTCACAGAATGCTTGGTATGGGGGAAACCCCCAAACACTGGAATTGGGTCCAGAGTGGACCGTGAGTGGGCAGCCAGCCCTCCATGGGCACAAATATCTACTCCTGGAGAAAGAACTCTTCTCCCTCGGGCCCCTGCATCCTGATGCCTCCGAAATTGTTTTGAACCACTGACTTCTCTCCTGGGCTCTCTTCTGATCAGCGATTCCAGTTGCCTGGGCTGGTGTCACCTTAAAACCACAGGCCCCCAAATCCAGCCAACCAAGACAAGCCCTCTCACCAGGTCAACAGCCCCGCGGTTCTCTTGGTTGTCCAAACTGGAAACAGCCCCCTTCTCTCTGTCCCTACATCCAATGCGAAGCTTCTGCCTTGGCAATGTCTTCCCAGGGTGGCCAGCTGGTCCCAACTCTCCCACAGCCGCACCCCCATCCCCCATCCCCCATCCCATTGCTGTCTCTAGCTCCCTCCCCACCCCACTGGGCGGCTGTCTAGGACAAACATCTACAGGTTCGCAGGACTTCCTGATGCTCTGGGTCCCCATCGTCTGGCCCCAGCTCACTCATCTGGCCCCGTCTGATATTCTAATCCTCTACATCTCTGAACCTGGCAGGGACATTTGTGTGCACATTTGTGTGCAGAAGTATATACGTGTGCCCACACACCGTGCTCTGTTCTCGCACGAGATGATGGGGAGGAGGGACACTCGATGAATGTCCCCTGTCCTGGCTAGGCACTCCCGCCCATGCATGGTGCACTCTTTGTGCCACAGGCCGGCTCCCTGCTCACCCATTACTCCCAGAATGTGCTGCATGATGGCTTTGATTCCATGCGGCCCCTCCTTGTACTTCCCCCGCCACTCCTGCACTCATAACTGCCCTGTCTACTGCATTTTGGTCAAGATCCTGAGCAGATTCCAGCACAAGCCACAGGTCAAGGCAGCCTCTGTCACTAGTGATTAGCTGCCCCTAGTCAGGTGCCTGCTCTGTTCCACTCGGGGCAGGCATGAGATCATGTGGTCCGCACCAGGTTGACCTGCCAAGGGGGCTGGAGCCATGGGGGCAGGGGGTGATGACCTTCAGCAATCCTATACCCGTGTCCCCAGGTCCTCTGCTCTGTCAAAGCCCTTCTCAAATATAATCTCCTCCCAGAAGCCGACCTTCCTTGCAGTTTCCGGCTGCTGGGCACAGGGGCTGGCTTGGAAAGAAGGCCCGTGGCAGGAAAGAGGAGAGAAAAGCGCTTACCTGCAGAGGGCACGGAAGCTTCCCCAGCTGCAGCTGAGTCAGAAGTGGGTGGGGGAGACGAGGCGTGGGGCAAGATGGAGGGAGCAAGGTGTCCCCTTTGGACAGGGCGCCAGCCCCAACTCGCCCCTTTATCTTCTTCATTACCTGCTGCCCTGAGGGCTGCTACGTTTGTGAGCCTTGCCAGCCGCACGGATCCTTTTTTAATGTTTATTTATTTTTGAGAGGGAGAAGGACAGAGCATGAGCGAGGGGGGGGGGGGGGCAGAGAGCGAAGGAGACACAGAATCCAAAGCAGGCTCCAGGCTCTGAGCTGTCAGCACAGAGCCCAATGTGGGGCTTGAACTCACAGACCGAGAGATCACGACCTGAGCTGAAGTTGGCAGCTTAACCGACTGAGCCACCCAGGCGCCCCTGCACCCAATCCTTTTATAGAGGACACTGAGGATCAGGGACAGGGGAGGCCAGAGATGTCAGCCAAGATCACATTGCTGTGCTGGGCCCGGGAGCCCTGACTCCCACGGGAACATTCCCTCCCACCCCAAGGCTTGCTGGTGGCCGGTTCTTTCTGCCTCAGGAACACAGAAGCTCTGAGCAGACCCCTCTCCCCTCTTCCCAGCTGGGTCGGGACAGAAGCCAGTAAATAACACGCTGCCCGTCAATCAGAGGTCACTCGGGCCAGGGCCGATCGATGGCCGCCGACAGCCAGGCAGGCGGGTAATGAAGTGCCAGCTCCTTGGCGGGGGCGCGGCTGGCCCTGGGATTTAATCCCCTTGCCTCCCCACAAGTTTCCAGCTCAGGTGACAGGAGGGAAGATAGATGAGGCTCTGAGGCCGGCAGGAGGAGGGGGCCTGGGCTGGGGTGGAGTTGGTGACGCTCACGGGGTGGTGGGGGGAGTCCTCTTTGCTGCTGCCGCTGCCGCTGTGGACAGCCTCTCCAGGCAGACCTCCCTTAGGGATGTCCCAGGGGAATGCACACTCCCTGTCCACCCTGCGAGGCACATTCCACACTGTGCACTTACCCCGGGAGACACGAGGCTGTCTGTCCCTCTAAAATGGAGTGCTCTGGCGGCAGAGGACACAGGAGACTAAGCCTTCTTGCACATTCCGTATGTCAGCTCTCTGTCATCTTATTTGGTCTTCACCAAAGTCCGGCCTGATAAATATTATTATGTCCATCCTACAGATAAGGAAAGAGGCTCAGAGAGGAGGAGAGGTTTAATAAGTAGAGCTGCCCCATAAAGGACCAGACCAGGCAGCTTCATAAAGGGGTGAGTTCTCCATCACTTTGGGCATTCAGGCAGAGGCTGGAGGAATGCTGTTGGGGGGCTATGGAGGAATTCCTGCATAAGATGGACTTTATACTACATGGCCCTGGGGTCTTTCCCAGCTCTGATCCTTTGGAAAACAAGGAATGAAGTGGGTTTGGGGGGCAGGGCCCACAGTGCGAGGTAGAGGGATTGCTAAGCGAGATGCGGCGGTAAAGAACCACGTCTTGCAGACCCTTTGGGCACTCGGGAGGCACTGCAGAGGCCCCAAATGTTTGGCTCAAGTTCATTTCTGATACCGTTTTTACAATAAAACAGTATGGAAGAACAAGGAGCATCTGGCAATTACGCTACACAACTTTTAACCCGTTCGAAACCACCAGAAAGTTTGCTTTGAGTGGACCCGGGGCTAACGATTCTCCTGCATCTGTATTAAAGAGCATCACAAGGAGAGATAATGTAAGAAACAAAGCAGCGTCTTTAATAATTTTTTTTTTCAATGTTTATTTATTTTTGGGACAGAGAGAGACAGAGCATGAACGGGGGAGGGTCAGAGAGAGAGGGAGACACAGAACCGGAAATAGGCTCCAGGCTCCGAGCCACAAAGCAGCGTCTTTAAACTTGCAATTACTTATCTGTACGAATAACTAATCGTGTTCAACACAAACAAAATGGGAAACAAGTTGGAGGCGAGGACAGAAACCATCACCCATAAGCCCTTGTTTTTATTTTATATTCAACAAAGCAACCTGTTCTCATCTTATCCAATCGTGTTATAATTGTTCTCTCTTATTATAATAAGAATATGACATACATGTGAGCATATCAGATGCAAAATACGACTTTTACCTGTTTTGCCCATTGTAATTCTGCTTCGATTTCATTCAAGGAAAGAGCTCTGCCGGTGAAAATGCTGGGATGTCACCACAGGAGAGTGACCTAGGTTGCCACCCCCAGGCCCTTTCCAAGCAAGCTGGGGTCAGGGGGTTGGGATTAGGATTTACAACCTGCCTCTTATACAGAGGCCACAGCCTCAGTGAGCCTGGACCTCAGCTCCTAGCAACAGCACCCACGGTGGACACCTGACCAGGACCCCCAGGTCCATGGCCGGCGGCCGGGGGAGGAGCTTGCCCTGTGCGCTGTGGGTGCAGGGATAAACAGGGGGCAATGGGAGCATTCTGGCTGGTTCTTCCCTAGGAGGGAGGTCTGGGGGAGGGGCAGGGGTGGCGAGGGGGAAGTTCAGTCACCTTCAGAGAAGGCCGACATCTGATGCAGGGGGCCACGTGCACCAGAAATAATGAGGCAGATGAGGACACACGTGGGAGAAAAGTACACAAAGATGATGATGTCTTCTGCTGGGGACAGAGGGACCGGTAGATGGGAGCTGGTCTCTATCCTTGATCCTGCTCTGTAGTCTGACAAAGAAGCCCAGAGCCTGTGGCTACCCTGGGCCCTGAACTGCCTTCCCTTCTAGAATTCTCTTGTGGTGACTGCCGGGCTTTAAGGCTATTTCTGGGGCCACAAAGATGCCCATTGGCTTCATTTCTATCATGCGTGTCTGCCCTACCGACTCTCTGACCTCTACACAGAAAGTGCTCATCTGCCCTGACCAGCAAGACTCAAGCCCCCCTCTCCAAACAGCCCTGAGAGATGGCCTTGATGGAGTGAAGGTTTGGGATTAAAATGCCAGCCTCATCTCTTATCACTCACTTCTTCTCTCCCTTTCAGCAGCCCCGGTCTTAGGTCTGCCCCTCCAACCCCACCCCCACCCCAGCACACTCCTACCTCAGGACCTTTGCACTTACTATGCCTGCTACCTGGGAGTTCCTTCCTGCAAAGCTTTGCACAGTAGGTTGCTTCTCAGTCTCAGATCTCAGCTCAGGGGTCACCTCCCCAGACAGCCTCCCCCTCCCAACACCCTCACCCCCGCTACTACCCATTCTATCACTTGGATTCTTTTTTCTTCTTAGTATATGTCATGTTTTCTACAATTGTCTTGTTTATATTACTTGTTTCATTGAGCATTTTGTTTCTCCACAGGATGGGGACCTCATCTGCCATGTCCACTGCTGCGTCCCTTGCCCCTACCTAGCCCCATGCCTGGCACACAGTAGGAACTCAAAATATGTGGAATCAGGCAGCACAAAGCTTGGGATTTGTGCTTGCTTTTCAGAGATGATTTCCTGAGAAATGGGTGACTTCATTTTCTTTTAAGTTTTTTTTTTTTTAATGTTTTACTTATTTTTGAGAGAGAGAGAGAGAGAGAGAGACAGAAATAGAACATGAGCAGGGGAGGGGCAGAGAGAGAGGGAGATACAGAATCCAAAGCAGGCTCCAGGCTCTGAGCTGTCAGCGTAGAGCCCGACGCAGGGTTCGAACTCACAAACCATGAGATCATGACCTGAGCCGGGGTCGGACGTTTAACTGACTGAGCCACCCAGGGGCCCCCGGGGTGACTTCATTTTTAAGCACAGAAGCTTGGGGCCTTCAATGGGACAGATAGATAGCGGAGCCTCGGTATGGGGGCGGGTAGCAGGAGTTTCTGGCATGTGGGAAGACCTAAAACTTGCTCTGGGGGCAAGCCAGCTAGAAGGCAGAAGGTTCTGGGTCTAAATGATGTGAAAGGAAAACACCAGGACAAGGGGGCACAGAGGGAGGGCCCTGTTTCTGGCCCTCAGTAGACCCTGCCTTCCAGAGGAGGGAGGCCCAGAGCCGGCCACTTACTTAACAGAGAGAAAGAAGGAAAGAGAAATGCAGGGGGAGAAAAAAATTTTCAGAAAAAGAGCTTTTAAGACATCAGAAGTATTATCAGAACCATAGGGAACTTCGTCTTGCCCTCCAGGGGTCTCGCCCCACAGACAGTAGGGCCACGGGCTCTTCCTGGAGGTCGAGGAGGGCTTTGGATGATGGGTGGGGAGAGTTTGCTTGGTGCAAGTAGAACAGCACCTTCAGTTAAGGGATTTGAGCAAAGGCTAGGAAGTGGGACCGTGCAGGGAACATTCAGGAAAAGGTGTCTAGACTGGCGTGACTGGCCTGGAGGAGCCCGTGGGGTGGGGGAGGAGGAGCAAGATGGCAGGCCTCAAGGGAGCCAACTCTTGGCCAGGCGATGGGAGGTTTTAAGGGGCTCGGGCCCGGGCGCTCTCCCCTTCTCGCGGTCCGGTATGGGAGGTGTGCGACGCCAGGCTGACAGGAGCTGACAGAAATGTGTCTGCTATGTCCCCCTCACGTCCCGAAACACGGCCATCCTTTTCATCTGGCCTCGCCCTGCTCACCTCCTCATTTCTGATCTCGTTTAATGCAGCAATTAAATTTTAGAGGCCCATCAGCACGGTCCCTCGGATGCCAGGTTCTTCCCAGATAGAATTATTGAATAGACTGAATGGCAACTGTGCAGGCTCTGACTGGGGCCGCAGACCCACCGAGGCAGAAAATTAATAAACACGGCAGCCACCCCCGCCGCCCTCTCTCCGCAGGGCCTGGCCTGCCTCTGCTCACCCTCTCCCGCTCATGGAGGGGCTGATGGGGACATTTTCCCAGGGCAGGGGGGCACTGGAGTTTTCTGGAAGAAGTACAGGAAAGCCTCGGGGACTTGGCAGACCATCTCAGGATATTGGGGCCAGTCCAGGAGCCCATTTCTGCCACTTACTAGCTGAGCAGTGGGAGACATGTTAGCTTAACCTCTTTGGCCTCAGTCCACTCATCTGTGTAATGGGGTCACAGTGAGGCTCACAGAGGTGATGCATGTAAAATGCGTGGCAGGATAAGCAGCCTATGGCAGGAACGTAACAGACAACAGTTCCTTCCCTCACGGCTCCTGTGCTGATGTTGGGGCCCCTGGCTGGGGATAGGGAGAAGGAAGGGGTGAGTGGGGAGTGGTAACAATAGTGGTACCCAGGCAGTTCCTGACTTCCAAAGCATAAAAGGGCCGTACGTGGGGGCGGCTGGGTGACTCAGTCGGTTAAGCGTCCAACTTCGGCTCAGGTCACGATCTCGCGGCTTGTGAGTTCCGACCCTGCGTCAGGCTCTGTGCTGACAGCTCGGAGCCCTGAGCCTGCTTCCGATTCTGTGTCTCCCTCTCTCGCTGCCCCTCCCCTGCTCATGCTCTGTCTCTCTCTGTCTCTCAATAATAAATAAACTTTAAAAATAATTAAAAAGAAAAAAGGGCCATAGGTGGACAGGAACTTGGGTGTGTGGCCCCAGGAAAAGAGGTCCCCACGTCTGGCCTCATGGGTAGGAATCTCACTCTCTGAACGTTCTTGGGCCAGTCACTCTTGGGGCTCAGTTTCCTCACCTCTAAAATGGGCACAGGGACCAAGTTCTCGGAGTATTGTGACGCTGCTGAGACAACTTTGAGCCCCTGGCATAGCAGTAGGTGCCCTGACAATTCTGGTCTCACCCCCAGTGTGCCAGGCGGTCCCCACATGGGACAGCCCCAGGGGAGAGGAGTGGCTGGGGCGAGGTGGAGCGGGACCAGGAGGGGGTGAAGCACACTGCTCAGGAAATGAGGAGCACGATTCTGGGGGACAGGGGCCTGGCCTGATGCCTGGCTTAAATCCCAGGCTTGTGTCTGGGGGCAGTGGCTCATGCTCTGGCTCCCCTTTCACACCGAATGGCCCTCCTTGGTGGGTGGTGGGTGGTGGGCGGGGCTTGCGGGTGAGGACGGTCCCCCCGAGGCCGGGGGGGGGCGCCCCCCCCGCGAAACCTGAGCTGGGATCCCATATTCTTCTAACAGATATGGTCTGAGCACCTACTATGTGTGGGGACACAACAGTGAGGTCAGCAAAGATCTTGTCCTCATGGAGTTGATGTTAAGCCACGGCTTAGATGAGGGTCAGCGCTGTGGACAGAGAGGGGGTCAGTGGGTGCCCAGTAACAGGAGAGAAGGTGCTGCTTTTCATATGGGACTGTTAGGGAGGGCCTCTCGGAGAAAATGACATCTGAGCAGAGCCCTGTAGCAAGCAAGGGAGCGTGTGGATATCTGGGAAGAGCGTCAGGGCAGAGGGAACAGCCAGTGCCAAGGACCTGAGGTGGGAATAAGGTTGGTCTGTTGGGACTGTGAGCAGGAGAGTGACAGGATCTGACAAGGTTTTACCAGGGTTTCTGTGGCTTTGGAGGGGAAGGAAATTGAGTACAGAGGGCAGACGAAGAAGCCAGCAGGGGTCAGTGAGGAAGCTACGTCAGCTATCCAAGTAGGAGGTGATGGGGTCTTGAACCAGGGTAGGGACAACGGAGGTAAGAGAAGGGCTGGGAGTCTGGGTATGTTTTGAGGGTAGAACCAACTGGAATCATAGACCCAGGGTTGAGTCCAGGATGGTCTGTCTTCCTCAGGCCTCAGGTAGCTCAAGCCTCCCACCAGACACATTTTCTGTCCCTCAGTGCCTTGACGCTCTTTGGGATGACTGGCTCCTCTGAGCCTTCCAGGAACCTTCTGGGGCTTTTGGGAAGCAGCCCATGGTCTGGGGAGAATCTTCCACTGAGGCCTTTTCCTCCCGTTCATTCCCACCCCAGACATCCCTGCACCCTGGCTGTACACCCTGGGGTCCCCTGGGGTCTAAAGCCTTGAGTGGGGCCTGGAGGAAGGCACGGTTTGCCCATGGACGAGGTGTGTGTGTGTGTGTGTGTGTGTGTGTGTGTGTGTGATTTCTGCCACAGTGGGAGATCCTGTGGGGGCTGTGAATGGCTCTTTAACGCTGAAGAGGGGGTGACAGGCAGTCAGAATGGGGAGGTGTCGCCTTGAGGGAAGGTGTCCCTGAGGGCTCTCAGCCCCTTTACCCCAACCTTCGGTCAGGGCGCCCTGCCTCCCGAGAGCCCGCCGCCTGGGCGCCATCCGAGCCCACCGTCTCCAGCCTGGCTCCCGGGCGCCCAGATTCGGGGGGGGGGTGGGGGGGCTCGCGGGGGCTGTGGGGCACCCAGGCCAAGAAGGGCGCAGGAGGCAGGTTGCCTGGTGCGCACAAGCCTGCCGTGTTCCGGAGTATTATGTGGAGAGAAATCAGCCTTGTTTTCCATTTTCCTCTCAAAGGAATAAAATGAAAAGGTTTCCCGATTGCCTCTAAAGAGGGTGCTCGGCCTTGCACTTCCCACGCAGCCAAGCCACCATCTGGGGAGGAGGGCTGGGCTGGGGGAGCGGGGATGAGCTGGCCTCTGGGGCCCCAGCCCTGGGGTGGTGACCCATATCTGCATTGCACAGCCACCCTCCCAGCTCCCCCGTGTTTCTGAGGTGCCCAAATTTGAAGACCACCAGTGAGGGCTGTGTCCTACTTTACCGTCTGCGTCTTTAACTCCTGGTCCTTGGGGACCTTGGCAAGTTCAGGGCAGTCGGAGCAGGGGAAGGGTGAGGGGGTAGGCTGGGGGCCAGCTAGCTGCCCTTGGGCTGGGGAGGGGGCCCACGGAGGGAGGTTAGAGAGCCCCTCTTCATGCACTCCCTCCCCGCAACTCACTCCTGCTGGCTGCAGGCCGAAGGGAGGAAGCCTCAGGTAAGGAGCCCCAGCTTGTAGGCAAAGGCCCTGAGGCAGGAGAGAGCTTGGCACTTTTCAAAGAACTGAGAAAAGGCTCCTGTGTAGAAGGCTGGATTGCTGGTGGGAACTGAGGGCTGGAGGCCCTGCCTGGTGAGGAGTTTGGCTTTTGTTGGAGCCCACTGGGAAGCCTTTAAAGATTTTCAGCAGGAGAATGACATAGATTAAGAAAAAAATTTTTTTAATTAAAGTACAGCAAACTGGACTTTATTGGGGAGGGGGGTGCTATACAGTTCTATGTGTTTTTAACACATGCATAGATTCATGTGATCATTACCACAATCAGGATACTGAACAATTCCATTAGCCCCCAGACTCCCTTGTGCTGACCGTGTATAATCATCCTTCCCTCCATCCCTGACCCCCGACAACCACTGATCTCTTCTCCATTGTTATAGTGTTGCTTTTTCCAGAATGTTATGGAGATGGAATCTTACTCTATCACCTGGCATAATGCCTTTGGGATTTATCTCAGTCCCTTTTTGTTGTTGAGTAGTATTTCATTGAATGGATGCCCCACATTTTTTGGTTTAACCCTTTACTTACTGGCGAGCATTCGGGGTTTTCCCAATTTTCGATGATTAGGAATATAGCTACTATAAACATTCATCTACTCTGTGTGTGTGTGTGTGTGTGTGTGTGTGCACGTGCGCTAAGAGTTTTCATTTCTCCAGAATAAGTATCCAGGAGTGCGATCGCTGGGTTTTATGATACGTGTATATTTAACTTTATGAGAAACTGCTAACCTGTTTTCCAGAGTGGCTATATAGTTTGCATTTCCACCAGCAATGTAGGAGAATTCCAGTGGCTCCGGAACCTCATCTGCATCAGGTATTTTTTTTGAGGGGGGGCAGAGAGAGAGAGAGGGAGAGAGAGAATCCTCAACAGGCTCCACACCCAGTGCAGAGCCCGACATGGGGCTGGATCCCAATTGACCAGGGGTGCCTGGGTGGCTCAGTCGGTTAAGTGTCCGACTTCGGCTCAGGTCATGATCTCATGGGTTTGTGGGTTTGAGCCCCACATCAGGCTCTGTGCTGACAGCTCAGAGCCTGGAACGTGCTTCAGATTCTGTGTCTCCCACTCTCTTTCTGCCCCTTTGCTGCTAGTGCTGTCTCTCTGCCTCTCAAAAACAAATAAACATTAAAAAAAAATCAATTAACCATATTTATGTGGGCCTGTTTCTGAGCTATTTTCTTCCATTTCCCTAGGTGTCTATCTCTTGCTAATAACCACCCCCGCCTTTATTATTGCATCTTTATTGAATCTTAAAATTGGGTGGTATGATCCATCTGACTTTTTCTTTTTCAAAATTGTTTTGGCTATTCTAGTTCCATTGTCTTTCCATATAAATTTTAGAATCAGCTTGCTTATGTCTACCAAAAAATCTTACTAGGATTTTGATAGGAGAGAATTGACATTTAACTATATTGAGTCTTCTGATTCATGAACATGGTATGTCACTCCATTTATTTAGGTTTTCTTCGCTGTCTTTCATGGTCATTTGTAACTTTCAGTGTACAGAGATCCTGCACATGTTTTGTTGTATCAATACCCAAGTATTTCATTGTAGGGAATTATTGTAAATGATACTGTTTTCTAAAATTTTGGTCTCCAGGTGTTCAGTGCTAGTAAAAAAATATATCATTGATTTTTGCGTATTGGCCCTATGTCCTACAACCTTGATTAATTCATTTATTAGTTCTAGGAGATTTGGGGTATTTTCCATATTTTCTACAAAGACAATCCTGTTGTCTGCAAGTGGGGACCATTTTATTTCCCCCTTTCCCATCTGTATGCCTCTTATCTCTTTTTCTTGCTTCGTTGCACAGGCTAGGACTTCCTGCATGATGTTGAATAAGAGTGAGGAGAGTCGACATCCTTGCCTTGCTCTTGACTTTAGAAAAAAGCATTCTGTTCTTCATTATTAGGTACGATGTTAGTTATAAGGTTTCTGTAGACATCCCTTATCAGACTAAGAAAACTCCATTCTATTCCTAATTTGCTGAGAGGTTTTTTTACTATGAATTAATGTTGAAGTTTGTCAAATTTTTTTTTTCTGTTTCAATTAATATGATCATGTGATTTTTCTTCTTTAGTCTGTTTATATGGTGGATTATACTGATCGATTTTCTTTTCTTTTTTTTTTTTTTTTTCAACGTTTATTTATTTTTGGGACAGAGAGAGACAGAGCATGAACGGGGGAGGGGCAGAGAGAGAGGGAGACACAGAATCTGAAGCAGGCTCCAGGCTCTGAGCCATCAGCCCAGAGCCTGACACGGGGCTCGAACTCACGGACCGCGAGATCGTGACCTGGCTGAAGTCGGACGCTTCAGGCGCCCCATACTGATCGATTTTCCAATACCGAACCAATCTTGCATTCCTAGGATAAGCCTCACTTAGTCATGGTATATTATTTACCTTATTTATTGTTAATTCTATCTGCAAGTATTTTGTTGAGGATTTTTAAAATATGTGTTCATGAGGGATATTGGTCTGTAGTTTTCTTTTCTTGCACTATCTGTATCTGGTCTTGCTTTCAAGGTAATGCTGGCCTTGAAATAGGTTGGGAAGTGTTTCCTTTGTATTCTGGAAGAGATTGGTGTTATTTCTTCTTTAAATGCTTGGTTACATTTGCTAGTGAAGCTATCTGGGCTGGGAGATTTCTTTTTTGGAAAATTTTAAATTATAAATTCAATTTTTATCAATAGATACAGGGGTGCCTGGGTGGCTCAGTCGGTTAAGCGTCTGACTTTTGATCTCAGCTCAGGTCTTGATCTCAAGGTCTGAGTTCAAGCCCTGTGTTGGGCTCAGCTACTTAAAAAAATGAATAAATAAAATAAAAAATAAAATAGGTACAGAACTTTTTGGGTAATCTGTTTCTCCTCCTCCTCCTCCTTCTTTTTTTTTTTTTTTTTAATGTTTTTATTTATTTTTGAGACAGAGAGAGACAGAGCATGAGCAGGGGAGGGGAAGAAAGAGAGGGAGGCACAGAATCTGAAACAGGCTCCAGGCTCTGAGCCGTCAGCACAGAGCCCGATGTGGGGCTCGAGCTCACAGACTGTGAGATCATGACGTGAGGTCAGATGCTCAACCGACTGAGCCGTTCAGGCACCCCTCCTCTTCCTCCTTCTTATAATCTGTTTCATCTTGAGTGAGTTTTGGTAGTTGTGTCTTTCGAGGCACCATTTTATCTACCTTGTTGAATTTAATGTGTGTAGAATTGGTAACACTGTCATTATCCTTCTAATGTGAGAATCTGTAGTGACATACCTCTTTCATTACTAATGTTGATAATTTGTGTCCTTTCCTTTTTTCATTGTCAATTTAGTTAGTGGTTTATCAATTCTATTGATCTTTCCAAATAATCAACTTTTTTTTGTTTTATTGAGTTTTTTCTATTGCTTTTTCTGTTTTCAATTTCATTGCTTTCTACCATTTTCTTAATTCCTTCCTTCTGCTTGCTTTGAGTTTATTTTGCCCTCTCCCACTCCCCCAAGTCTTTTAGTTTCTCAAGATGGGACTTGAATTGATGTTTTGAGACCCTTCTTTTCTTCTGATGTAAACATTTTAAAGTTATAAACTTCCCTCTAAGCCCTGCTTTAGCTACAATTCACAAATTTTGACTTGTAATTTTATTTTCGTTCAGTTCAAATGTTCTTGAGATTTTTTTTTCTTTGACTCATAGATTATTTATAAGTGTGTTGTTTTATTTCCAGTGTTTGGAGATTTACCAGTTACCTTTTTGTTATTGACTTTCATTTAATTTCATTATGGTCAGAGAACATATTTTGTATGGCTTCAGCTTTTTTTTTAATTTTTTTAAATATTTATTTCTGAGACAGAGAGAGACAGAGCATGAGACGGAGAGAGGCAGAGAGAGAGGGAGACACAGAATCCAAAGCAGGCTCCAGGCTCTGAGCTGTCAGCACAGAGCCAAACACGGGGCTCGAACTCGCAAACCGTGAGATCAAGACCTGAGCTGAAGTAGGACGCTCAACCGACTGAGCCACCAGGTGCCCCTGGCTTCAGCTTTTTCAAAAAATTATTTTATTTTACTTTGAGAGAGAGAGAGAGAGAGTGTGTGCACGTGGGGGAGAGGGGCAGAGGGAGAGAGAGAGAGTCTTAAGCAGGCTCCACACTCAGTGTGGAGCCCAATGTGGGGCTCAGTCCCACGACCCTAGGATCATGACCTGAGCCAAAATCAAGAGTCAGATGCTCAACCGACTGAGGCACCCAGGCTCCCCGTATGACTTCAACTTTTTAAATTTGTTAACATTTGTTTTATGACCCAGGATATAGTTTATATTGGTGAATGTTCTATGTGCACTTGAAAAGAATGTGTATTTGGCTGTCCATGGGTGGGTTCTATAAATGTTAAGTAGATCTAGTTTGCTAATGATGTTGTTCAATTCTATATCTTTATTGAACTGTATACTTTTTTTCTATCAACTGCTGAATGGAGTTTTGAAATCTCCACCTGTAATTGTCTATTTCTTTATTCAGTTCTATCAGTTTTTGCTTCATGTGTTTTAAAGCTTTGCTGTTAGTTGCATACACATTTAGGAGTGTTATGTCTTCATGGTGAATTGACCATTTTATCAGTAATAAATGTCCTTTTATATCCGTGGTAATTTAACTTACTCTGAAATCCATCTTGCCTGTTATTAAAATAGCCCTGTAGCTTTCTTTTGATTACTGTTTGCAAAGTACACCTTTTTCCATCCTTTTATTATTAACTATCTCTTACAAAGTGGGCTTTTTTTATAGACAACATATTGTTGAGTCTTATTAGATTTTTTATTCATTCTGATACTCTCTGATTTTTAATGGGCATGTTTAGATCATTTGCATTTAATGTAATTATTGATATGCCTGGATTAGAACTTCCATTTTATAATTTGATTTCCATTAGTTCCTTATGTTATTAGTTCCTCTTTCCCTCTTTCTGCTCTCCTTTAGATTATCTATTTTTCTGTATTCTATTTATTTTTTTAAATTTTTTTTTTCAACGTTTTATTTTATTTTTGGGACAGAGAGAGACAGAGCATGAACGGGGGAGGGGCAGGAGAGAGGGAGACACAGAATCGGAAACAGGCTCCAGGCTCTGAGCCATCAGCCCAGAGCCCGACGCGGGGCTCGAACTCCCGGACCGCGAGATCGTGACCTGGCTGAAGTCGGACGCTTAACCGACTGCGCCACCCAGGCGCCCCATTTTCTGTATTCTATTTAATTTATTCATTGAAAGTGTTTTGTTTGTTTTTTTACTTTATCTCCTCGTATGTTTTTTTTTTTTCTTTTACCTTAGGAAGGCTGGGTAGATTCTAAACTACTTCCCCAGGTTTTCACAAAGCTCCTTGAGATAATGCAAACTAATTCCAACAAAGAATCTGTCAAGATTCTCGTTTTTTAGACGCGGAAGCTACCACTTGAAAACACATTGTATTATTTTGCTATCGGCATGCCTTTGAGGAACTGGGTCCACCTGGATTTCCCTGAACTGGGAGGAAGGTGCCCCGCCTAAACGCTCTGGGAACTGTCTTCAGACTTCAGCATCCCATTTCATAGATGTTGGCCTCAGTAGATGCTGAAGATTTTCTTTACAGACTCCTGCTCTTGGAGTTAAGGGATCTAATGTCTGCTCTATCCTTGGATTTCTGGAGACCCTACACAAATCTCTTAATCCCTTTTCCACTCTCCCAGAATCATAATAAATTGACTGCATTTTCTCTGGTCCAGTGATGATAAATCTTTTCGCCTCAAAGATACGAAGTTATGAAGATTTTCATTTTTACAGAAGTATAGTAAAAACGAGTATACTCAGCATTTTCTCAGACGAAACACCATTAGGTAGCCCTTCTCCAGTCTATCACGCTATAAGGTGATTGAATCAAGCCAGAAGAGCTTTTAGAGATCATTCAGTCTGGTCCCCCACTTTATAGATGGGGAAGCTGCGGCAGACAGAAGTAAAATGATTTGCCCAAATCCAACAACGTGGTATGAATGAGACCAGGCCCAGACCCCTGTGTCCCTGGCACTCAGTCCTGTGTGCTTTCTGGGTCCTAGGTTAAGGTCGATATCCTCCTTAGGTATTTTATGGTGGTGACTCTGAAGCATCATATGGCCTCAAAGTCCTGAATTCAGTCTTAGTGTTGCTTATGTTGTTATATTATAATCTTGTAAATACTGATGCCAAGTGTGATATATATTATAGATGAAAACTTGACTGATCAGAGTATTTGGTTAAATGGAACATTTCGTTTCCAGGCATTTTCTGGCACACAGTGGGCACTCAATATAATATGAACTAATTTAAATTGTTGCCATTAATAGAATTTTCTGTACTTAATACTTTTTTTTTCTGAAAAAGAAAAATTTTATTTTAAATGATATTAAAAACTTTTTCAATGTTTATTTATTTTTGAGAGAGCGATAAACAGAGCACAAGTGGAGGAGGGGCAGAGACAGAGGGAGACACAGAATCCAAAGCAGGCTCCAGGCTCTGAGCTGTCAGCACAGAGCCCGACGTGGGGCTCGAACCCACGAACTGTGACATCATGACCTGAGCTGAAAGTGGATGTTTAACCAACTGATTCTCCCAGGCACCCCTAAATGTTATTTTTAAAAATTGAAACATGATTGATATGGAACATTAGTTTCAGGTGTACAACGTGTTGATTCAGTATTTGTATATATTGGGAAGTAATCACCACAATAAATCTAGTTAACATCCATCACCATATATAGTTACACACTTTGTTTCTTGTGATGAGAATTTTCTAAATGTACTCCCCTGGTAACCTTCAAATATACAATACAGTGTTATTGACTATAGTCACCTTGTTGTACATTACATATACTTTTTTAAAAAAGTGGTAGATCTAGTGATTACAATACATATACTTAACTTTTCTGACTACGCAGCAAATTTTGTGTGAACAAGATCATCTGGCCACAGTGTGGGGTTGCACGGAGATCGGTAAGGGGAAGGCTTACCAGATTTGGCAGATAAATATACAAGATGATTCTTGAAATACTTTGTGAATTTCATAGAATTTTAACTAGACAGGAACATTAAAAAATACACTTGAATTTCAAGGAAGCAATGAAAAATTGTGCAGCGTAAGGATGTCCCACGCAATATTTGGGATATACTTATACTTTAAGAATCATTGTTTCGGGCGCCTGGGTGGCGCAGTCGGTTAAGCGTCCGACTTCAGCCAGGTCACGATCTCGCGGTCCGTGAGTTCCAGCCCCGCGTCAGGCTCTGGGCTGATGGCTCAGAGCCTGGAGCCTGTTTCGGATTCTGTGTCTCCCTCTCTCTCTGCCCCTCCCCCGTTCATGCTCTGTCTCTCTCTGTCCCAAAAATAAATAAACGTTGAAAAAAAAAAAAAAGAATCATTGTTTCTCTGAAACTCAAAGTTAATTGGGCATCTTGCATTTTATCTGGTAACCCTAGTTTGGATGCTACTTTGAGTGAAGGTGCCCGGAATGAGGGAGGAGTGGTGACGAGATAGGTACAAATAGGCTGATCCATAAAGGTTAAGGAGGTAAAACCTAGAGGACTTGGCGATGGATGGGACATGGGGGAGAGACAGAGGGACGGGTCAGGATGGCCCCACGGCCACCTGAGAGGTGGGGCAAGATGGGTCCTGGAAGCCAGAGGGAATTGGGGTTGAAGGATGTTTACTTTTTCCTTCGGATGGGAGACACTTGAGTCTGTTTAAACATAAACGGTAAGAGAGAGAGAATAAGTGAGCTTGGAGGAGCTACTGGTGGCCGGACTGTGGAGCATTCTCCGGAAAAGGGGAGAAATTATACTGCACAGGCAGGTGGCGGCGAGCATGACCTTTGCCGCGAGGAAGGACCCCTTCTCCATTATTTAACCACGGGCACTGGCTTTCACCTGGGTTCCCTGAAAGCAGAGCCTGAGACTAGACTTGGTACAAGTTAAACTCCAAGTTTAATGTGGAGACGGGTTTACCTGTGAGGCAACCCCAAGAAATGCGCGGGAGGGAGTGGAAGGAGCGAGAGAAAGAAAAAGGAAAAGCCAAGGGGGGGGGGCAGGATTATTGAGCTGGTCACCACGATGGGCAGTGGGAGGTCAGTCCCTCTGGGACCTCTGAAGACCCTGCAGAATATGCACCTCAGCACTGTCCCTCGGAACGACGTTTATCCGTCTGCTCCCATCTTCCATGAACGGGGTGGCCCCTGGGGTATTGACGCCCCACCCCTTGGGTCCACTGTGTCTGCAGGCTGCGTGGGTCCCGCCCCACCCCAGAGAGGGTGGATGGTCCCCAGGTGGCATGCTTCATTGTGGAGAGCTGTCTATGCTGGAATCCCAGGAGGGCCGATGGGATATGGGGCAGGGCGCTCAAATCATTATTATAGGAATACGGTGGGCACTCAACAGGCAGGGAGGTGGCGGGGTAGGGGGTGGGTCACAGGGGGTTCTGTGTTAAGGCGGGAAGGGGGTGGTAGATAGGTCAAGGGGCAGGGGACAGAAGGGACCTTGGAGGGATGGACCTGCTCATGGAAAGAGTAGGTGAGGCCAGAGCAGCTGGACCCGGGTAGGTGGATTTGAGGGCAGAGTGGGGCTGGGCGGGGCTTCCAGTGCAGCCTCTACGGGGCCTCCAAGTTCCTCCTCGACCGCATCCATGTTCCATTCTGCTCAGGCCACACTGGTGCCCTAAGCCGTCCCTGGGACTCACCAACACTAAACCGTCCCTGGGACTCACCAACATTCCTGCCTTTGCCCTCACTGTCCCTTCTATTTGGAACTTCCCCCCACCCCCTACACCAGCAGGGCTTCCTCCTCACTCCGGGAGCATCCCCTTGCCAGAGAGGCCCTCCTGATGACCCGACAGAAGACAGCACCGTCATCCCTCTCTGACCTGCTGTGGTCTGTCTTCGCAGCACGCGTCACCAGCGGCCGTTATCATAGGTGTCTATTCACCTACGCGTTGTTTATGCTTGTGACCTCTCCTTCTGCCCTGCTCGCTCCCAAAGGCTGGGGTTTGGGTCTAATTGGACCCCAGTTGCCTGGCGGGTGCCTGCTCAGAGCCTGGGACGGCACCTGGCATAGAGTAAGTGCCCGGCACATGTTGTTGAACGAATGGACCAGAAGACTGAGGCCCAGGGAGGGGAAGTGGCTTTGGCACCCCAGGGGCCAGGGAAGCTTTGTGCTGGATGCTGAGGACACCGCGACACAGACAGGTGCACAATCAGTCCACCACTCAGAGAGACCCTCGGGTATGTGGGTGCAGGGAGAGGAGGAGGGGAGGGGGCGCTCGAGTTCTCAAGGTGACAGGGCTTAGCCGGATGGAGAACAGGCAGCAGAAACGGTGTGCGCAGAGACACAGAGCGTGAAACAGGCTTTTTCTGGGAATCGAGGGAAACGTTGTGGGTGTGGGCTGAGGGGGTGCTGGAGGGAGCAGGGAGGGCATGGCTTAGGATGATCTCTACATACACAGGCAGGGACGGGATCGGCAAGTGCTTTGTGCCCTGGGCCACAGGGGCTCGGAATTGATAGCTTAGGCTGCTGGGAGCCCCTGAGATGCTATAAGCAGGCAAGGAGCATGATCAGATTTGTAATTTAGAAACATCTCGGTGGTGGCTGCCCAGAGGAGGGAAAGGCCTGGAAGCCAGGAAACCAGTTAGGAACTATCACAGTCAGTCATCCGGGCCACGACAGGAATCCGAATCCAGGAGGATTCGGCAGTGGGGAGAGGTGCTTCGGAGACTCTGGCGGGGCAGAGGAGGGGCGGTGTTCGGTGTTCATGTCTGAGGGCCGCACCTGCTAGAACCAGGGGATGGATGGACGTGCGCTCGAGTCTGTGGTGGCGAGGACAGAAACCCCAGTCCAGGCAGCCTGGATGAAGAGCGGGGCTGGCTACATAATTTGTAGGGCCTGCTGGGGTCCCTTGTTGGAAAAATCATTAATAATTTCAAGGCAGAGGGGCTCCTGGGTGGCTCAGTCTGTTGGGCATCCGACCTGGGCTCAGGTCATGATCTCGCGGTCCGTGAGTTCGAGCCCCGCATCGGGCTCTGTGCTGACAGCTCGGAGCCTGGAGCCTGCTTCGGATTCTGTGTCTCTCTCTCTCTTTCTCTGTCCCTCTCCCACCCACACGCCATTTCTCTCTCTCTCAAAAATAAACAGTAAAATAATAATAATAATAATAATTTCAAGGCAGCAACAGCACGACATTAGCCCGGGTGTGGGGCCTGTGTGGCTGCCCAGGTCTCACACCCGTGGAGCCAGCCCGAAAAGGGGAGAGCTTTGGCTCACAGAATCTGGCAGAAGGCGCAAAGCCTAGGAGGGTCAGGGACGCTCCCTGGCCTTCAGACAGCTGGCAAGAGCTGAAATGCTCCCGGGACCCTCAGCCACTACCGACACTGCAGCTGTCGCCAAGGAGAAGGGTACGGACCTGCACAGCAGAAGTAGGGGACGGCGTGACTAGTTAGGGAAATGGCTCTTCGACGGTTTGGAGGCAAGGTTGAGGTGCACAGAGCCTCGCCTCCTGCCACCCCTCACTGAAAGGACGTCCTGCTCCACTCTCTGTTTACGCCTGGACCCCTCTGTAGCAGGCACGGGCTTGGCCCTTGGAGCCAAGCCTGGAGTCGTGGCAGGGGGCTGCTGCTGGAGATGAGGGCTGGGTCACATCTATGTGGGTCCAGGCCACAGAGATGCCAGCCCTCCCCCCCACATATGCCAGAAAGCAGCACAGCACAGCATCCTCCCAGAGGCTCCTCGCAAGTCTGCACATTCACTCCAGCCCCGAGACAGGCTCCTTCGTGTCAGCTTTTCAGCCCCTGCCTTCTGCTGAAGGAGCTCACTCTTCACCATCCAAGCGTCAGAAAAGCCAGCTGAAAGGGGCTTAGCCAATGGGAGTTTTCATTATTTCTATTTATTTAACACCAATATTTCCAGGTATAGGTGCAGCCATATAACTAAGGGGTTTACCAATAGTTCACTTTTATCCTCATAACAGCCCTGTGAGATCGTCTCTCCGCCCCTTGTCCTCCTTCTTCTTAATTTTACAAATGGGGATGCCGAGCTAGGTCACAGAAGTTCACAAGCTTGCTTAACAAGATGTCAGGAGGTCGAGGACATCCAGGGTAGGTACCGTGGCTCAGTACATTATCCTGGGCCTCATTTCTGCTCATTATTCCCGTCAGCTATTCTCAGCGTATCAGCCATGTTTCCCCTCATGGTCACAAGGTGGCTGCCACATCACATGCTCACACCTCGGTATCCAAAAGCAGGAAAGAGCTGCTAGCGCACGGCTTCCTTTTTAACAGGGAGTAAAATCTCTCCCAGAACCCTTCCTCAGACTTCTCTGTTGGCCCAAACTGGGTCACATGCCCACCTTTAAACCAATCACTGGCAAAAGGGAGCAACGGGCTTGCCGTGATCGGCTTTGGCCTTGGGGGAGGAGCGTTCCTTCCCTCGGTTCCCACACCAGAAGAGGGAGGCATATCTGTGGGCCCACCGCTGGGCTTCTCAAAGGGTCAAACCCTCTTGCTGCCCCACGTTTCTGAAACCATCAGGGCAGCTCAAACAAGAGTTTAAGGGTCCAAAACGGCTTCTTCACGGGCAGGAACAACTGTGGCGTACCCGGAGAAAATGAAGCCGGAGTGGTTTGGCCGCCGCGGCAGGTTTTTCCGTTAGGAAAGAGCAGGGCAAGTGGTTGGGGAGGCAGGCGGTGGGGAGATCGCGGAGGGCTCCGCCTGAGAGCACAAGGACGCGGAGACTCTGGGGCAACAGGGAGCCAGCGAGTGACTCGGAGTAAGGGAGGGTGAGGTGTGGTGGGCTGGAGCTCACCCCGGTTGGCCTGGAGGGTGCGTTGGAGAGGGACACTGGCCAGCGTGGTGGCCCCGTCCGGGTGAGGGTGGTGGCGGGTTCTCAGTCTCCCCCTCCCGCTGCTCTCCAGTGTTACTCTCACCCCTCCCCACCGAGAGAAAGTGGCGCCTCCCCTATTGTCACTGCCTCCTCTTCCCACTCTCTCCCCTTCCCAGGCCCCTGCGGACATCTGGCAACAGCAGCTTCCTCTCCCGTCTGTAGGACTCCCGCCCACTCCTCCTTCCCTCCCCGTGTGGCTTCTGACCCCACCTTGTCCCCACAGTTTTCTCAGGAGGCCCGCCAAGGAGCTACGTCTATGAGTAAAGCCTTGAGGAGACTGAGATAATGATAAGATTCCATGTCTTGCAGGCAAGAGAGACGCTGCTGGCGGCAGGTAGCCTCCTAGCAGGACGGGAAGGTTTGCCCCCGTGCATGTGACTTCCTAGAGACATCGAACAGCATCTGACCCAGTCTGAGCTGCTGGTGGCTTTCCGTGACACTGCTGCCATCACGATGAGGTGACACCTTTGCCCCGTTCCTCTCCCCTCTTCTCACCTCTGGGCCAGCGTCTCCCCGTCGTCCTCTGCCTTCCAGACTCCAGTCTGCATCTGCCATCTGCATGGGTCCTTAAACCCATGGGCCAGCTCAGAAACATCACCTTCCTCCTTGTTCCTGCTCTTCCCTCGTTCTTTGCTGTCTTGACCGGTGGCTTGCTTCGTCTTCCACCAGCCGTGCAAACCAGGAGACAAACTAGGGTTATTTTTAATTTCCCCGTCCCCCTCCCCCCACCATCTACCTCCAGTAGATCAGCGAGCCAAGAGGACTCTTCAGAATTGCCTTCCAAATCTCTTCTCAAATCCGCAGGCTGCAGCCACGGCCCTGGTTCAAGCTTTTCGCCTTCTCTCGCCTAGACGACTCCTGAAGGCTCCACGCCGGCCTATCTCAGGCCATCAGGTGCGGATCCAGTGCTTGGAGGAGCCTGCCGGAATGATGCCCAAGAACTGGCCTGCCAGGGGAGTGGTGCCTCTGTCTGACAATCCCAAGGCCAACGTTAGCGCTGTTAGTTTAAGAGCACATCCTGGGGCGCCTGGGTGGCCCAATCGGTCGGGCGTCCGGCTTCGGCTCAGGTCACGATCTCGCAGCTCGTGAGTTCGAGCCCCGCGTGGGGGTCTGCGCAGACAGCACGGAGCCTGCTTGGGATTTTCTCTCTCCACCCCTGCCCCCTCTGAAAAAAAAAGAAATAAACATTAAAAAACAAACAAACAAACAAAAAAACGCATCCCACACCCTGGAGCTGAGGGCCAGGGTCGGGAAGCCAGGAGGAGGATGCCACTGTCTCCTGCGGTGGTCCCTGCAGGAGGCTGGAGGCTGGACACTGCAGAGCTACCCCGTGTCTTTGCTCCCTTGCCAGCAGGAAACAGACAACGGGAGCAAGATCGCCCCACCCACTGGGCCTTCCAGATCACAGGCAACTGCTTCCGCCTAGCAGAACCTAACTCGTATTTTAAAACTTAGCTGCAAGGGAGTCTGGAAACGTGGTGTCCAGCTTCCCAGACCCTGCAGGACGGGCAGGCGCCCAGATGGGAGTGGGAAGGGATGCTGAGGGCCAGTCCGCTGCTCTGTTTCAGTCCACCCTCCTTTCCGCCCCTCCGAGGAATATTCTAAAGTGTAGGTCAGATAGTGTTGCTCCAACTGTGCTCCCCAACCCCCAGGGCTCCTGGGACAAAGTTCGACTCTCCAGCCTCGCTAGGGGTCTGTCCTCAAAATGTGACCTACCTATCAGCTGGCTCCACTCCTTAAGACTCAGCCCCTCCCAGCCCCTCACCTCCACCCGTCCTCGTCCTCGGCACCTTGAACGCCCCTCGGGTGTGGCACCTTCTGAATTACAATATGTGGGTCTCCTCTTCGGGTTCCCCTCGGGTCCTCACACATAGGGAGGGTGCCGTCCCCCGTGCTATCCACAGAACCTAGCGCGGGAACAGAAATCATAGCGGTTGCTCAAAAGATATTTACCACATGCCAGGTGCCAAGGGTTTTATATTTATCAACCCATGTGATCTTCCTAACAGCCTTCTGAGGGCACGCGGCAGAGGCCGCTCCCCATCCATCATTGTCCCCCCTCTCCCCTCCCCGGGCACACGACTTGACCCATGTCCCGGCCTGCCTTGCCCCCAGGCGCGCCCGTGTACCGCCCTCTGGGTGATGGAAACTGAGTGGAGGTGAGGCGCGCCTCCTCCGGGATGGCCACGGTGCTGCCTCCACGCTCCTTCCCCCCTGGGGCAGACACAGAGGAGACCTAGAGGACAAAGGCAGGGCCCTTCAGCCATGGGAAACAACAGGAGGGGAGGAGCCCGGGCCCTTGGGCTGCCCTTCCCGGCTGAAATGGGAGCGGGAAGCAAGCAGCTGTTGTGTTTTGTTTGAGCCATTACCTTCTGGGCCAATTCTGGCAGTGTATCCCACTCCGAGCGGAGGCTGTGATTATTCCCACGTGACGATCTGCGTTCTGGAAGTGGGGAAACGGAGGCACGGGGCCCTGGGTGCCTCGTCCGGCGTCACACACCTAGTCAGCTGAGTGCTGGGGCGAATCCAGGCAGCCTGGTCTCCGTGCTCTGCCCCCTCAGTAGGTTCTGAGGGAGGTGGGGGCAGAGGGGAGAGTAGGGCCCTGGAGGCTGGTAGCTGGGGAGCTGGGCTGGGAGGCCGGGAGAGGGCAGAAGCAGAAACAGAAACAGCAGGGGGGGGGGACCCAGCCGTAGGGAGCAGGGGAAACAGGTGCAGGGGGTGCGGTCAGCAGCCTCTCCCGAGATCGGACCCAGGAGCTGAGGCGGTGCTTGCGTGTGGAGCCTGGAGGGTTCAGTACAGATCTGAGTGTCACAGAGGGAACCCCTGTGTTCAGGACACCAGGGAGCCCTGACGGTCAGCTGGCCCTCCTGCTGTGGAGGAGGAACCGGGCTGGGCGGTGGAGGGGTTAAGTGGCTTGCTACAAATCCTGGCGTGGCCTTGTTTTTTTTTTTTCTTTTAACTCCAGAAGATGACTGGATGGGTGGCAGACGCTCAGCTCCAGACTCACATCTGGAGCCCGGAAAACCCAGGGCGCCCCTGCCAGCCCTGGCTCGTCCTGGCGTCACTGTGCTATTATTTTTAGCCACCGTACTCACAGAGAAATACTGCCAGCATGTGAGAGGCTGCGTTCATTAATTAACCAGGCACTTCATTGAGCGTCAGTGGCGTAATTGTTGTTCGTGGCAGATAAATACTAATTGAATATTAAGCACATATTTGTGCAGAAGGAGTCGCTTCGGGAGCAAGCCGTGCCCTTTGTCAGCCAGATGTTGGGACTCGTTCCGGAGGCTGAGTCATTAGCCCTGGCATTCAGGCTGTGCTGTTCCGTGTCAGAGAAGGAAGGCAGGCACTTGGGGGGATGGGCTGTCAGTAAAGGGTGGGGTTGGGGGTGGGGTCTGCACAGACAGACCTGGGAAATAATAATTGTGTTAAGCAGATGACAAATATGTATTAAGCTTGAACTTGGGCAATTCTCGGTGTGATTTTAGGCACTGGAAAATACCTCCCGCCCTTTGAAATCCTTCAAACATCTGGTTTATTCCTAGCCAGTGGAACAGACAAGCTGGGGCCCGTAAACTTCCCATTTTACAGGTGGGAAAATGGAGGCTCTGGGAGGCAAGGTGGCTTGCTCAGGACCACAAAGCCGCAGAATTCTGGTCTCCTGGCTTCTAGTTCTGGCCTTTTCCCTCATGGCACGTAGCTCAGGCTTGGCCCCCAGACCCCTGGTCCGCGCCGGGGAGATGACTATCTTCCCTTGGTTCTTTGGACTCCCCACGTCTCAGGACCGACTTGGCCCCCAAGAGTCGAAGCCCTCCCCAGCTTTCCAGCCCTCATTACTGGCTCAGCCCTGTCAAGGGTGTATGAAGCAGTGTAGTAGGGAATGCAGGCCCTGAAGCCAGAATTCTTGGAATCAGAGCTTAGTTCAACCTCTTACATGCTGAAAACTCTTGGGCAAATTGCTTAAGGTCTCTGTGCCTCAGTTTCCAAATGGTGAAAAGCTTCCCTCCTCTTTCCCTCACCACCCACAGGGGCACAGATATGTGCCAGGTAGGCTGCTTTGGTAGGAAGAAACTTGCACTGCCCTCTTGGTCAGATGCTCTTGCAGTGAACAACCTGCCTGACTGTACGTGGCAGTCTGGCTTCCAGGATTGTTATGAGAATAAATAAGATATCACACCTAATGCGTATAAGTGATTATCCTCTAGTTTTCTGACTCCACCACCTCAAGGACGGGGCATGACTTTGCTGCCACCCACATGCTGCCGGCAGCTTCCTTTACAAGGGCTGATAAGAGGATGTTGACACAGAGTAAGGACACGAGGGGAGACAGCTCTTGTCACAGCCCCAAGGGCAGCAGAGGTTTCTGCAGAGCCTGGTAACAGTTCCGCTTCCAAGCCCTGGCCCTGGACCCTCAGAGCCCCTGAAGGAGGAGCCCTCCCTCTATCCGGTCCCAGCCTCTGAGTCACTTGGCCTCGGGGAGAGCTAGCTCACAGCCATGTGAAAGTCTTAGTGTGGGCTCCCTTGGAGGCAGGCCCTGAGACAAGGGTTCAAATCCAATTACACTCATACTGAATTGGGACAGGATCCCAGGACAGGCCGGGAGGCTGGAAGGCAGTGCCCTGGGCAGCCAGGGCAGAGCCCTCTGGGAGAGGTGCGGGGCATGCCCACAGTCACCCTACCGGGGGGCTCCCAATCCCGGCTCTCCCGGCCGTCCCAGGGCTGTCACGTAGGAGGGCTGCGCTGACCTGTCATCGTGCTCAGAGAGACTCCTGGCTTGACTTGAGCCGCGGGCACTGAGTGCCTAGGAGATAATGGCAGCCTCGATGGTCAGCCCCACAGCAAAGCACCTTCTCACTGCTTAGTGTGGGTGCCCTGCAAGGCAGGAGGAACCGGGAGGGCCTCTAACAGCCGAAGAATTGTAAGAGGAGACCCGGGGGCTTTCAGCCTAAGGACAGTCCTTGCCGTGTGCCACGCACCATTGGATGATGTCAATGCTGCGACGCAGGTCCTGTTGAGTCTTCTCAGAGAAAGTGAGGGCTCAGAGAGGTTGAGCGCCTTTGCTGGCATCACAAAGCTAGTAAGCGCAGAGTCGAGTGGCTCCGGAGCCCCTGCTCACTGTCCCATACGAACCACGCTGTTCAAAGCCCACCAGGCACAGATGGGTCCCCAGCCTCCGCCTGCTGGTCCCAAGCCTCCCTATTTCCTTCCTGCCGTGCTGGCCTTCCCTTCCATACCCTCCTCAGCCAGTGGCTGGGAGTGCAGGCGGGGGATGGGCCCTGGCCTTTGCCAGCTGCCCAGTGTCTTTGTCCCCTTGCAGTGCCCTCCTAAGGCCATTCTTGTTGGTCAGGATGCCCCCCCCCCCCCGGGACTTTCAAGGACAGATCAGGCTCTGGAGACCGACTCCCACGGGGCTCCATCAGCAGGACCACCTCCATATGAGGGAAACCCCAGCCTGAGGACAGAGGCAGGGCCTCCGGCTCTTAAAGAACCAGCACCTGCCCCCCCACACGTCTGATGGGCGGAGCAGCCCCTGTCCTCTGGGAGCTCCCAGCCTGATGGTGACAGCCCTGGCTGGAGCTTTGTCTCCTCTACCTTCTCGACAGGGTAGCAGGGTCTGAAGACGCCCACGCTGACACCGAAATACCGGACCGAAGCTTGGCATTCGGGGTGGGCGGTGCTGTGCCCGGTTGAGGGTGAGCCTTCTCCTCCCGGAGTGGATGGAGCTGGGGGCCCTGCCGGGGAGGGTGAGGCCAGTATGGCGACAGCCAGGAGCCACCTGTATCTCTCACCAAAATCTTTGTCATCTCTTGTGCTTGGACCCATCGCACGGAGAGGTGGGGGTCTACATGGGGTTGCCGTGTTCTCAGCGTCCCCCAGGGCAGCCTCCCAGAGTCCCTGGGCCTGGTGGGATCAGCGAAGCGATTTGGGGGTGAGGTCAAGGAAGAGACCTCAGAGGGGCCCACGCCATGACCCGCACAGCCTGGGGTGTGGGTCTTCGGTGACCAAGAAGATGCTTGAGAGAGGCCGGGACTGCCCGACGCATTGGCCCCGAGGCACGCTGGGGGCCCCAGCGCTGCAGCCTCCTGTGACAGCTATACCCGCCATAACAGCAGAGCTCTCCGGGGACGCTGATGACATCAGAAGTGCCCCAGGAAGCCACCCGCCCCCCAGGGAGACAGACAGGACTATTTATACGGAGGAAATGCAGCCCTGTCACCCTCCAGCTCCAAGTTGCCTTCTGCTTCCCCTGCTTCCCCCGCTCCGCGCCCCGGCTGCTGCTGCCTATATTAGGAGCTTGGCAGATGGAAGGAGCCGGGACCCTCCCCCACGCCCCGGGCTCCCTGCACGTGCCGGGATGGCCCTGAGCCAGCAAGGGCCTGGCCCACCCTTCCTGGGCTGCCCGCACCTGTCTCAGACCCTGGTGGATAAGGACCCCATGTCAGGCTGATTCTGGGAGGGGGACAAACCAGAGGGAGGGTGCAGAGAGGTGGAGAAGGGCTAGAAGATGAGGAGCAAAGAGGGGGTGCAGGGAACAAAGTGTAGAGACGTGGGGGTGGGGGGAGCAAGGAGCAGGGAGCAGAAGTAAGATCTGAGAGGGAGGTGTAGCGCAGAAGAGAAGTCCGAGGTCTCAGGAGCCCCCAAGCTGTGCGGCGATCATGTGCAAATCGGGAAGAGGCACCTTCTGTGGGAGGACTGACTTAGGAAAAGGTGTAAGTCAAGTGTGTCTGTGTGCGAAGAGAAAGATACCCTTCTTCCCAGAGGATCTGACCCCGAGTCAGGTCGCCTACTGCAGTCCCCCCTCACGACCTGGCAGCCTGCTCCAGCGCCCTTGGCAAGAGGAGGGGATGAGGGAGTCAAGGCTGCCTTGGGGCCTGAGCTCAGAGCTGGGGGCTGCTCGAGGTGGACTCCAATACTCTCCCTGGCAGCCAGGTTCTGACCGTCCAAGAGGCGGGCCGGTTAACCGCGTTGGCAAGTAGCCAAACAATTCTTACCATCTCCCAACTGAGGGCTCCAGGCTCACCAGGGAGCCCGGGGCTCATTGGGGACCACACAGCGCGTTGCCCCAGCCGGGCAGAGAGCCAGCAGGTGGCCCAGGGCAAGCTCCGGCCTGGTCTGCTCTGGGGGCAACCTCCGGCCCCCGCTTCTGGCATCAGTAGCTGTTTCCCTCTCCCGGAAGCCCTAGAGGGGGGATGGCAAGCATCTGGCTCAACATCCCAGGCCCACCTGGGGCCCATCCTCTGTCCCCCCTTGGCTTCCTGTGCCCAGCAAGTGGGGCCTCTCACCACCCCGGGGTGACTGAGGGTCCTTGCAGCTTTGATTCCTGCTTGGGTTCTGTGGCTTTGGCACCGGGAGGTGTGAGACTGAAGTGTAATTTGCATTTTAATAAAGAAAGTTGTATTTCAGTCATTTGCATTTAAATAAGGTGCTGTTTCCTCCCTCCCTCCCCTGCTGCTGGCAGCACCTTTGGGAGAAGGCTTCCCAGGCCTCCCTTCCCTGCCACAGCGTCCTCGGCCAGCTTCAGTGGGGGATCACGGGAAAGCAGGGATCCTCCCCAGCATCACTGGAGTGTTCTCTCTGCCCAGTTCTCCTGCACAGGCACACACGCATGCATACACGCGTGTGCGCACAGCACAGGCCCCCTCGACCCACGCCACCACGTGGGCCTGCACACATGCACGATCGCTCGCAGTCAATACGTGCTCGTGCACACACCACGTGTACAGGCAAACACGCTAGGGGGCCCCTGCGTGACACCGCAAACTTGGCACGCACAGGCACTCACATGCAGGAGCATGCACACCCGCACCGAGCCACCAAGAGTGACAAGATGCCCTCGGGCCTCGTGCCCGCCCGGCTAGGCTAGGCAAGGCAACCCCGGGGAAAACCCGCCCTCGGAAGCTGACACCCACCCGTCCACCAACACCTTCTGATTATCCGCGTGTGGACTCAGGGTGGGGGACGGTGTGAGTCAGGAGGGGCTGAGATGCCTGAAGAGAAGGCCTGGCGAGGGGCGGGGCTCACGGCCTAGCATCTCCCCCGTGTCCCTAGACCAACCGCCCTCCTCACCCCAGCTTCGCGGAGAGCAGCTTGGGCTCCCGGGGTGCAGATGTGCGCGTGCTGGCAGTTTCCTTCCTCCTTGGCCAAGCCCTTTGGCTTACGGGCCCGGTCCCAGCGGCTGCCAGCTTGCTCTTCCTGGCTAGAGCCGTCTGTCTCCTGAATCGGCTCCCCGGAGTCCACCTCCCCTCCAGCGTCCCAGACTCTCCAAACTCCGAGTTTCTCTTCCCTCTTCACGCCCTCCTCTTTGTCCCAGCCTCCCCTTCTCTCCCAGCAGTGCCGCCTGCGGGAGGGAGCACAGACTTTCACATCACGAAGACCAGGCTTCCCTCCTGGCGCTGGCTCACTTCCGCATCTCTGCACGGGACAGCCGCGCCTGTTCCTAGATGTGTGAGGCTTGACAAGTCCCAGAGTCAAACGCTTGGCTGGCTCCGTGGTCGGGGCTCAATAAATGCAGATTATCGGGCATCACGGCAGAGCCCTGAATGCACACAGCCCTCCTCTGTGGGCCTAGAGATTGGGTCCCAGTATAACCTCGGAACCAACGCCCATCAGGGTCCAGCACAAAGGACCGTAGCGGGAAGCGTAGAGCCCGGCGCATGTGTGGGAGACCCCCTGGATGCTATGTCACCTCACTTCTCGGAACCTCTAATCCCCCATCTGTAAAATGGGTGCTACCGTGTCCACCTCACCTCCCTCGAAGGATAGTGGAAGCAGCGGATAAGCAACAGTGTGCTCTCATGCTGGGGAAGCTCTAAGACAGAATGGGAAGGTGTGCGGGGGCCACTTGGGGCCCTGGAGGGACAGGCGCTCACTGGAGATCCCAGCCCAGAACAATGGAGGTTTCTCTCCCCGGCAGCCAGGACACCCAGGCAGAGCCTGGGCAGGCCATCGGTCCTCCCGGGGCCCCATCCCCGTCGCCGTGTACCTGCTCCACTCAGGAGTGCCCCGACACCATCTCTGTCCTCACGGCCACCCCCAGGAAGCTGGTGATACTGTCCTAATTACAGACGAAAACAGACTGCAAGGCCAGGGTTTTCCCACCACCCCAGACTCCTGGCAGGGCCGCGGGGAAGGTTGGCAGCTGGGCCCGGTTGAGAGGAAATGGTGGTGACAAATCATGCGGATACGTGGATTTGAGCAGGGGGCCTGGCACAGGCAAGGGCCCTGAGGCGGGAGGGCGCCAGCCTGTTCAGGGACAGGGAGGCTGGTTGCCTCTGGCTTCCCTGACTTCCGTTCGCCAGTATGCCCTGCAATGGTTGTCATTTATTGTGTGTGTTGTAACAGCCGGGAGGTTGGGAAAGAGGTGCCCAGGGAGCTGAGAGAGGCCAACCCAGGCCTCCCTGAGCAGGAAGGGCAAGGGTGCTGGCCCCCGGGATGTGTTGTGGCAGTAAACAGGGAAACTCAGGGGAGTGGCAGGGCAGCAGGGATGGGGCTTGGCCAGGGGGGCGGAGTTTGCCACCGTCCCCCCCTTCCCCCCCCCCCCCATCCTCAGGACCTCCTTTCTTAACGGTGTGTCCCAGATGCCTTCCTGGCCTGGCCATCCCCATAAATGCCTCCAGACTCACAAGTTAGGGTCTTGGAGGCTTTTCCCTTCTAGGGGTACGATTAGAATGCCACCCCACCCCCCCATACAAGAATGCCCGGGCAGGCACAACCCCCAGCTCAGCCTCCCTGGACAGTTCTCCCTGTTTCCAGGCACTGCCTGTGGCCCAGCCCCGGCCAGTCTCCATAGAACGCCACAGACACCTGCAGGGGGAGAACTCTGTGGAATGCCTTCACCTATCCGGCTGAGGAGCCCAATCCTTGAGCCAAGCCTAGACCTAGGGAAGTCACGGCATTGACTAAAATATGTAATAAATTAAAAAAAAATTTTTTTAACCTTTATTCACTTTTGAGAGACAGAGTGAGGGAGGGGCGGGGGGGGGGGGGGGACATAGGATCTGAAGCAGGCTCCAGGCTCTGAGCTGTCAGCATAGAGCCCCACGCGGGGCTCGAACCCACGAACCACGAGATCAGGACCTGAGCCAAAGTCAGACACTTAACCGACAGAGCCACCCAGGAGCCTTCCGATTTCTTTCTTTCTTTTTTTTTTTTTTTTAATGTTTATTTATTT
>NW_024412394.1:1064842-1079478 GCF_014898765.1 Herpailurus yagouaroundi | reverse complement strand
TTATAATTTACAGAGCTTTCACCATGTGCCGGGCCATGTACCAAGCACACTAGTTTATCTTCACAACAACCAGGTAGCCGGTCTCTATCCCTAGTACATCCCTCATCTTTCCTATAGATGAGGAAATCGAGGCTCCAGCAGGTTACATGATGAACCCAAGGCTTCATATTGAGCATGTCAGAGAGCCCGGCTCACCCACGGAGCTCTGACTCAGCCCCGCTCTCACCCCTAAGCTATATTCACTTCTGTGCTGTATTCCTTCCTTCCCTCCCTCCCTCCCTCCTCCCCACCTTCCTTCCTCGCATCCATATTTACTCAGCTCTTGCCTTGTGTTGGGCCCTCTCGGCACAGAGTTTATAGCGGCCCCTCCCTGTTGCTATGCCCCGGACCCTCTGGCATCTGAAGAAGCCCGCAGACCCCTTCCCAGAATAACGTTCGTAAATCCACCCAGTAGAATGCATTATGGATAATGCAGTTATCAAAGTATTAAGAAACTGGGATGAGGTAATACATGTGCTTCTTTATGAATGCATTAAATAATAAGATTGAGCAGTGGGTCTAATAAAACTACCATCACTTTGAAGTAGGGTTGAGCATAAATGATATTTCAAGACTTGCGCTGTGATTATAATATGATCGGAAATTATCTGCACTTTCTGTGTGTGACAGAGCCCCGGGTTCTGTGACAACCGCTATGGTTTGTTGCCAAACAGGCACAATGGAAGGAAGTGCTAAATTTCAGCTAAAAATGAGTAAAATAAAGACGTGATTTTTTTTTTTTTTATTCACGTTCACTGACCCGCCGAATTCCCAGGGATCCTTGGGAATCCCTAGACCCCAGGTCCTTTCTAGAAGCAAGAGACAAAGGGAAACAAACAGATACCAGCCAGGGGGTGAAAAGTGGGGGGGGGGGAGGGAACCCAAGAGGAGGAGGGCAGGGAGGGAGGGGGATGAAGGGGCTGGGCGGAGGTGAGGGAGGGAGCTTGGGGGCCCCTGGGGGAAGAGTGACCAGAGGCAGCAGGGAGGAGGCCAGTGAGGCAGGGGTGCCCAGGTGGGTAGAAGGTGGGGGCTGTGAGGTTGCAGAAGTTTGAGCCATGCTAACAATGTGGATTCCATCTAGGAATGGCAGGGCTGGGAGACCATGGAGGCAGGTGGTCTGACCCGTGTGCTCACGGGGGCGCTATGGCTGCATTCCTCCAGTCTCCCATCCTGGGTGGCAGCAGTGGGGGTGGGAGGAATGGGTGGATTTGAGGCATACTTTTCAGGCAGAGCCGGCAGGAGTTCCGAGGGTTGAAGATCAGGGGGAGAAAAGGGAGGCGCTATGCCCTATTCCCTGATCCACCCCCCCCACCTCCCCCCCCCAGAGGGCTGGCGGGAGAGCGAAGGCTCTGGGCGCTTGGCCCTGCTGCACAAGACGTGATGGTGCTCTGGTCCCACCACCTGCCCCTAGCCCCTCAAGTTGCCCTGCAGAAGCTGGGGCAGGGGGCAGGGACAAGGGGGGAGCACCCAACAGGGGCCAGATTGCAAACCCACCTCTCCATGTTTCCAAGCTACTGCTCCCCCTGTCCCATCCATCAGTACTGCCCTTTACCAAGGTCTTTGAGGACACCTTCCTGCTGCGTCTACACAGTATTAGCTTTGCTAAATTACTTGCTTTGCCAACGCCCAGGGATTTCCTCAAGAGATCACTTATCTGCTGTGTTGACACGGATGTCCTCTATTTACTCTCACTTCCTGGGCAGCTCAGGAACATCCCCGTCGGCGGCGGCCCGCACACACCACTCCCCCTCCTCCAGGGTCATTTCCGAAGACAGCTGCAGGGCTGGGAGACTTTGGCCCAAACTGAAAAACAAGCCATCCTCAGTAGATGCTCAGAACATGCGTGTTGACTGAGTGAATGGGGGGAGTAGTAAGGAGAGGGACCACCTCTCGGCCCTCTCGGGGTCTGCTCTCTTTCCTGTACCGTAAAGTCCCGGAACATCAGATGTACCCACCATCCCACGTGAGAGCAGGGAGTGAGCCCGGGTCCCGGCGCTGAGGCTTGGCCACCATTTTGGACTGTCCCTGTCCTGCCCTGGAATCAGCTGGATGGTGGAACAGCGGAGTCACATCCCGCCCCTCAGCCTGTCTCTGTCCCTCACCACGGCCACGCTTTGTGGCCATTTGGTTCTCTGGTGAAACAGTTTTTTGCCCTTCCAGCTCACCACCAATAAGACTGCGTAGCGGGACGTCAAACTCCCTGCTGCCGGGGGTGTCACATCCCAGGGAAGTGCCCTGTGGTGCGTTGAGGGAGTCCGCGAGATTCCCAAAGCCCAGATCAGGGGTTGGCAAACTGTGGCCGGTGGGCCCAATCTGGCTCACCACCTGTTTTTGTATGGTCTGTGAGCTGAGAATGGTTTTTTACACTTTTAACTATGGGAAAGAGAATCAAAATAAGGATAATATTTTGTGTGGTGTAAAGATTATACGAAATTAAAATTTCACTGTCCATAAATAAAGTTTTACTGGCCCGCAGCCACGCTCCGTCGTAGATGTATTGTTTACGGCTGCTTTTACACCACGTCTGCAGAGCTGGGTGGTGGCGACAGGCTGCATTGTGGCCTGCGAACCTCAGATCGCTGTATCTGGCCCTTTACAGGCCTGAGTCTGTGGACCCCCGTCTAGAGCCCCGTGGCCTGTGGAGTCTGGGAAGTGCTTGGGTCACAGAACCACGCTCCTTTACCCCTCAAGGCATGAGTGTTTTCCCACCTGTAATTCACACCCCCTGCTAAGGTCACTGTGAGGATTTCACATGGCTTTGGGCGGCATCTGGCGCTAACGGGTGCAGAGCAGAAGTTCACAGTTGCCCTTAAGGGTCTAGCTGTGGCACGTTTCATCCTGGAGGAAGCAAACCGCAGCGGGGCCAGCCTGACGGGGGGGGGGGGGGGGTCAGAGTCAAAGGGCTTCTCCTCTGAGGTTCAGTAACTGTGAAGTCACCTTGGCCTTGGGTGGGAGAGGAGACCCATGGGGCTGGGTCACTGCCTGGCCCAAGGGGTAGGTGGGGGAAGAAGGGTGTGGTTCAAAGACCACGGTACAGGTGGTCGCTGGGCATCTGGGCCAGCCCCTGTCCTTCCTGGGACCATGTCTATTGGTATCACTGGAGTAAACCTGTAGCCTCCCCCACCTCCAGGTCCGAGGCTGGGAAGACCCTACCAACACCCTCCCCCTGGCATCTTTCTACAACTTCCCGGCAGTTTGTTACCCCTGGCCACCTGCTCCCAGGGCAGGACCCTCTGAGTGTGGCTGGCCCCGGGGCGCTCAGGAGCAGGTGAAACTTGCCCAGGCTGGGACGTCGAATCCCTTCCTCTCGCCTCCCACGGTGGCTTTATTAATTGTTTATCTTGAAGTCTGTTAATTGGCAATAACCAGCGTGTTGAAGTGTCTTTTAATCACCCCCTCTCGGGGCCCTGAGGCTGTGAAGGATTGGTGGATTCAATAAAGTGAGAAGGAATTAGCACCCCCCCCATCCTCTTTATTATCACAGTTAGATAAACTGCCAACACCTGTCACACAAACGGAGTGGGAAAGAAAACCAGCCCCTCCTCCTGGCCCTGCCAGAACATTCTGTGAGTGAGGTGAGATGCAGGCCTGACCACGCTAGGCATTGCACACCCACAGCCCCTCCCCCACGGGCACACACATATGCACCCACGCCCCGCCCCCCCCCCCCCGGGATGTACACAGACCCACAGACACTTCCCGTGCTGTCTTAGAGCACACCCATTCAGTCAATAAGCATTTCTTGAACACCTGCTATATGCCAGGCGCAGTGCTCTCTGGGATACGATAGTCATTTGTCATTGCCCTCCAGGAAACTGCAGACCAACGGGAATCGGACCAGTAGCCAGTTGCCAAATAGTAACATTAGGACAATGAGAGACGCCTCTGTGGGGTGCTTTGTGGGCCAAAGACTCTGTTCTTGGGGTACAGGTGGGCAGTGGGAGTAGGCCCTATAGTTGACACAACCTTATACCCTCCGGACAGTCACATAGTGTAGGTACACTTGTCACACCCACACTCCTGTGGTTACCAGGTCTCTGTCACTGGGCTTGGAGGCAGGGCAACAAGAAGGGCTTTGTGAACGGGTGGGGTCTGGAGCAGGGGGAGCTTCCTGTGTGGGAGGGGCCACAGTGGGAAGCTCCAGCCGGGAATAATTGACAAAATATCAATAAATTAAATAATATGAAAGTGCATGTCTGTTCCATCTAAAAGTCCAGGGTCACGCAGTCCAGGGATGACATGGCAGTTCTGCTCTGGAGTCCTCAGAGACCTGAGCTCCTTCTTTCTTGTGGCTTTATTGTCTATGGTCTCCATGCCAGGGTCCCCTCATGGGCCAAAATGGTTGCTGCCGCTCTAACCATCTCATCTGCATTCCATCAGCAGAAAGGAAGAAGGGGTGGATAAGAAGGGGCAAAGGGGGTATGCCAACTGTCTTTGAGCAAAATTCCTGGAAGCTTCTATATATGTCCCATTGGCCAGAGCTTAGTCAAATGACTAAGGAAAATGTCTGCTCCAGACAGCCAACTGGAAGGCGAGGTAAACAGATACCGTAGTAGCAGAGTTTTTCCCAGGGGTCCGCTCCCGCATTCGATGTGCTCCCCCTTTTCCACTGCTCCTGACTGAGTCCCCAGGAGGACATGAGCTGGGAGTTTGTCCCTCTCCAGCCTCTCCATTCCCTGTGGACATAATCCTACAGGGAGACGGTGCTAGTCTGCCTGCCATAGCATCCCCTGGTCCGGGGCAGGGTGAAGCGGGGAGGGAGTAAGGCCTGCTGGGCCTAGGAGCCAACCAGTCAGAGTGTAGCCTCCCAGGCTTTGCTGGCTCTTTCCCCACAGCCCTGTTCTCCAGACGCTGTGCTCAGCTCCAGGAGCGCAGCTTCTGGTGAGGGCAGGACCACCACCTGCCTTTCTTTTCAGTGGTAGTTCCTAGATACCAGAGGTACTCAGCATCAGACCAGGTGCTGGGGGTGCAAAGGAGCTTAAGGAGCCTGTAGATGAATTACAGGTGTCACTGCAGAGAATAAAGAGGACTCAGTGGGACCTGGACCCGGAGGTCCTGGTCTAGTCACCCCTCTCCTACCCTGCGCACAGAGACTCCGTATCCCTCCTCCTCTCGTGGCCTGGCTGATGTCAGAGCTGAGCTTGTCTTCAGCTGCACCTTGTCTCCACCAGCTTATTCCTGACATTTGTGCCTTCTTTATTCCTCACACTGAGTGCCCCACAGAGGACGGCCTCAAGGGAAGTTTCCGGTATGGAATGCTTCCCTCTGTGTCCCGGGGTTTCCTGACGGCCTCTGATAGAACTTGATTGACTGATCGATTCATTCATTCATTCATTCAACAGATGCATTCTGGGCTATGAGGGCACAGTGGAAACAAAGTTCCTGTCCTCGGGGAACTCGTGTGCTAGGGTAAAGGCCTTGCCTTCAGGCCTCAACTCCAGTCACAGATCCCCAGTTTTTACTTGGGGATCTCCCTCCTCTTAGTCTGTGTGGATTGAGTGGAGCTGACCTCACTCCCGGCTCAGGTGGGCAGGTGGCCCCAGCCTCACCAAACCCAGTCAATACCAGAGCTTTGATGCGGGAGTTTCACAGCTAGTAGAGGGAAACCCTGGGCTTTCAGGGGTCTTCCCTGCCTGCCTGTGAGTGAAGCCAGCTCATAGGAGTCAAGACAATCCTGGTGACATTACTTGAGCATCTGGATCCAGCTGTACCTGAAGCTCCAGACTTTACATCGACCTGAGGAAATAATTCCATCCTCCCCCCCCCCATTTTTTATTTTGTTTAAGTTAACTTGAATACGGTTTCTACGACTTAAAACTTGATGAATACAAGGGTTTAGGATGTTACCTCTCCATGGGTATTTGGATTTAAATAGAAAGAACTCTGGAGGTGGAGATGTATTTAAACTCTAAAGGAAGAAGCTAAGGAGAGGAATACATTAGAATATTTAGAATAGGCCTGGTCTCTCCAGTGAGCCCGCACCGCTGGCTCCGTCCCCCACACCCACTCTGTCTCCACCCAGACTTTCCTCTGGGTTCTAGAAGCTACGTGCTCTACCCAGCTTCCCACCAGACATGCCTGCTTAGACATCCCATCTGCACCCCACCAGGTCCTTGTCTCATATTCAACGCACCTGCCCCCGCCTCCACTGTCCCCTTCACCCCTCCCAGCCCCTCCCCTGCCAGGCCTGCCCTTTCCGTCTGGCTTCCTTCACTTCCACAGCCACTTTGGCTGCCCGTCTGGCTCCTCACGGTGCCAGCACCCTCACATTCTCTCCCAACCTCCTGGCCTGCGCTCCCCCCATCCATTCCTGGCACCTGCTAGGGGCTCGTTTTAAACACAGGTGTGTTGGGGACAGACTCTCTTTAGTCCCTAATCTTCAGGTGGGGTGCTGAGGTGTGGCAGGACTGCTCCGAATGGTCCAGACAGGGGAGCTGGGGGAATTCTGGGAACAACCTGGTTCCTGGTGCCTCAGAGACGGGAGAGACCGCGGGTCCAGTCTCTGGAGGAGGGAGACCGGAGTCTGGTGCCGCCTTAGAGATCCCCTGAAGGATGGAACTGTCCAGAACGTCCCACTCTGCCCAGTGCAGGCTAGATTTGGCTGAACCTTGTTGGGCAGCACTTACTTACCTCTCTAACCTTGAGGCTGGGGGGTGAGGGTAGGGGTGGGGGTATGGCTGACAAGCTCATGATGTGAGGGGGAAATGTGGCGCCTGGAGGACCCCACTGGAGATAGCCCCTGCCTTCCCAGGAGACCTCCTCAGGGAAAGTGGGGTTGTTTTTTGTTTCGTTTTGTTTGTTTGTTTGTTTCTTTGTTTGTTTGTTTTGTCAGGAGCAGAGGTGCAAAGAGGAGGTAAAACTCCAGGGTGAATACACCCATCCCTCACTCGGCGACTTTAATTAATTTCTAAAAGCCCTGCCCCTGACTGCAAAGCCATAAAAATGAAAAAATGTTTTCATTAATTTTCATGAAAAAAATTAGAGCGCGTTCCATCCCATACCAAGACACCCAATTTCTCACAGACGGGAAAACATAGCCATTGGACAAGGAAAACAGGTTTATGGAAGGAATAAACAACGACCTGAAATTAAACACTGTGGTTTGTAACTAAACAATAACGCGAGGAACGTTTAGCTTTCCCGCACGGGCGGGGCCAGTGCTCTGACGTCAGTGGGGAAGGCGGGGCTTCTCCCAGGACCAGCTTTCCCGCGGCGCCTTCCGGGGTCGGCGGTGATCTCGCCGAGATGTAGTTAGAGAAAACGAACTTCAGCCAGAGTCAAGGCTGACCAGAGAGCACTTCCAAACAGATGGAAGTAGGGGCGCAGGCAACAGCCTGAGCAGCGGTGCGAGCTGCCTCTTGCTTCTGCGCTGCTCGCTGCTCGGTGCACAACAGAGCAAACCGGTCTGGTTCGTGCAAACGTGGCCCCGACTCCAGCGGATCGTCCACGGGACAACCTCTGCCCGGAGACGGCCGAGTTGAGTAAACACATGGGGAGGATGTCTTTGTCTGAAAATGTCATGCAGAATTATCACTTTTAGAGTAGATTTAATTATTGGGTTTGGGGGTGAAATGTTTTTATCACACAAAAAAAGGGAGGAGCTGTTGTCTGAAAAGTTGTGTACTTGTGGAGGGCCCGTAGGGCAAAAAGTCTCCAAGAGCAGAGCCTGAGGCAACGGCCTGTTTCTCCCCAGGACTCCGCTCCCAGTTTCCCAGCCTTGTTGGTAGATGGCTTCTACACCTCCAGGTGGCCGACAGAGTGGGGGGTGGGGTGGGGGGCGGTTTGAGAGAAGAAGCCAACCCTTCTGGTAGTGGAGGGTGTTTGGGAATTCAGGAGAAACAGAACTAGAGCTGAAGCAGGTGGGTTTTCCCTCCTGCGGTCCACCCAGGGGCCACATCTCTATCCCCTCCAAACGGCTAGCTGAGGTTCCAGAGGAGGAAAAAAAACCTCATGAACATGGTTGGAGTCGGAGCTTCTAAGATTCAAGTCAAGACACGGGGCTGTGATTCTATAATCATGGCAGGAGTAGCAAACCTGGTTCTTCTCCCCACCCGCTTGCCTGTGTGGAGTCTGCTGTTTGTGGGGCCCAGCATCCATTTCCCCCACTTTATGGCAATAAAGCCCCTTATCTCCTTTAGAGGACTGCCCCTCTCTACCCTTGCTCGTGTTGTTTGGATAGGATTGGCTCCTCTCAGCCCCAGGCGCGGGGCCTGGGTGCCTGCAACCAGTCGGTGAAACTCCCCAGCCACAGAAATTGGTCCACAAATGAGTACATGGCCCAGTTTAGGCCAAGGAGGCACAAGGATGCTGGAGGATTCTGGGAAAGGAGCCTCTCTGCTTTCCCAAGCATTGTCAACAGTGTTGTGCTCACTGCCAACAGACTCGAAGGAGCAAGTGTACAGACTGCTGATAGCTATTCTGTGGGAGATGGAGAGGGCAGTGCTAAGATAAGGTCGACACCATGGAAGGCAGAGAGGAGTGGCAGGAATAAAGGCCTTTAGTGTTATCACTGGGTCGCTGGATCCAGCCTTACCTGAAGCAGTTAACTTTGTATTCTTGAAAATTGTGTGAGCCCTTCTACTTTTCAAGCCGGTATTTTCTTCTGTTTGCAATGAAAACATTCCTTCCTGATATTCCTGGTTTCTGATCCATAGAACATAAAAGGTCACTACCGTGTAGGACAGAAAGGAGAAGCCCTGACAAGGGGACATGCACGGGGTTACTGAAGATGGAAGCCTTCTGGACACAGCCCACGTAGGGCTGGGAGCACCAGTGGCATCTGATTCATGATGGATAGCTCAGGCTCCCAACTGCTTGGAGACTCAGGGTTAGGTATTCAAGTCTCTCTGAGCCTGAGGCAAGAACCCATTTCCTCAAGGGGGAAGGAAGCGTTCCTTATTAAAAAGCTCTAGAGAGAGACTCCATTGGGACTTTCCCACTGGAGAAGTTTTTGCCTGCAGCAAGCTCCATCCAGCACTGCGCACCGCCCTGGACACCCCGAGCACCACTGGGCAAGCGCTGAGGTCGGGGTGGGGGGGTGGGGGGGGCGGGGCTTGCATCACGGCCCAGGCCCCTAGAAACATGGCTTGCTCGGGACCCCGCTCAAAGCTGGGCACTTTCCAGCTGGCTTAGAAAAGGTGTCAGCAGAGTTGACCTCAAGGCCGCTTCCAAAATCCAAAGAAGTCCACCAAGCATTGTGCCTCCTTTTCAGAGGTAGGGGGTTCAAGTTACAGCAAATTCTCCTGGGCTTTGAAGAGAGTATCCCAGCATAGCTCAGACCACCGACCTGCGGGATCCCTACTGAGGTGGCAGGCCCTGAATTGTGTCCCTGTGCCTGTCAGGTGTATCTTTTTCTTTTTTTTAAAGTTTTAATGTTTATTCAGTTTTGAGAGACAGAGAGCAAGCAGGGGTGGGGCAGAGAGAGAGGGAGACCCAGAATCCGAAGCAGGCTCCAGGCTCTGAGCTGTTGGCACAGAGCCCGACGCGGGGCTCGAACTCAGGAACCGCGAGATCATGACGTGAGCCGAAGTCAGACGTCCAACTGACTGAGCCACCCAGGCGCCCCTGTCAGGTGTATCTTAACGCCCGATGCCCTGTGGGATGGGGAGAGGGCTCGGGGAGGAGCTGGAAAGCCACCCTCCCTGAGGCAGGGCAGTAAGGTTCTGCTACTGCCTTGGTCAGGTGCACGCTGCCTGCTTCTGCTGTTCTCTGTTTGTCAGACGGAGTGCGTTCCATTTTCCAGATCGGCAACTGAATACCAAGCGTGGGGCTAAATGAGTGTGCTCTCCCAAGGGGCCCACATCTGGAACAGCAGCTGCGAATGGAATCACCACCCGCATAACTTTGCAACACGCCATTGTTGTTTGCTGAGATCTAGCTGTTTTCCATACCGGCCGGTGGGGGGGGGGGGGGTGTAGAACGAGGGTGTGATGGGGATCATCACAGCTCTGTCTTTCTGGTGTTTGAGGGCGGCACTCAGCCGGGCAGTCACCGTGTTTGTAGGTAATGGAAGCCTAAATGGCTTCCTCCTGGCCCTTCCTCTTGTTAGCAGGCCCTGGTTTTCTGTTCAGGAAGCCGATGTGGGTTTTCTGTCACCCACAAGGACCTCCATCTCCTGAGACATAACCTCTGGAGGCGGTCGAGGCCCCACTGACCTCTAGGGTAGGTTGAATTCAGCGGGGAACACCGTGACCCTGAACTCCCAAAGTCGTGCTGCTCTGCGAGTGAGAGTTAGCCAGATTCTCATCTAACCGTCGCCCCACTTCTGCGCTCAGCAACCCCGGTAAGGGGTAGGAGCTTCCTCTGGGGGAAGCTGGATGGAAGAAGATTCAGCATGTCCTCTGAATGCCATCGCAACAGGTCCTTGCCTAGAGGCGCTGCCCACCCCTGCCTTTGAGACGCCTGGGGTCTGGACCCAGCCCAGTTACAGGGACTCAGAGCCCATTACTCAGCAAACCTAGAGGTGGATGGGGCTTCAACAGGCTCCTTGCTCATTGCATCCCAGGGCACCTTTGAGCAAGTACCCCTTCCCCGGGATCTCTGCCCCCCAGATGCCCGCTCTCAGGGATGACCATGCCCACTATTTTCACAGCATGATTATAGCAGGCTGGGCCACCAAAGCTCTACCACTGGCTCTAAGATTAGAAAGCCTGTGGCAAGAGCAGCCCTCTGACGGAATTCCTGGACCGCAGAGAGGGGGTAGCTGAGCCCATTTTAAGGATTTGGAAAGTAAATGGTTAACAGGGAGTGTGATTGGTATTGGCCGTGTTTCATGTGTGGCCGTGAAAATGCATATCGCCTACTGCTGGGTTCATAACATCCACGGCCCTTGCTGCTGCTTTGAGTCCTCCACTGGATTCGTGTTGAGGCCACACCTCCCGGGGCTGCACCCAGCCCAACTGTGTGTGGCAGGGACACCAGGCAAGACAGGGCTTGCCACATGCAGGGCTCCTCTTACCAGTGACTTTGGCTCCAGGACCTCCCACTGGCCTTGATGAAACTTTCCCACAACTGCGTTGCCCTCTGGGATTCTTCCCAACCAGCCTTCCTCCCTCCCCTCTGCCCTTCCCAATGGCCAGGCTGCCTTGTGAGCTGGTGGCCCTGCCCACCTCCTCTTCTCCCTCCCCTCACAGATGTTTCCCGGTCGCTTCTTGAGGTCTCCTTTCCTGGAGAGCTCGAATTCGCACATTTCACCTTAGGTCGGATAAGAGGTTCATGGATGTTTGTTACATTGTTCTTTATACCTTTTGTCTATCTGAAATATAGTACTAATTCGGTTAAATTAGCATTTATTAAATACTAATATTAAATTCGTGTTTTGTTAATTAGTATTATCTTTCTTTTTTTGTTTAATTTTTAACGCTTATTCATTTTTGAGACAGAGAGAGACAGAGCACGAGCAGGGGAGGGGCAGAGGGATAATGAGACACAGAATCCAAAGCAGGCTCCGGGCTTTGAGCTGTCAGCACAGAGCTCGACGTGGAGCTTGAACTCACGAACTGTGAGATCAGGACCTGAGCCGAAGTCAGACCCCAACCAACTGAGCCACCCAGGCGCCCCATATTTTTTTCTTAAAAGAAAAAAGATTATGAACCCCTCTCACTGGCGGTATCTTCACAGGGAGCATGAAGGGGGCGGGGTGCCCCGGGATTGATGGGGATGGATAGATCCAGTAAGCATTCTTGTCTTGCATTGGCTCCGTTCCTCTAATTATGCCAGGGGCTTTCTCGTCCTTTTTGCCCAATTAGTGCGGCTCATCGTTTGGCCCAGGTTCACAGTAGTGACTTCTGCAAAATGTCAGAATTTATGCTAGCTGCCCGAGAGAGCACCCTGAGTGCAGAATTTCCGGTGACTACACCCATCTCCATAAGTGTAGCCGGGTCCACACCTACATCCCTCCCCGCTTGATCGAGGCACCCTCAAAAGTCATTCACACATGTTTTCTTCATATCTTACAAATATAAATTGGTGACTTCCTGCAGCTCATTTTGGGTATGACTCTTCCAGTCCCCGGATGGTTCGTTGTACCTTCTGGACCGCGTGGAGCCCAGATCCTCAATATCCTGGGAGAAACTGAGGGTGGGCCATGAGGGGAGTCAAGGGGGGGGACAGTGAGCTACCTGGGGACTTAGGGTCCTCCGACTCCTCATAAGCCTCCCAGATATCGCCATTCCAATAGGACACAAATGTTTCCTGACCAATGCCTGCCCTTTCACAGAGGGGAACAGGTAAGGTTGTGAATTCAACAGATGCTGTAATTCGGTAACTTCAAAATCAATCTGTAAGTTCAGGCTTGTGCATTTTCAACTCCCATGGCTATCTGTGATGAAAGATTCCTTCAGCGTGGTCACCTGATGGCCCTAAATTTTATTCTGGGCCTTGAGGCGAACATTTTGATTTGAACCTGTCATTTCATTGCTTTAAATTATCCAGTGTTGGGAACAGCCATCCAGCTTATGGGCCCAGCATTCCCCATCCTTTACACACTGGCCGTGGTGGTGGCCAGATCTCTCACTTTGGGTTGGTACATGGTCCCAGGTGACTGGAAGGTATAGCACAACTAGCGGTTCACCACTGTGTACCCCTGGTAACCACTCTTCTGTCCAATCATACGGACTCGAGGCTTACTGATCCGGGCCTTATGGAGTAACGAAAACCAATTCTAAGGAGCTCATACGTCCCTAAGGGTTTTCCGTGAATCCCACTCCTGGTACCAATTTCTGAATTGGGACTATTGGGTTGCAGGCATCAGAAGTCGACTTCGAAAAGTGAGAAAGGAAGGAGGGATTTATTGAAGAGGCAGTGGAACAGGTCCCAGAAGAGAAGGGAAAGCTAGACGATGGGCCTCAGGATGGACGCAAGCTGGGGCAGCTCTGGGGATCTGAGTAGCTTAGATCATCCCTCTGGGGCACCGCCACTCGGTGCCTCAGGTCTCGCCACCTGCCATCCCCGTGTGTCTCCATTAGAGACGCAGATTCTTTTTTTTTTTTTTTTTTTCTTTTTTAATTTTTTTTCAATGTTTATTTATTTTTGGGACAGAGAGAGAGACAGAGCATGAACAGGGGAGGAGCAGAGAGAGAGGGAGACACAGAATCGGAAACAGGCTCCAGCCTCTGAGCCATCAGCCCAGAGCCTGACGCGGGGCTCGAACTCACGGACCGCGAGATCGTGACCTGGCTGAAGTCGGACACTTAACCGACTGCGCCACCCAGGCGCCCCAGGAGACGCAGATTCTTGAGAGAGATGCTCATCAGGCTGGAATGTGTCCTGGACCTAACCCTATGGTCAGGGACACAGGGATGGTGACTGGCCACCTCCCAGAAGCAACACAGACCCAGGAAAGCTATGCATCCCCCTCCCCTGACCGAGGAAAAGATGCTGAGCAGCTAAAACCAGCATGTGGCCCATACGCCCTTTCAGTTCTGAGCCTTTTCACATTCTATTCCCTCTCCCTGGAGGGCTCTGCTCTCCTACAGGCCTTGGCATAGATATCACACACTGCCCCCCCCCCCCAGGGAGGTTTCTGTGAGGTCCCAAACCCAGGATAAGTGCCCCCTCCTAAGTGATTCCATAGTGCCCGTCTCCCTGTGTCGTAATGGTCTGTTTACTTGTCTTTTTCTCTCACTGGAGCCTCAGCTCCGCGATTAAAGGGATCGTGTTGGCCTTGCTTATAACCCGCAAATTGACGAAATGCATGGCACACAGTAGGGCCGCAGTAGCTCCTTGTTACGTAAATAAAGGGTGAAGATCTGGCTCTTTCACTAGCCGGCTGTGACCTCAGGGAAGGCCCCTTCCCTCTGGGTTTTGGTTTCTGATTCAAAGAACGTGGACTAACAGCCTGTCTTGTTCCGGGAGAGTTTGATGGCAAGAAACAGAAATCCACTCAAGCTAGTGGGGAGTATGATGAGGAATCGGGGGATCTCACAGAACCTGAGGGCTTCACCGAGAGCTGGGCAAGGTTGGGAATCAGCATAGACGCTGGCTTCATCTGGCTCCCTCCCTGGACCATGGGGCCTCATGCCTGCCTGTCACCGTTCTGAGTTCCTGCTTCTTGTCCCTGTTCATGGATGACAGGGGCCTCTTCAGCACACATGCGTCAGCTCTTTCCAGCTCTTGTGTCGTGGGCTGGGTTCCCAGGAGGCAGACGCTGAAAGGGAGACAGCGGGCCGGAGATTAGCTTTGGGGTGACTTACTCACTAGGTGGGCCACAACCACTTACTGCTGGCGAACCTTGGGCAGCGCACATAACCGCTCCAGCCTCGGTGTCTCCGTCAGTAAAATGGGGATAAGGGTAGTGTCTACACCATTAGGCGACTTCATACAACAGAGCCTGGTATATGGGAGACTCTCGATAAATGTTAGCCTGGAGATCAATGATTCCGGTGGTGGCGTCTAGGGCATGGTGGCAGCGTGGGGGCATCTGCCGTGCCCCCGTCCTGTGGGCTTCTGCCTTGGAAAGCATTGCTCACTGAGGTACGAGTGATGTGACGTGCTCCTGGAGGCAGGCGAGGTCAGGACTTGGTTTCAATTTGAGAAGTTTAGGGTCAGAGAGCAGGGTACCTGGGTGTGGGCATGCCACATGTCCTGTTGGGGGGCAG